>NC_083689.1:105446102-105755947 GCF_033118175.1 Dama dama
GAGAGAGAGGGAACCTACTAGTAGCAGTGTTAGTGGCTCAGTCATGTCCAACTCTTTGCAAACCCACAGACTGTAGCCCACCTGGCTCCTCTGTCCATGGGATTCTCCAGGCAAGAATACTAGGTTGAATTGCCATTCCCTTCCCCAGGAGGGGGTCTTTCCAACCCAGGGATCAAACCCAGGTCTCCAGCATTGCAGGCAGATTCTTTACCATCTGAGCTCCAGGGGAGTCTAAGCCCCTATTATGTACTCAGCAATAATTAGACATAGAGAATGTAGTGACTAAATGAGATATACAAACTATAATTTCACAGATCCAGCATAACGCTAGAGTGATTAAGCAGGAAGTGTCTGAGAAGCAAGGTTCAGATGTGTTGGTCAGCAAAATGTTGTGAGAGAATTACATATAAGCTGAGGTTAGAATACATTCTCCATAGCATGAACTCTCCATAAGAAGGTCACAGGAAATAGAATTTAATTCAGCTGGAATAGCTGGTACAAAAATCTTAAGGTTGGATTGAGCTGAAATGTTTGAGAAGTCAGCAAAAGCTTTTGGGTCAGTCCTGTCAGAGAGGGAACCATGGTACCAGGTGAGGATGGAGAGAGGAGGGCCTGTTCGTAGAGCATCTTTGTGGTGTCGTAGGTACTATGAAGTATAATATACTATTGAAGGTTTACAGTAGGGGCAAGATAAAATGTGTTTGGTTTCAAAATAAGACTTGTGGTTGCTTTGTGGGCAAGGGATAGTCAGGGACTGAATAGAAGCATAGAGGCCAGTCAAATTACATGTTGATTTCTCACTCATATATATAATAATAATAGCCAGATTGGATATGTTTTGTTACTTGGGAAATTTAGAAAAAATATACCTTCCTTACTTCCTGTCTTTTCCTGTCCACTGACTTTTGTTAAATCTCAAAATCGCACTATTAAAAACTTGGAAATTATTTAAGAATATGATAGCATAAGCTCTTTGGGTATTTATGGAAATAAACCGGGCTTTTTTTTTTTTTTTCCCTCCTGAACCCCTTGGTAGTTACATAAGGTTGAGATAGCATAATTAGTGAAATCCTCATCAAAGCTCAGTATGTACCCAGTGTGTCTAATCTGTGAATCTGGCATCCTGGAACACGCATCAGGCCAGCGAGCCTGCTGGCAACAAAGACTCCTAACAGCACTTACAGAGAAGCTCTCCGGCAGGCAGCAACATAAACACAGCGCATGGAAACTACTCAGGATCACTTCCTCTGGGCTATTTTTCAGCCCCACGACAATAGGATATCAGGGCTCATCTAGTCCTGCTGGAAGTCAAATGACTTCTGAGTAGCTTCCAACTTCCTCATTCCTAAATTATGAATCTATCTTCTAACCACAGATGCCTGCTTAGTGTGTTTCCTAGTAGGTAAGAAATTCACACACCCACAGAGAACTAACTACATTTTCTATTCTTCTACTTCTTTCTCTCGTACTTCCATACTTTTATGTAAAGCTCAGTGTGAAAAATGCCCTACCAGTTTTTTGTATCCATTACTATACAACCTGATAAACAGGTTGACATCTAGCCCCAATTTATGCACCATTTATCTTTTTATTTGATTGTAATAGCAATATGATTTCATGGTGAGATCTTGTAAAACATAAAAAAATCATAAAATTTAAATTCTACTGGGAGAACTTCATGTTAATGTATTTACTTATAGTATTATACTATGAACATATAAAGCCTAGTGAAGTCGCTCAGTCATGTCTGACTCTTTGCAACCTCATGAACTGTAGCCTACCAGGCTCCTCCCTCCATGGGATTCTCCAGGCAAGAGTACTGGAGTGGGTTGCCATTTCCTTCTCCAATATAAAGCCTATGAGTGCCTAAATGTACATCTTTGTATGAGTCAGTATATGTTATACAGTGTTTGTATTTATTTATCCTTATACTATAAACTTCCTCTCAAGACATTAAATGTTAATTCCAAATATGATGTATTTGGTTGCATAATATTCTACCTCCACATATGATGTATTTGGTTGCATAATATTCTACCTCCACATATGATGTACTTGGTTGCATAATATTCTCATAATTATTTCAAACAATATTTTTAAGTATTTTCCAAGTGTTGATGAACAGATTCTTTCCAAATGTTTATAATCAATGCTGATTATAATTATATTAATTTACTTGTGTGAATAACTTTTGATACGTCTTTGACTGATTCCTTAGGAAGGGGTTATAGAAATAAAGGGTTCATAGAGCATTACTCCTTAATATGTCTTTCGAAATATTTTAGCACAAATAGCTTTCGAGAAGGCTATAGAAACTTATATACAAATTTACCACACTATTTCTGATTGTTTTAATAATTTCAATATTATTTTTGTAGAAAGTTACAAAATACAGGAGAAAATAAAGAAAATACAAACTATATACATCTTCAAAAATTACTTTAGAGCCATGCATATGTATGGATGAATAGATAGCTAAATGGTAGATACATATAATCAGACAGAGAGAAAGAAATACACAATCTTTGGATCTTCCTACCAAATTGAGCTCCTCATTCTTTCATTTAATGCTATAAGATGCTCATTCTCTTTATTGATTTGTAAATACTCTTATACATGAAGAGCATGAATTAGTACACATATTTTTCAAGTTAAGCATTCTAAATATTTATCAATACTCGGAATAGTTACCAACATTTCAATCCACTTTATAGTTTTATTTTTACATTAAACCCTCTTTAAAATATTTTTAATGTATTATGGAGGTATAATTTTATTTTGCTTATGATTCATCTTACATTTAATCTAGTATATCTATGTAAGGATTGTTGTTGCTTAATTGCTAAGTCGTGTCAGACTCCTTTGCAATCCCACGGGCCTGTAACCTTCCAGGCTCCTCTGTCCATGGGATTCTCCAGGCAAGAGTACTGGAGTGGGTTGCCATTTCCTTCTCCAGGGGATCTTCCCGACCCAGGGATCAAACAGGCATCTCCTGCACTGGAGGTGGATCCTTCTACCACTGAGCCGCCAGGGAAGCCCAAGCTGTAAAGACAGATGATGCCAACTTGTGCTATGCTCATATAAACAGAAGTGCTTTAATGTTATTTATTGTTTCATAGAATTGTTTATAATTTGTCTGCATGGCACTGCTCCTGCTGATCAGAGAGGATGTTACTGTGAGTTTATTGAAAGATGTTGTAGCTGTACTTAACATATGTGCATGTTTAGGGCAATTTCCTTCCCTACAACATTATAGCCCAGTCTGAGAATGGCTAAACCTCAAGATTTTTCCTAAAAAAAGGAGTAGGAATCAGGACAGAACAAAGAAAAGTGAAAGCATCATTGGAACTCATCAGAAAGTTTAACTTCCAATCTTTTTTTTTTTTATGGTAAGTGAAATATCGCTTTCATTCTTTATGGATCCAAAAAGTATGTGTTATATATTATAGACATAATGACTCTACATCTAAATTAAAGATATTTAAAAGCAGAATCTGTTTGTTTTATAATTCTTTACATCCCCAAGGATTTGGAACACTGCTCTGCACACAAAAGATTTTCAACAAAAATTTGTATTGATTACCGTGATGAAGTACATGGCTATTTTTCTGTCTCACTAAGCTTATGCACTGGCAGAAGAGGAAAGAGAAAGCCTGTGTGCCTACCCACACTGCTCATGCTTTACAGATTTCAGTCAAAGTTTCTCACAGTCCCGGACCCTCTGTGCTGTGTGACTCAGGAAACACGTTGTTATTGAGGATCTGTGGACACGGTGCTACCTGACCTTTATATCTGGGCTCAGTATTTCTTAGGAGTTTTTCAAAAACTTAGAATAGAAAACTGCAACAACTCAGTTTTGGAAGACAAGACTAACACCTGTTTTATAGGTTTGACTGTTTGTTTCAAAGGCAGCGAGATGTCCTGTGCTATGAACATACTTGGCCTGAACTATAGATGAAAACAGAATGAAGAGGAACTTTTTTATTCTGAGTTCCATAATGGCAAAAGGCAAGTGATGCAATGAGATTGACAGATAACAAAGGACTTTAAATTAAACGTGCATGTCACAAAAGGGCAATGATTCACATACTAGAAGAAAAATAGATCATAGAGAAACACAATGATATAATACATTTTAGAAGGCAAGTCAAAGAATAAAAGTCTTAGGAGAGCACAAACTTTTGCTTTAAAAATCACATTTGAAGGACATTGAATAAAATATGGGGAAATTAATACAATAAAATTTAAAAATGCAATGATGTGATGATAGCTTGCATTTAAGAAGTGCATATCAAGAAGAAGAAAAAAAGAGTAGGATGAAATATATTCTTAAACAAAAGCACCTATAAGTCTCTCCCTCACTTTGCAACATGAAGAAGCATATTAATATAATGTTAACATAACAACCAGATTTTAGCCAGAATTCCTTTCTGGGGCTGAAAAACTTCATACAACTACTGATAAAACTTGTAATTAATGCACATATCAATTTCTTTAAATAACTGAGAATTTCCATGTAACTAAAATATAAATAGGGAGTGTTAGATTAATTTTCTCTTAAACGATAGCAAAAACATATCCCAGTAAATGATTTATAACCATTTTTACTTTAGATTTGTTTCAACTAGGTAGGATTACTCATTAAGAATTTGATTTGTAACAGAGAGTTACTATGTAAAGAAAATTCAATTACTGTCATAGAAATCTACTTTACAGAACTTTTTGCCTGCACAGTATGAAGACCATGATTCCTGTGGGAAGTATGCAGAATATAAGTGGAAGTGTAGTGCACATGCAAACAGCAGTATGTTTAGGTAAAGCATTAACACGCTTTGACTACCAGCAGAGCCTTTCAAAGTGAAAGTGAAGTCACTCGTCCTGTCTGACTCTTTGCGACCCACGTGCGCCTTATTCTAAAAGCAACGTGCTTCTGTGACACACAAATGCCAGCTATTCCCTCTTCCTCATTAAATACACCCATATGTCTATGAGATATGTAAACGTATAGGCCAGTCATGAAGCATGGCTTTGTAAGTGCCATTTTTCTATCTCTGTAAAAGGGGCTGTGCTGGGCACAGAATCAGTCACTTCGGATTTCTCTCTAAGTGCTGCTACATCCACACTACCGCTGCTTGAGGACTCATCATCATTTCTCCCCTCCACCGTTTTTCTCCACTTCTCCTCATTTCTGAGTAAATTTAGACAATCTCATTGTGCAATTATTCTGCTAAAAATCTCTGTGTGAATTACCACTGCCTTCAAGACAAAGTTTAAATTTTGTACCATATCTTACTAGATCTTTCTTCATCTTGTTCCTGCAATCCACTCAAACGCTGTGACTTCCATTCCTATCATGGATCCTGGGATACTTATATCTCACAAATCATGGGATATGTGGATCCCATATTTTCCCATAGTACCTTGACTTTGCAAATACAGCTTGGTGTGCCCTGATCACCATTTCCCATATTATCATTCAGTTTAAATCTACTCTTCTTTAAATTTAGGTTCCTATCTTCTTCTCCACCAAAACTTTGGTGGCCACTCAGTTCTCCCGTATCCCCAACAGACATATCTTAATTCACTGAGTGTCTTTCTTCTACATCTCATTAATAACACCTGCATAGTCTTATGGTTGCTGATGCATTTATCTTCTGACTTGAAAGATAATTTGCTTACTTATCTCCAATCCTTTGACAGCTTTCTAAAAACTATGCGCCTCAGTTTCTGCAAATGTTATAAAGGACCAATCTCACTGTTGTGATATTGGAACAAAAAGAGGCACGTGAGGTAGATTCTCCATAAATGAATGATCCCCTCCTATCACCTTTTCTTTCATTTCCACCAGATTCAGAGTTCCTTGGGAAAAGGATTCATTTACATACTTTCAAGATTTGGAAAATCCCAAGCAGAGACTTAGGATGATATTGATGAAGAAGGGAAGAGAAAAGGATTAACTGAGGTAGAAAGAAAGGAAGAACCAAAGAGGGCTAGAACCACAAGGGTTACAGCTTGAACCACAGCAAGAAGTTCAAGAGTAGCCCGAGTTCACAAGTGAAGAAAAGGATTCCTATGTGTCAAAGTCCACACTCCTCTCTCCTGCCGGAGACCTGCTGTCATTGACACAGAGGGCAGGGGGCATCCTCTTCTGTTGTTCAGCCTTGTGGCAGTAATTTCTAACTCTTGCTCTTAAATCATGTTTTCTCAGATATTTGAGGTTTGGGGAGGAAGTCTCTGTCCTCCGACCCAGACAGCTTATACTTCATGAAGCCAAAATTGAGATGCCATCCATATAACTGTTTTCTACTCCATCTATTGTCTAGATTTAGGTTCTGGTTCTTTTATTTTGTTATTACAGTTTTTTCCACTTATCTTGCCCAGTGTAACACTGCTGTACAATGTTAGTTTGGAGTGCAGTGAGTTTATACTGTTTCTTCCTTTCAATTACCCAACAAACTTTTGTTTTATTAGTTTTGTGATTATTTTCTAGAGAAAAATAAGTAGAGGTGAAATCCTGTGTTCACTATTTGATATATGCTGGGTTAGTGAAAGTGAAAATGGCTCAGTCATGTCTGACTCTTAGCGACCCCATGGACTCTACAGTCTATGGGATTCTCCAGGCCAGGATACTGGAGTGGGTAGCCTTTCCCTTCTCTAGAGCATCTTCCCAACTCAGGGATTGAGCACAGGTCTTCCACACTGCAGGCGGATTCTTTACCAGCTGAGCTACAAGGGAAGCTCCCATGGACTAAAACAAGGTTTAAATTAAATATATGCTCACTTTTTTCCCTATTACAGTATTTTATCTTTAAAAAAATAGCCACTAAAAAGAAAACTGATATAAATAACATCAATTATAGTAACAATAATGCTTTTAGCCAATTTTCTTTCATATCCCAGGGTTCTATTTTGGTTTATTTATTTATCTATTTGGTTTTGTTTTTAGTATGTGCTTTATATTTAGGTTGTTGGTATATATTTTGAAAGGGTGTACATGAACTAGGACATTCTTTAAGTATCACAGAGAAGCTAAAGCCATACCGTAAAACTTTAGCATATACCATATATTTATCCAACTGGTTGAATTCATAACTCAGGTTACTTTTCCCCAAAGTTCTCAAAATATCTCATCATGATTATTACTCCTTATTTATTCTCACATCACATTCTAACTGTGACGGACTCACACACACAGCCTACTCAGTAACCCAAGCTACTAGAAGCTAGGGTTTGTTACACTGCAAAAACAGACAATTTCTATAGAAGACCTGGTTAATTTTAATTAAATATGTCTTATATATTCATCATAACAGCTGCTCTCTCCCCAAATCTGTCTAGTGTGATAGCTAAGCTCTAGGGCTTAAGGTATACCTAAACGTGAGGCTTGCCTAGTAACTAAAATCATTGTCTTCCTCAGTGTTTTTGTTTTTTTTTTTCTTTTTCTTTCTGTAAACTGGAGAAATACCTAGTTACTGAGGATTACAGGCAATAATACAAGTAAAATGGTTTTCAGAGACTTTGAGCATATGAATGCTATTCTCAGTTCTTAGATGCCATTTTTAACCAGTTCAATTCTGATTTGTATATATTATAATAAAACTATCAATTTCACATACATGTTACATCACAAGAACAACAATCATAAGTTATTTGTAAGCAAAATAATCATGAATCGCTTCATTTGAATGAAGACCAGGAGCCCCACTTGACTTGTGTGGTAGAACTGACTGCCATCACCTACTTTATTAGTCTGCTAGTAAAGCAGACTAATAGCCACCTGCTTTATCAGACTGTTGTAACAAAATACCAAAAACTACGTTACTCAAACAACAGAAACTTATTTTCTCATGACTCTGGAGTCTATCAGAAGTCCAAGATCAAGGGGCCAACAAGGTCGGTTACTGGTGAGGTCTCTCCCTTGTGCTTATAACGGAGCCGTCTCACAACATCTTCATATGTAATTTTCTCTGTATATGCAGAGAAAGAACTGATAAGTGACTTTTTTTTTTCTTTTCTCCATAAGGAACCAGTCCCAATGGATTAGGTTCCCATTCTTGTGGCCTTATTTAACCTTAATTGTTTCCCTAAAGGTACCATCTCCCAGCACAGTCATACTGGGGACTAGGGCTCCAAATGTGAACTTTGAAAGGACACTAGTCCATAACACTTACACAAATGATTCCTTGTTTATAATATTCAAATACTGTATTCTTCTGAACACTCATAGCATTGCTATCACTGCATGTATATTCAACTGCAGTTATACTGCTTTGCTATATTGTTTGTATAGATATCCAGGCATAGTTTAGGACTCATGAAGAAAGTATTAGTCGTTTTTGAATCTCTGTATTGTCCCGAGTTTAACAAGAGTCAAATACTAATGAAGTGAGGGTGAAAGTTCCTCACACAGTCGCGTCTGACTCTGCGATCCCGTGGACTGTAACCTGCCCAACTCCTCTGTTCACGGAACTCTCCAGGCACCGGAGTACTGGGGCGGGTTTCCGTTTCCTTCTACAGCGGATCTTCCTGACCCAGGGATCGAACCCGCGTCTCCCTCACAGCGGGCAGATTCTTTACCAACTGAGCCGCCAGGGAAGCCCCATCAAATACGGGTATGTACAGTCTTTTCCTGACAAGCTCTATTTTAAGAAGTTGTACTTTTAATAATGAAACAGAAATGTCACTGAGGGAAAAAAATTACTATAGACTCAGAATACACTGTTATCTGAAAATGTTAAACATAAGAATCTTTGTAAAATACATTGATTTATCTATTGTACCTTGTCTTCATGTCTATTCATTTAGACTTTTAATTGACTTTATTGGTTCTCTCACATAATAAAATTGGTCTTTTGATTGTATTATTTCCAAGAAAAGGTATATATTTTTAATTACAAAAATACTATATAGATAAATTGGACATGAGAAACATATATACCCACATAAATGTCCAGAAAACTTAAGACTATATATCTATGAATGAGTTTCCAAATTAAACTACACAGCACCAACATTATGGCAATACCACTGGCTATATTTAAGATGGTGGGTATATTTGTGAACTTCTGTTATAGGCTACAGAATTGGCAATGAGTTATAATAGCAACTGGTTACTTATTATAACTTCCTTGCTTCTAAAGCTCTTTAAATTTGGCAGAAAGCCAATATTTGAAAATATGTGTGCAAAAGATGGAAGAAGTGTCCATCTCCAAAGATAACATTTTAGAAAATGGTGCTAATCAAAAATAATAGCTTTAGGAAATCTAGAATAGAAAATAATGATTACTTCACTTCCTTGGTGGCTCCGCTGATAAAGAATCCGTCTGCAATGCAGGAGAACTGGGTTCAATCCCGGGTTTGGGAAGGTCCCCTGGAGAAGGGAATGGTGACCCACTCCAGTGTCCTCCTAGGGTATAGCATGTCCTTCAAACTAAAATGGGTGTATTAAAAGAAACTGTATGAACATGTATGAATATGCTTGAGTTAGAACAGGTATAATGAGAAAATGCCTAGACATTTTAATGATATTATGTGTTATTTCAGGAAACATTTATTCAAGTAACAAAAGGACTTCATATCAACTCAAGGAAATATTACATTATATATGATGATTAATGGAAAAAGGCTCCTTAAAATATGCCATAGAAATCAGTCATTGGGCTCATTCTTGTAAAACTTTTTTTTTTTTTTTAATAGATGACATGGATGAAGACTCAGAATCCAGCCTTGAAAAGATTATATTAAGCTAGAGGAATAACTACTTCTGCATTGCATAAAACAATTTTAAAATTAGTGCAATAATATTCCTTGACATTGGAAACTGTGAAGTGTTGCATTCACATTAAAAAAAAAAAAAAATCAACTGCAAATAATATGGGGCTGGGATGGGGGCGATTCTGGAATCAGAGGGCAGTCTGGCTGAATACTAATTCAGATAGAATAAAATGAAATAAACCCAAAGTCTAACTTGAGGCCCAAGAAAAGAAGATTTAAATAATAATACAAAGAGTGGTCTTCAATGGAATAATGGTATTTGAGAGACTGAAAGCCAGTATCTAACTCTGAAGTCTGTCTACACTGAAAAAATCCAATAATGTTCTCAAACCAAAGTTTTAAAAGTCTATTGAAAAATCAGTGTGTATCCAAAACATTGCGAGCAAGGTATACAACAGCTTTGGAGGACATGTCTAAAGAGCAAAGGTAGGATTAAGAGTAACAGAAGTTGAGACAAAAGGGGGAGGAAGATGGTAATAGCTACAACAGTCTTAGGGCTATAAGACTAAACAGATAAAGAGTCAATGGATATGTATTAAGAAGATGCAGATGCCTCACCATAGAGGACAATATTGTTAGAAAACTGGTCTATTCAACAATAAATCTGAATCAAAGAGCACTGAGTGTCTTATCACTTGTAGTAGTTGAAGCATATAATGAATGACCACTTGTCAGAGATACTGACATTGATAATTTCTACTTTAGGTAGGTGGTTAAGCAAGGTTATGTCTTACGTCAGCTCCAACTCAAAATTTCTATGATTATTTCAGGTGAAAGCGAAAAATCTTTTAGATTTGATGAACTCACACTGACATATATAAGTATCACAGATAATAAATGTCTGCTAGCCAGCTGGGTCCAAGAATAAACTCTTCTTTCTTTTTATTATGTGCAATTACTATTTAAAAACTTATTTGGTCATTTGATAGTGGCTCATCCCCAAAGAACAGTCATTCTTAAATTCATGTGATATTGCTAGAAGGGCTTATTTTGAGAGGAAGAAGTAAATATATACATATGTGTATATATACACATACATTCTTCTGGGAGTAATGTGATAAACTGCAGTATTTTTTTTTGTCACCAAAATCAAATCAAAATGCCAATAATAAAAACTTGCCCTTCTCATGCTAATCTAATAGCATATATTCTTGCTTCATTTCAAATCGTATATGAACAAAATAATAGGGATTCTCACATACAAGCAGGTCTGAAATATGTCAAGCAATTCCATAAATCTAAGTCAGAATTTCTACATGACAAATAACCATTATCAATCTCATGCTAAGTGGGTGTTTAAATTTTCAGAAATCAAAACAATTGAAAAATAAAATCAATCATCATAAAAATCAGAGCTATAGTTCATCAGTCATGAGATGTCAGAAGGTCCCATATTTCCATAATTCCATTCAATCTGAAATAATCAGAGACAGTGAAAATAAGTTATAAAATACGTAAGTGTCACTTTCACTTCCCTAGTGTTTTGAACCTGGAAAAGTTCAGATTTGCGAAGACTCCATTTTGATATTTTATCCAAAACAGTCAGTCAACCTCTGCCTTGCTAGTTTGACTGTAAAAGCGTAGGGAAAAAAAAAAAATCACTAAGGCAGGCTACACAACCTGATCTATTTCGTAAGGATCCAATTAATCCAGTGACCCTATCATACTCTGGCTTCTAGTAGCAAAATTAATACTCCTTGTTTGAAAGTGACTCATACACTGCATTTGAATGAACCTAATCTCTTTCTTCTTTTTTATATTTTGTATGTAGACATTGGGAACAAATCTAATTAAAATTATATTTCAGTAATTATTTACTCCCACATTGGAATTTCAGTCTATATACTCTATCTCCTACATCTTTTTCTTGCCAATTCATGAATGAACAATTTTTACAGATTCAGTATCTCTGTGTGAAGTTATTCTCTCTGTGGTTTACATTTCAGCTGTTAGCAATTGGGTACCAGAGACAGCTCAATTCTGATGCCAACTTTGGCAGGAGTGAGCTTAAGCTGTTTTCCAACATACTTGACTCTGATAGATTCTTTTTCTCTGTTTTTATTTGTATCCTGAGAGAATACAATCATAGGCATCAGCAAAAGGGGAATTCAACATTTTCTGTTACTTGAGTCTTCATTTACATTTGCAATAGCAGGGACTAATTGCATTTCAAATCATATTCCATAGCTTAATCTTTTTCCTTAGATCTTTCAGTAAAACACCTCTAAGTTACTGCTAGTTCACAGTGACCTTCGGCTCTTAGAGCTTGATCTGCAGGGAATGTGTATAGAATTGCTTTGGATTGGCACAAAATGTACTATTTGAAACATTGCCCAATAACCAGAGACAGAGGTACTAAAGCAGATGATGTGTAAGCAGGTGCCTTTCAGGCCTCAGTGACAGCATTAGGAACTCTGGTTGGAACCGATCTTGGTTCTGCCAGTTCCCCACAGTGCACGGTGAAGCATATTCTTTTGCTTTCCAACAGAAATGTGCTGGTGGAAGCATGTTTTATATTTTATAAACTGGAATAAGTTTGAGATTCCTCACCCAGCTTTATAAAATCTGCTGAACACTTGTTTTGGTGCTTAGTCCCTGCCCATGAAATCTGAGGAGCTGATTGTAACAGCATCCCTGTTTTGTTGCTTGGAAAATACAGCTCATTAGACTGTCTTAGTTTTATTATTATTATTTTTTACTGCTGATATAATAAAGTATTACAAATTTAGTAACATAAAGCAACACAAATGTATTATCTTATATTTCTGTAGGTTAGAAGTTCAGCACATTTCTCGCCGAGCTAAAACTAAGGTGTTGGCAGGGCTGGGTTCCCTTCTGGAGGGCCAAAAGGAGAATTTCTTTTCTTGACATTTCCAGCTGATAGATGCTGCCCGCACTCCTTGGCTCCTGGCCTTCAGCCCTCTTTCTCCATCTACAAAGGTCCAGTTCTTCTCACACCACGTCGATGACGTTCCTTCTGTCCTCACATCTCTTCCTCTGATTCTCTTCTACCTCTTTTGGGCAGTTTTAAGTACTCTGGCAATTACATTCTGCCCACCCAAATAGTCCAGGATAATTAACCTATCTGGCAATTTTGCAACTTTAATGGCATCCAGAAGGTCACCTTCTGTTTGCATGTTTTGCAACATATTCACAAGCTCATCTTTGGAAGATCCTTATTCTGCCTCCCTCAGCCATAGTTATCGATACATTTCCCCCCATCCATAACAGCTGCTTTGAAATGATTTTAATTTGCATTTTTTACAAAATAATTATATGATAAAATTATGTATCATTTATTTCATATTTCTAGGTGACAGGACTAACAAAAAATGGTCCACAGTTTTATTTTGGCTAGAATGGCTCATGGGAAGGAGGAGAAGGGGAAAACAGTGAAGAGTTTATAAAATTATGGTACAATTCCTTCCTTTAACCAACATCTGTACCTTTGAATTCTCAGGCAGCATAATGGAACTTTTAAATTCATACATCTTAACTGCCAATAATTGTCATGGAATTTCCAGTGACAGCAAAATTTCTTAGAAAACTAAAACTGTGCTGATTTTCAAAATAGCGTAGAATTAAAATGTGCTACATACAGGTAAAGAATTTAGAAACTATACCCAATTCCAGGAAACTTTCTTATTATTCATTCATTTTTATTTTTTCTACTTACAAAGACTTAATCCTATGTAACATTAAATATATACTAAAGGTAACTTTTTTGTATCATGCTCATTATTACTGCTTAAGAATCAACTAAAACATTAAGAATCAAATTACATTTTTCCAAAAGAAAGAAATCTGAATTTTTCTTCAGATTCAGAGGGAAAATGGCCTTTTTATGAGACTCATTACCCTGAAGATGAGATGGAAAATTTCTTTAATTTTAATAGCAGCATGTGCTACTTGCTTTGAACATTTGAGGCTAAAAAATGTATTTTCTCTTCTCACAATCAATTAGATGAATACAACTTTTGCAATGAAACATTAAAAAATTTGTACACAGCTTTTGAAAAGTTTTAGCACCAATGACCATACTTGTGCATAAGGTTCATTTTCTTTCTCAACCTATAATCATAATGCTAAAATGTGAATCCTAAATTCTATTATATAAATTAAAAAATTGAATAATAAAACTGGTACAGATAATTGACTATCTCTTGTTGATTGTATTACTAAAAGTAAACAATGTCCTTTTAGGTATCAGTTCATGTTTTGCCATTGGGGAAAAAACATAGAAATATATTTCACTACATCTAACTCCATCTGGCAAATTTAATTTCATGGAAATCTTTAATAGAAATAAGACATTCACAAAATACATTCATATAAATAACAGTTCACAAATACACAGCTTAATGGTTTTCCACAGATGGAACAGTTGCTGAACTAGCACACAGATCAAGAGACAAAGTCTTAACCATGCCTTAGAGTCCATGTGCAAACCCTTTCTCATTACTGTTTCCACTCACAGAAAAACCACTGACTTCCAACACCATAGGTTAACCTTTACTTTATTGGAGCTGTATGTAAATGAATTTGTGCAGCATGCCTTGTACCTGCCTTCTTCCATTATATTTGTGAGACTCGGGTAGTTTTAAACTGTTCACTCTCATATTTGTATATAAAGTTTTGTATGATTATACTATAATCTATCTGTTTATCTCATTGTAGATGACTATTTGTCTTACTTCCAATTCAGGCTATTGGAAGAGTTTTGCTATCCTTATAAGTGTGCTTTTGGTTAAACACACAGACACATACAGGAGAGAAATATTTTCCTTTGAGTATGTATCTAGGAATATAATTATATTTTCTTGGTGACTATTGAACTTGAATAGATTTTCAGATGTTTATTTGCCATTTGGTATCCATATGTTTAAAGTGACTATAATTATTTTGCTTTTTTTATTATTCTTTTAACGGACTCTCAAGAGATTACTGTGGAGACAATGGCATTATATTCTAAGATGTATTAAAAATGTGTTATTAATACGAAGTTATTCCTTCTCACTCTATAATTTTAGAACCTTAGAACACTTCAAGTCCAACCACTCCCTTCTATCTTTGCCCTAATTTTTCACTTATTTTAATTCTGTGTGTGTGCTAAGTCAGTTCAGTCATGTCAACTCTTTGCGACCCCATGGACTGTAGCCCGCCAGGTTCCTCTGTCCATGGGATTCTCCAGGCAAGAACACTGGAGTGGGTTGCCATCCCTCCTCCAGGAGATCTTCCCAACCCAGGGATCCAACCCACATCTCCCAGGACAGAACCTCCTGCATTGGCAGGCAGGTTCTTTACCACTAATGCCATCAGGGAAGCCCTATTTTAAATTTACTTAATTTCAAAAGTAAGTTCTGAGATTATGGAGATGGATACCCTTTTTCTAGTTGCCATGGAATACTCTGCACCATTTAACTATAGCTTTGCCATTCCTTGGTGGCTCAGACGGTAAAACGTCTGCCTGCAATGTGGGAGACCAGGGTTCTACCCCTGGGTCAGGAAGATCTGCTGGAGAAGGAATAGTAACTCACTCATACTAATGACCGGAAAATTCCATGGATGGAGGAGCCTGGTGAACTACAGTCCATGGGGTTGCAAAGAGGAAGACACGACTGAGCAACTTCACTTTGCTGTTCTTATTGCTATTCCCCAAATCACTGCAGATGGTGACTGCAGCCATGAAATTAAAAGACGCTTGCTCCTTGGAAGAAAAGCTACTACAAACCTAGACAGCATATTAAAAACCAGAGACGTTACTTTGCCAACAAAGGTCCATCTAGTCAAATTATGGTTTTTCCAGTAGTCATGTATGGATGTGAGAGTTGGACCATAACGAAAGCTGAGTGCCGAAGAATTGATGCTTTTGAACTGTGGTGTTGGAGAAGACTCTTGAGAGTCCTTTGGACTGCAAGGAGATCCAACCAGTCCATCCTAAAGGAAACTAGTCCTGAATGTTCACTGGAAGGATTGATGCTGAAGCTAAAACTCCAATACTTTGGCCACCTGATGCAAAGAGCTGAGTCATTAGAAATCCCCTGATGCTGGGAAGAATTGAAGACAGGAGGAGAAGGGGATGACAGAGGATGAGATGGTTGGAATGCATCACTGACTCAATGGGCATAAGTTTGAGAAAGCTCTGGGAGTTGGCGTTGTACAGGGAAGTCTGGTGTGCTGCAGTCCATGGGACCCTAAAGAGTTGGAAATGACTGAGTGACTGAACTGAACTGAACTGAACTGATTGATATTCCCAGGTAATACACTTGTCTTTCTTTCTCAATTGAAAGGAAGCATGGCTGCATAATGATGCATGTCATGTTTTGGTTCTGGGTCTGTCATTAACTGATTTGTTGACCTTGGAAATGTCATAAGTTTTATTATCTATAAAATAGAAAACTATTATCTCTTACCTCACAGATCTTTTATGACTATTACGTGAATTAGTGAAAAAAAAAAAAAAAAAAAGCCCTCAGAACTATGCCTTAAATAAGTTCAATAAACATTAGTGTTTTTTTTTTTTTTTTCTGTCTTGTGGTAGAGAGCTGTCCATGTTAGAATACATTACCTTTATGTCACCATCAGTCATTGAAACCTTATTCTTTTTCTACCATAACATTTGTGTGGAATTTTTCTTTTAGGCTTTTTATTCTTGTTTTAATCTTACCCATCAAGAACTTTGTTACCTGTTTATATCCTATTATATTCCACTCCCAATTTCTGAATCTTAAACAGTACTTTTACTTTTCTCTCTGTTAACATTTCCAAGTAAACAGAAAATATTAACTCACTTCCATTGACTCTTTATGTTTCTTTAAATATGTTCTTTAGAATTCTCTTATGCCATTGAGTTTGAGGCATTTCAAAGGGTTTTTTTCTTCGCTTTCTGTTGCCAAAGTGATGATTTGCTTTCTTTCACCAATATGCTTCTCTAGTCAGGTGCTGATAAAATTATTTGAAAACACTGAACAAGTAATTTATCACATATAAATGAGAAATTTATTAAAATATTATGGACCCTGATAAGATTGGGGACAATTGGGATTGGGATCATAAACAAAACTGATTAGCTAGATTACTAAGGGCCATGCCTGTGTCAGGAAGTGAGGACAAAATGTTAGAATGAGCAGCATGAAATATACTTGAAATTTAGAATAAGAAAGATGGATCTGACTTAGAAAGTTGGACATGGAAATGATTTTTTCTAACAAATATTATGAATGCCAATAAAAAAATATATATGCACATTTATATATATATATACACATGTATATATATATATACATACACATTTATATATATAATACACACACACACACACACATATATATATATATACACATTTCATTCAGAAAATGTAGATTACTTGGTACTGAAGGTTGAAGAAGATTCAGGTGTCCTGCAGCAGTTTTGCAGAAAAAAATCATTGTTTAGTGGAATGGACAGAGCTAACAACATCATCAAATAAATGTGAAAATATTAATTAAATGCCAAACAATTTTAGTATTTGTGATTGCATTATAAGGCTGTCAGAATAATCAATGACCAAGCCCTTACTTTTAAAAGAATCTTATATGAGATCTTTATCAATTTTATTTTTATTTATTCATTACTTATATGCAAAGATATAGGCTTTTTGTCAATGACACTTTTACAGATAATATTCTTATTTGCTTGAAATCTTACAAAGTAAGCCTATTTCCCCAGAGAAGACTAATAACAAACCTCATTATTCTTAAAATAAAAGGACTGATTAAACATAATATAGTTCCTGACTTAAAAAATCCTTTTTTGCAGAAGCATTTAGCTGAAAATAGAAAATTACGTTTTCTGTCGTGTCTCAGTGATCATAGGGACATGTATCTAGACCGAGTTACCTTCTCATTTCAATAGAAAATGATTAATAACTCTTTCCCTTAAGAAATTATGTAATTATTAAATATGTTGGTATAAAGAATTGGTATAAAGATTTAAGATAGTACTGACAGGAAATTTTAACACATCTTTCTGTACAAAATGTGGTTATACATTATTAAAGCTAATTTTCCAATTAGTATATCAAAAACAGTCATATATTGCCCTCTTCAAAGTCATCAACAATAGATGCATGCTTACCTCAACAGGTTGACTATCTTTAAAATATTGGAAACTTCTTTTTCTTAATTTTATAAGAAGCTTTATAAGTTTTATGAGACTAGAAAGAAAAATCAGTCCCATTATTTTAAAAGCACACATTCTTTTGACCAAAAACTCATTATGGCCAAAACAACATACGCCTACTCTATTCCAAATTATCTCTGCATCGTGCTCATAACCTCAGCACAGAGTTCAATAGAGGTTTATTGGATATGTTGGCTTCAATCACTGAGAGCTGTAATGATGAAATTTCATCAGTTTTTGTAAATATTCTCAGAGGCCAGCTAAAACTCAGACTATCCTGAGGGTTGCACTAGTTTCCAGATGGGCTTACAATGAGAATCTTTCCTTTCTGCCTCACAAACATATAAATAGGTTTTAAAAGCCAGAGTTCTTTGGTAATGTTGCACATCTATAACATATGTACAAAGGGCAATTACTTCTTGGCAATGAGAACAAATATGTAAATACTTTAGAAAATATTAGACAAATTCTAAACAATTGCTGGTGGCTCAAACGGTAAAGTAAAGCGTCTGCCTACAATGCGGGAGACCTGGCTTCGATCCCTGGGTCAGGAAGATCCCTTGGAGAAGGAAATGGCAACCCACTCCAGCATTCTTGCCTTGAAGATCCCGCGGATGGAGGAGCCTGGTGGGCTATAGTCCATGGGGTCGCAAAGAGTTGGACACGACTGAGCGACTTCACTTTTCAAACATTTGCTAGTGCCATTTGCATTAGGAATGCTAAAATAATAAAGTTGATGAATACTGATTGCTAAAAGAGAAATCTATAACAGCAAAGGTAATTTCAAATCAGTATGTTTTATAGTATTTTTAATTTTTTTAATTTTTAGTCATGTTATTTTAATATGTGTGTATTTATATATATATAAAGCTCTTTGACATTTTAAAGTTCCTATTTTTCTTGAATGACCAGCCTTGTAAATCTTTTATTTTATTATATTATTATTATATTTTGAATTCTTAATTCTAAATGACATGAAATGCCAGTTTCAAGCTTACTTTGTGGACAATTAGACACACCAAAAAGTCCCCACCATAGAATTATTGTTTAGTGAAAGCCCTTAAGCATGGAAATTGCTAAAACAAACTTTCCTAACCACAATGTGAATGGTTTGTTCACAGTGGTAATGGAACTATTTGGGCCACTTAAAAGAAAAGTTGTATAGTTGCATTACTGCTTCTGTAATACATCATTATTTTATTAAAAATCTGCATTACTTTTTTGGTTATTCCTTTCCCCCTAATTCTACCTTGTCCCTATCCAACCAGGTCACACTACCCTAACCTTGCAAAATAGTTCACAAGTTTCATTTTACATTTTAATCTGATACAATATTCAGTATTAATAGTCAGGTATTATTTTTTTTGGGGGGGGGAGTGGCTGAGGGCTTCCCAGGTAGTTCTAGTGATAAAGAACCCACCTTTTAGTACTGGAGATATAAGAGACATAGGTTCAATTCCTGCCTTGGGAAGGTCCCCTGGAAGAGGGCATGGCAACCCACTCCAGTATTCTTACCTAGAGAAACCCATGGACAGAGGAGCCTGGAGATATATAGTCCACTGGGTCACAAAGAGTCGGACACAACTGAAGTGACTTACCACCCATACATACATATATTTGCATATATGTTCATATATAATTCATATATGTTAAACTTTGGAGATGTTGAGTCATTTCATGTTGTCTTTGATGGCTTCATTATTCAAAAATATACAACATATGACTTAGAATGACTAAATATCAATACATGAAAGAACAAACAAAATATTAATTCCAATGTATGTATGTTTCTACATGTATCTGTGTGTGCGTGTGTATTTGTAAGCTCTTATAACAGATAAACAATATTATCAAAGTCCAGTATCTTGTTACAGAGGACTCAGGTCTCTACTTCTCTCAGTTTCTTTTCCAGGGCTATAGTATCTCTAACTTGATTATTTTGTTTCTCATGTATTTTTTCTTTTCTTCCATAGATAGAAAAAATTTACTCACAGGAGAAGGGATAAAAATGTGTCAGGTCAGTGTCTTTACTCTGTGCTTATATTCCACTACTAAATCACAACAGATCCTGTCAAAATAAGAAACTGGTTCATTGATTTACAATATGAATGGCCTCTGTCTATTGGTATAAACACACAAAGCAGAGAATCTTTCAGGACTTTGTAATAAAAAGTCTTGGGTGTGAGATGAATGACCTACAAACCATGAGACCATCTACTCCTTTTTTCACCTCGACGATGTCTGTTCTGTGAGTAGATAGATGATTTCTCTTCAAGTAACATAAAGCTGCCCATCCTCAGCTGTATCAAATCCCTGACAGTATCACATCCCAGAATGAATGAAGCCTTGTGTATCCCCCTACAAAGAGAAGTTTTTTGTTTTTTTTTAAAATAAATGCTCAAAGTTAAACTATGGGCATATGTGTGTGTTTGTGTGTGTGTGTGTCTATGCACACACATCTAGTTAAATTATTTTCCCTAATAACCTTCTTAATGTAAATCCATGGCTAATTCATGTCAATGTATGACAAAAACCACTACAATATTGTAAAGTAATTAGCCTCCAACTAATAAAAATAAATGAAAAAAAAGAAAATTCTGTACCTTTTACACTTCTAATTTATCAGAAAGATCATACAAATATTTCTGATTTTTCATTTGTAAGTACTATTAGAGTTATTCCAACAGTGATCTTTGATTTCCAAAGTTTATACTACTTTTCAACATTATAATTGAATTTAGCCTGTTTCCCTCCAACTCACTAAACATTTTTTTAATGTTTTGATCTACATTTATCTGACAAGGTGATGCATCTTTTTGAAGTTTTGTGTTCCATCACATCATGATGGCCTGTCACTCATGTGACAAGGGATTTAAGATGAATGGAGCTAAGGAGAAAGGTCAAATAAAATGCACTGCCAGAGTCTGGCATGACACAATCCATCAAATGAAAGAGCAGAGCCTCTTTAGCCTGTAAGCATTCAATTACAAATTGTCAAATGTTCACAATAATGTAAACTTTTGGTATAAAGTTAAAGTGAACACTGACTTCAAAGATGGAAAATAGCAAAAATTTAGTGAAAATAAATTGGAACAAAAAATTTTCATCTCCAGCCATTCTTCTTTATTGAGATGGACATATGCTAAATTATATCTTCAGAATTTGGCTTTATTTAGGTGTTTAATTGTATTTAGATTTATAAATGAATACTTCTATGTTGACAAATTGCTTTAGATGTGCTTGCAAGAAAACACCAAATCTAACATGACTGAAATGACTTAGTATACACACACATGCAGTGAACTCACATGCCCAATTGTTAACATGTGGAGTTGTGTATTTCACTATCTTAGACCTAAAAATAAGTAAATGAAGGAAACATAAAGTTGGATATTCTGAGAGGCAAAGCAGTTGTATTCTCATGGAAAAAAAATGGTATAGATGACTAGAGGGACAAATGTGATAGTAGTCAAATTGCTAGTTTGACATTACAAAAGTTAAGATTGCAAAATTGCATGTTAAAATTGCTTTTAAATTTTTTTTCACCTTCTAAATGCATAATTAGAATTGATATTCTTTCAAACCTCAAAAGAAATAACCATCACCATCAGAACTCTGAGAAGTGAACAATCACGATGTAATAGTAAAAGAAGTCACATCATACATGCCTTTTGGAATGCAAATAAGAACTCATGGGAAAAAGATCAATTAGCAGGAAACAAAAAAGCATTTGCAAAGGAGTCCACTGGGCACAGAGAGCTTCCTATTTTTCTTTGGGGGAAGAGTTGTCTCCGTGACTCCAAGGAAATTCATTCAAATTTCCCAATTTGTTATTTACAAGTTTAAAAAATTTCACTCGAATTTTAACTTTAATTCTCCTAAAGGAATTTTTCCCATGCCTAAATTAATAGTCTCTTCTTCTCCATTGTTAAGACGTAACCATTTGGTACATTCAAACTGATTTTAATAGTATGTCCAATAAAAAAAATGCTTATATTTTAAATATAAACTAGTTAACAAATTCCATAAACAATATGACTAGTTTCTTAACAATGATTACTCATACCTTACAATAATTAATTATAAACATGGTTTAATACATATTTTGATCACTTCCCCTATGCTATATTGGTAGTTGCCACTTATATAAGGTATTTCCATATATACATAAGATGAGGAAAAATTGTGTATGGACATATTTTGTATATCCTTTGCAGAGTTTCCCCAAATACTGTTTTTATACTCAGATACTTACCTCAAAGGTTTGGGATTTAGCTACATGTAGTGATTCTTATATTTTCTCAGTTCAACTAATTTTTATAGCTTTCTATTCAGCATCTCAGAGTGAAATTGTAGATCATGAGGAATGCAAACTCAATATCACTCTGACTTTTATGACATGATCCTTTTTGGAGAGGAAAATAATTACTTAAGAAAGGAGGTAGGGATTTGCTACTAGTGGGGCATTAGAAGACAGGCATCTTACAAATTAAACAAAATGTCAAAAAATTATTCAGAATGTTTAAATGGTCTGTTTGAATTTTCAAATTTCATGTACTTCTCAGATGATATCTGGACATTTTGGGGTATACTTTAGGAAAGACAATTCTAGGATATCAAATGAAATTTCCAACAATATTAACAATCTGATCTCATTGCAGAAAAAAAAAATTGTAAGAAAAAACTTGAAAAATAAAATAAAGTTTTATTCTTTTGCCTTCCAACCTCACTGGCCTCGTATATTACTAAGAAGTAGATTTTCTTCTTTATAGTAAAATCAAACCAGTACAGAAACATTTCAAATATGTAAGATTATTAGTGAACTAACCAGAAAGAGTTTAACAAATACTTTATTTGCAAAGAACTAGTAAGTATCATGAAACCATTTTTTGTGGTTGCCTGGAGTAGGCTGGCATCTATGAATAACAAATATTAAACTGCTTAAGTGCATGGCAACATAATAGGTTATTTTAGTTAGTTTATGACTGCATTGCAGTCACTGGATCAGACAAGTGCTGTCTCCCTCTAAAATGATTGTCATTTTGCATTTAAAACTGACAACCAAGATATATGGGGCTTGATGAGCCACTAGATACCTAGAGTATCACTTATTTCAATTCAGATAGAACGCAGGAAGGCAGTGCAGCATCTTATACCCACATCACAACATATCTGAACTTATTGGCAAGGGAACACAGTTTCAGACCTAAAGTATAAAAAAGGAAAAAGAAAAGGAACATATATAACTATGATTCAAAGTACTTCATTTCAAGATCTGGCTGTTTGCTTTTTGCCAAACACCTGTGAGAGTTGTATATGTGATTTTTTTTTTTTTAAATGAAAGTGTGGTAGATCGACTTTATAGTAAGCATGACAGCTTTAAATTTTAGCTAACTGCTTTGTTCAAAGGCTAATCATCTTGTAAGAATATTATCAGCGCACATCACCATCTGAAAGTATACAGATATGCATATACATATTTTTAAAATAAAATTCTTAAAAAAAATTCACTATTCTAATTAAAATTATGGCAAGTCAAGCGATTACTCAAAAGCACACATTATAAAATGTTTCTTTTTTGAAAACACTCCTCAAGTGTTGTAAGGATTTTCAATAGTTTCCAGTTTTATTGAGATATAATTGATATGTAATATAGTAGTCACCTGGGATTCCCTTGTAGCTCAGTTGGTAAAGAATCTGCCTGCAGTGAAGGAGACCTGGCTTCAATTCCTGCGTTGGGAAGATCCCCTGAAGAAGGAAATAGCAACCCACTCCAGTATTCTTGCTTGGAAAAGCCCATGGACAGAGGAGCCTGGTGAGCTACAGTCATGAGGAAAAGTCAGACACAGTGACCACAATTGTACTCATTTAAGGTCTACAACACATTTTAATATATGCATATATTGTGAAATGATTACTACCAGTTTAGCTAACATCATCAGTTCATCTAGTTATAATTATTTCTGGTGATGAGAACTCTTTGAAGATCTACTCTCTAGCAATATGCAGATATCCAAAAAATCATTGTTAACTAGAGTCACCATGCTGCGCATTGGATCCCCCAGCCTCTTTCATCTTATAACAGGAAGTCTCTACCTTTTGATCTTCAACCATTTCCTCCTCCCTCAACTCCCATTTCTGGCAATGAACAATCGGTTTTGTCTAAGAATTTGTGGCATTTTGTTGTCTAGGGTTTTTTTTTTTGGTTTTGGTTTTTAGATTCTGCACACAAATGAGATCATATAGTAATATATCTGATTTATTTCATTTAGCATAATGCTCTCCAGGTCCATCCATCTTGCACAAATGGCAGGATTCCTGGAGAAGGAAATGGCAACCCACTCCAGTCTTCTTGCCTGGAGAATCCCATGGACAGAGGAGCCTGGTGGGTTACAGTCCACGGGGTCACAATAGTCGGACATGACTTAGCACCACCACCATCTTCTTTTTATGGATGAAAATATTTCATTAGAAGGACGTGTGCTCATCTTCTCCTGCAAGACCTCCAAAATCATAGCTCGTTGGTGAACAACCATCGACAGCAGAACGTTGGATCCTACCAGAAAAAGATACCCCATGTCCAAGGACAAAGGAGAAGCCCCAGCAAGATGGTAAGAGATGTGAAATTGTGTTTAGAATCAAATGCCATCCCCACTGTAGACACTTGGAGGGCTCGAACAAAACCTTGTGTGCCCCACAGAGACTGAGCCAGACCTGCCTGTGAGTGTGTGAGAGTATCCTGTGGAGATACAAGTCAGCTGTGGCCTGCCGCAGGGGCAGGGGCTCTGGGTGCAGCAGACCTGGGTCTGGCATAAGCCCTCTTGGAGGAGGTCGCCATGAACCCCACCACAGAGCTGCTTGAGCTTACTCAGGACTGGGGAAATAGATGCTGAGAAAGCACAAATAGAACCTTGTGAGCACCAGAACCCAAGAGAAAGGAGCAGAGGCCCCACAAGAGACTGAGCCAGACTTGCCTGTGAATGTCCAGGAGTCTCAGGCAGAGGCGTGGGTCGGCGGTGGCCTGCCAAAGGGTCGGGGGCACTGGCCAACCTTTTGAAGGAGGTCACCATTATCTTTATTACCTCCACCATAGTTTGACCTCAGGTCAAACAACACGGAAGGAACATAGCCCATCAACAGAAAATTGGATTAAAGATTTATGGAGCATGGCCCTGCCTATCAGAACAAGACCCAGTTTCCCCCTCAGTCAGTTTCTCCCATCAGGAAGCTTCCATAAGCCTCTTCAGTTCAGTGGCTCAGTCATGTCTGACTCTTTGCGACCCCATGGACTGCAGAACGCCAGGCCTCCCTGTCCATCACCAACTTTGAAGGTGGTACTGAAGGTGGAAGGAGAAGGGGACGACAGAGGATGAGATGGCTGGATGGCATCACCGACTCAATGGACATGAGTTTGAGTGAGCTCCTGGAGTTGATGATGGACAGGGAGGCCTGGTGTGCTGCTGTCCATGGGGTCGCAGAGAGCCAGACACGACTGAGCAACTGAACTGAATATATATATATTCCATATATATATATGGAATGAATATATATTCCTAACCATTAGTGGTGTTAAAAATCTACTCACATACCTTTTGGTTATTTGTATGTCTTCTTCAGAAAAATGTCTATTCAGCTCCTCTATCCAATTTTAATCAAATTGCTTGGTCTTCTTCTACTGAGTTGTATGATTTCTTTATGTATTTTGATATACATCCCTATCAGATATATAATTCACTAATTTTTTCTCCTACAAATGTTTTATTAATTTTATGAATGCTCACAGATTGTTTTCATTACATAGTAAATGGGCCAGAGTATCCTTTTAAAAGAAGAATACTCTTTACCATTTCCCATGATTATATTGTAAAGTGTGGTACTTGAGAGCAAAACTATTCTATGAGGGAATGGTAATTGTGACATGGCAAACAAAGAAAAAATCAAGGTGCTATTTTCTGAAGGAAAAATATACAGTTTTTATGTAGAATGTAACTAATACTTTAATTGGAAAAATATATGCAAATATCGTCTTAGGAACTGAAAGTCAGATATAAAGCAATCCCCTCACCTAAAAAATAAGTTGTTTGGAATATTGACGATATTTATCCTTTCTGCTGCTGCTACTGCTAAGTCGCTTCAGTCGTGTCCAGCTCTGTGTGACCCCATAGACGCAGCCCACCAGGCTCCCCCATCCCTGGGATTCTCCAGGCAAGAACACTGGAGTGGGCTGCCATTTCCTTCTCCAATGCGTGAAAGTGAAAAGTGAAAGTGAAGTCACTCAGTCATGTCTGACTCTTAGAGACCCATGGACTGCAGCCCACCAGGCTCCTCCATCCATGGGATTTTTCCAGGCAAAAGTACTGGAGTGGGGTGCCATTGCCTTCTCCTATTTATCCTTAAGTACCATTCTTATATGCAGAGTACATCATGAGAAACCCTGGGCTGGAAGAAGCACAAGCTGGAATTAAGATTGCCAGGAATAAAATCAATAACCTCAGATATGCAGATGACACCACCCTTATGGCAGAAAGTGAAGAGGAACTAAAAAGCCTCTTGATGAAAGTGAAAGAAGAGAGTGAAAAAGTTGGCTTAAAGCTCAACATTCAGAAAACTAAGATCATGGCATCTGGTCCTATCACCTCATGGCAAATAGATAGGGAGACAGTGGAAACAGTGTCAGACTTTATTTTTGGGGGCTCCAAAATCACTGCAGATGGTGACTGCAGCCATGAAATTAAAAGACTCTTACTCCTTGGAAGAAAAGTTATGATCGACCTAGATAGCATTACTTTGCCAACAAAGGTCCATCTGGTGAAGGCTATGGTTTTTCCAGTGGTCATGTATGGATGTGAGAGTTGGACTGTGAAGAAAGCTGAGCGCTAAAGAATTGATGCTTTTGAACTGTGGTGTTGGAGAAGACTCTTGAGAGTCTCCTGGGTTTCAAGGAGATCCAACCAGTCCATCCTGAAGGAGATAAGTCCTGGGTGTTCATTGGAAGGACTGATGCTGAAAGCTGAAACTCCAATACTTTGGCCACCTCATGCGAAGAGTTGACTCACTGGAAAAGACCCTGATGCTGGGAGGGATGGTGGGCAGGAGGAGAAGGGGACTACAGAGGATGAGATGGCTGGATGGCATCACCGACTCGATGGGCATGAGTTTGAGTAAACTCCGGGAGTTGGTGATGGACAGGGAGGCCTGGTGTGCTGCGATTCATGGGGTCGCAAAGAGTCGGACATGACTGAGCAACTGAACTGAACCATTATTATTCTTTAGGCCTCCAACTATTCACTCTCCTATTAGCAATTAAAGAGATCTTTAGCATTTGAACAGAAAATAGATTAAAAGGTGGTTATAAGAAGTTTGCCAGAATATTAGTCATGGTTAATAATTATATCCAAGGAAATTGAGTTTGAGGCTTAAAATGATTATGTAGATCCCCTTTTTGTAATATTGGGCAGTCTATGCAATCAATCACATAATAAATTGGAAATTCAATAGATTTATAAAGAGTAAGTATAAATAGCATTTTACCAAAATCAATACTCATGATTTTAAAAAACTCTCAGAAATCTAAGAATAAAATTTCCTCAAGCTGTCAAAGCTCATTAAGAAAAATCTATAGCTGATGTTATTCTTAGTGGTAAAATATTGCACTTTTCCTCTTAGATCACAAAAAGGCAAGGATGTTCACTTTTAGTACTTCTTTTTAGTATCAGAATGCCAGTTCATTTAATAAACCAAGAAAAATAAATTTTAAAAAATATCAGAAAGGGTAGAGTATGATTGTCATTGTTAGAAGGTTGACATTACTGCTTAGCCTCAAAATTTTATGAAATATGCAAATCTTTTAAAAATGAGAATTTAGAAATGTTCAGGATACAAGATCAGAAAAAAAATCGACTGTATTTTAAAAAATAGCAAATATTTTTTAAAAAGTAATAAAAACTGCTTTCACTACTATGGAAAATTATTAGAAATCTAATGAACAATTACAAAACTTTTGGAAAACAAAACAAAATCTTATTTAGGAAGACTAATGATTTTTAAGTAGAAGTATGTAGTACTCAATAGTATAATACGTCAATAGTCCACAAGATTTGCCTCAGTGTTAATTAAAAGTCTAGCATGATTTTTTGGGGGTTGAAATTAGCAAACTGATTCTAAAATTTATATGGAGTAAAGAGATAATTAAATAAACAGAAAGAATTTGAAATTGAAGAGAAATTTATGGTCTCAGGGTGAGCAAATATATATGTTATATATGGTAAGTCCCCTATATACAAACCTTCAAGTTGTGAACTTTCAAAGATGCAAATGTGAATTCACGTGTCAAATCGCGTAAGTTAGCTCGCATGCCTGGTGTACGTTGTCACATGTGTGTGTCCTCTACAAGCGCTTATGCTTTTCTATACCGCACCATACAGCATTCTACAGAGCACAGTAGTACAGTGTCTTTATTTCAAGCCCCAGACGTCCAGAAGCAAGCATAAAAGCAGCAGTGATGGTGGTACTCCTAAGAAGCGCCAAGTGTTAAAGATGGACGCAAAAGTGACAATATTTGAAAGAACAGACTGAGGCGAAAAGATGGTAGGCGTCACTCTTCCTCACAACACTCAAGTGCTTGCTCTGCAACAAAAGGGGCTGACTGAGCAAGACCTGACCGAATCGGAGGCCCGGAGAAAGGAGGAAGAGAGACAAGAGGGCGGAGTAACTGACGAATCACAGAGATCCGCAGCCCAGGAATCGGCCAGCGGATACTCTTTATTTGAGGAGGCACTGTTCGTTTTTGAGGCACAGGGCCCGGATGTAAAATGGTACACGAAGGTTGTAGCAGCCATTTGGAATGCAATCCAGAGTTACCATGCCATCTAGGATGAGAGGAAAGAAGACCTACTACCCAGACATCACCGGATGGTTTGATCAAGTTCCATCTGCTACAGATAGAACTGCATCTAGCCGGGAGTGAGAACCTGTGCCACCGACATCAGGTATAAGTGAGGCTGCAGCTCGCCCTCTGTGTCCTAATCCTGATGGCCCTTCGGCTCTCCATCTTCCACTGTCTCTCTCTCCCCAGTCAGTCACTTCTTGCCTGTTCACGCACTGCCAGCCCTTGTATGTCAGCTGTTGAACTGTACTATTGTACTTTACAAGGTACTGTGCTGTGAGATTGAAAATGTTTTCTCTATGTTTGTGTTTGCTTTCTCTGTATTATTTCTATAAAAAGCATTATTACACCACAGTTGTGTATAGTCACTGGAGTGAATCACTCCAGGATTCTTGCCTGGAGAATTTCATGAACAGAGAAACCTGGTGGTGGGCTACAGTCCTTGGGGTCATGAAGAGTCAGTCACAACTGAGCCACTAACACAGTATATAACAAACACAGTACATAACCAATTACATTAGTTGGGTACCTAGGCTAACTTTGTTAATCTTATGAAAAAACTGGACTTGCAAACTCACTCTCAGCAGGAAACTTGCTAATATGTAGGGGATTTACTGTACAACAACAAAAAATTAACTTAAAAAAATCGATAAATTAATTTAACAGTATTACAACATTTTGCTCCTCAGAAACAACATTAAGTGAATAAATGGGCAAGTCATATCAGAAGAAAATATTATCAGTAGTAAATTTGATAATGCATATCCAGATTATCAGGCTTCCCTGATAGCTCAGTTGGTAAAGAATCCAACTGCAATGCAGGAGACATCGGTTCACAAGTAAATACTATAATTCAATGGTAAAAATAAGAGAAAGAACACGTTAAAATAATGGGCAAAGGATTTGAACAGACATTACATGTAAAATATATTCAAAATCACTCACCAGATTAATGAAAATTGAAACTAAAATATATACCACTTCTTACCCACTAGAATGTTTAAGATCACAAATTGACAGCTACCAAATATCAATAGGGATCTGGAGCAGTTACAACTTCAATTTACAGTTGATGAGAATGTAAAACAATATAATCACCATGGGAGAAATGTTAGGTATTTCTTTATTACGTGTAAGATATACCTCCTCTGTGAAACCTATATGCAGGTCAAGAAGCAACAGTTAGAACTGGGCATGGAACAATGGGCTGGTTCCAAATTGGGAAAGGCTGTATATTGTCACACTGTTTATTTAATTTCTATGCAAAGTACATCATGTAAAAGGGTGGGCTGGATGAATCACAAGCTGGAATCAAGATTGCTGGGAGAAATATCAAGCCCCTCAGATACGCAGATGATACCATTCTAATGGCAGAAATCCAAGAGGAATCAAAGAGCCTCTTGATGAAGGTGAAAGAGGAGAACGAAAAAGCAACTTAAAAGTCAACATTCCAAAAACAAATCATGGCATCTTGTTCCATCACTTCATGGATAAAAGGGGAAAAAGTGGAAACAGCAACAGACTGTGTTTTCTTGGCCTCCAATAGCTCTGCAGATGGTAACTGCAACCATGAAATTAAAAGATGCTTGCTCCTTGGAGGGAAAGCTCTGACAAACCTAGACAGCATATTAAAAAAGCAAGATGTAATTTCATCAACAAAAATCCATATAGTCAAAGCTATGGTTTTTCTAGTAGTCATGTATGGATATGAGAGTTGGACCATAAAGAAGGTTGAGTGCCAAAGAATTGATGCTTTTGAATTGTGGTGCTGAAGAAGACTCTTAAGAGTCCCTTAGATTGCAGGGAGATCAAAGCAGTCAGTCTTAAAGGAAATCAACCCTGAATACTCTTTGGAGGAACTGAGGCTGAATTTTAGCTGAAGCTCTAATACTTTGGTCACGTGATGTGAAGAGATGAAAAGACCCTAATTCTGGGAAAGACTGAAGGCAAAAGGAGAATGGGGTAGCAGAGGATGTGATGGTTAGCTAGCATCATTGACTCAATGGACATGAATTTAAGCAAACTCCAGGAAATACTGAAGGACATAGAAGGCTGGCACGCTGCAGTCCATGGGGTTGCCAAGAGTCAGACGCAACTTAGCGACTGAACAACAAAACCTAATCTATGGCATTCAAAATCAGAAAAGTGGTTGCCTAATGGGTAAGGGTTGACAGAATATAGGTATGAGGGGACTTCTGCAATAATGGTAATATTTGCTATCTTGATTGAATGTTGATTATACAAATATATTAATCTATCAAAATTCATTACATGTGCATTTATGCATAAATGCATAAATGGATGCATTTAACATTTTATAATTTTTACCTGTTGTTTTTTAAACCTGGCCAAACAGCTCTGTTCTTTATAGAACTAGAAAGCATGAATATACACTAGTTAATTTCAAGAGCCACAAACCACAAACTTTATAGTAATGTCTGCAAGGCTTTAGGATTATTGTGCAACCCATGTAGTCTCCTTGGAGTATTCCTGACTGTTATCAAATTTCAAATTTTATGACAGAAGAAAATAGCAAAAGGACTTGGAAAGCTTCAATCATCAAACATGAAGAGGAGAACTGTGGCTAATATTATTGCCGTTGTTCTTTCTTGGTTTATTTATAAAAACGTGACTAGAACCCATTTTTCTCAAATGACATGGGGGGAAAAAAAACTACAGGCAGGAGATTTAAGTGAGATCAAAACTTTTTGACACTATATTTGGTGAAACTTAAGCAAATTTCCAAAATAATCTGGAGATTCTCTGTTTCTGGAAATCCTAACAAAGAAAGAACTACTTCATATATTTAAGATGCCATTCTACATATAGATTCTGCAATTTCTCAACATCCTTGTCAGTTCTGTGAATGTGGCCACCTAGGGATAAATAAAGGTAGAAAAAGAAAGCATTAAAGCATTTTGTGACTCCACAGCTTCTAAACATAATTCATGCAGTAGAAATAAGACAACTGAATTTTATGCCTGTGAAAGGTATGTTATGTGTCCCTTAAGTATGAAGTGACATAGTATGAATGAATTGCTCCATTTTTAGAAATATATCAACTAAAACACTGCTAGGGGTTATAGTATAGAAAGGCATATTCTTCCTAAATGTCAAAATATATAAGCATTCACACTGTGACCTACATTTTAATGCACTGACTACTTTATACCATTGGAGGAAGAAACCTGTAAGAACAGTTGTTCATGTAACCAAGTGTTCACATAGTAATGGGGAAAAAAGTTCCCCAAGATAAAAAATCAGAACCAGCCTCGGTATTTCTAGGAGATCTATTGTTTTCTAAATGATTTATGTGCTCACATGTCATGAAATTTGTTTGACACCTCAAAAAATTACATTAACTCATATAATGAAGAAATCCACATGAGATCCACAAAGTTATGCTTTATCATTTAGCAGAAAGACTGAAAACAAACAAAAACTGAAGAACCACACATCTATTATCTTAGAAAATGGTATTGTACTAAAGCAAGATGTAGTTTTTTGATTAAGTAAAAACAAAATATTCTAAGACTAAAAGAATGAATGAATGTTGGTAGAAATAAACCTTCTGAAAACTGAAGGACAGGGAGTGCTTATGACAATATTGTTGTTGCTATTAACCTAAATTCTTTCTAGTACATCTAGGTAGTCACAATGCTGCCAAAATAAATACAAGAGTGTGAATATGTACATACATGTATATACACTTCTCAAATGCCCTCTCTAAGCATGCTGACTTTAGGTCATTACTGAAAATATGCATACACTTATTTGAAATGATAGAGTAATCTACATATTGACAATAAAAGTTATGACATAAAATCTGAGATTCACATATATCCATTGTTGGGAAGTTGAGGGAATAAATGCAAAACTGAAGAGAAATTTGAGGGAGAACACTAAGAAAAATTCTCTGTAGGAACATATTAATGTGATTTCAAATATTTTAATGTGATTTCTCTGAGCTTCATGTTAACCTATTAAATTTCTAAAAAAATAATTACCAGTATATTAATGTTTCCTCTGATTATATTTTTGGAGAAGAAAATGGCAACCCACTCCAGTATTCTTGCCTGCGAAATCACATGGACAGAAGAGCCTGACAGGTTATGGTCCATGGAGTCCCAGAAAAAGTCAGACACAACTTAGTAGCTAAACAACAACACTGATTATATATTACACTGTATTATTTTCTTTAAGTTTATTAAAATTTAAACTTTAGGGACGATATCCCCATATTACTGGAGTCCCATGTATTCTAGGTTATGTGAAGTGGTTTTCAAAGTGGATACTATTGTATTTTTAGCTGAGACCTTATCAATACATTAAACATAAGAGATTCCTGCTAGAATCCTAAAACCAAGAAAAGTCGGGGCTTCCCTGGTGGTCCAGTGGTTAAGAACCTGCGTTGTAGTCCAGGGGACACCAGTTGCTCCTTGCTTTGGGAAGACCCCACATCCCGTGGAGCAGCTAAGCCCGTGTGCCGCAACCTCTACTAAACGACCTCCCTAGAGAAGGCGAACTGCAGCTACTGAGATCTACGCACCAAGAGCCTGTGTTCCAACAACAGAAGCCACCGCAATGAGAAGTCTGCGCGTGACAGCAAGGGGGAGCCCCCGTTTGCCACAACCAGAGTAAGACCAGGCAAAGCGGTGAAGAGCCAACACAGCCAAAAACTGTAATAAATAAATCTTTAAAAGTTGACTGCATGCACAGATAGAAAATAAGAGATCATTTAGTCCAAACTTTAACATTCTCTCTTAAGAGTCCAGGTGTTCAACAGCCTCTCCTTATATACATCCAATGAGTAAACATTAAATGCAACTTTCCTACTTATCCACTTTCATTGAGGAATTTATTTGTAAGAAATACATGCTCTTCTACTAAAATAAGTACCTGCCAAAGAGATAGCATCATAGTCAAGTTTCAGTCAATTTTACATTTTTATTGAGGCTAAAAATACCATTATTTGGGAAAGAAGCATTGAGTTTGCCTTTTGGTACAACATCAAATGTGTGCTTTAAGTTTTGTTTGATTTTTCAGTTCTAATTAGATTATTTTTAATTTATAAACTTTAAGCTTTGTGTAGGAAAATTCATAGCAACCACAAACTTAAAAATTGTAGTATTTTACTTAATATTTATTATTGTATCTCATAAACATTAACTTATTTAAAATCAAAATTATTTCCCCCTGTGACTAAATAATGCATGAGTGGTCTCAATAAAGTCAGTTCTTTTCACTCTGGAAAAGACAGGCATCTGTTCGGAAGCCGTCGTTATAGTGCCCGGGTTTAGACAATCCTGCCCTTGCGGACTCAGTCTGAGCCCGTCTGCGTCACCTGATGGAACTGAGGCAAGCGGAGCCGAAGCAGAGCTGGCTGAAGGTGCAGTGACGCCGTGACGTGAAGAGGAAGGGTCTTGGTCTAGCCTTCTCAGCCAGCATCTCGGAAGCAGGGGCGGGCTCACTGGTTAGCTCACAAGTCGGCTATGGTCTGAATTTTCACAGTTCTTTGACAGTTTGGGAATGAGAGTGTGATGCTGACAGAGGGACTTTCTGAAAGAGGAAGGATGAGCGCTCTGCCTGGGGTAGGAAATGTACAATGCCTCCCTGGGATGTGGTCGTGTGTGTTTTTGCCCTAGTCGTGGGAAACCAGGAGGAAGGCTATCCCAGAGACCGACCTGTTAATTAACAGGAGAAGAACTAATATTTAGGAACCGAGCAGTGAAAGACAGCATTAAAACACACTCTCTTAATGGTGCCTGTTTATAATCCACTCTCCTCTGAAAGGAGAGGGAGCAATGGGAAGGGGAAATTAAATGACAATGGGGAAGCAAGCCCCACACTTCTTCCCAAAAGGCCATGGCTCTATGACAACAAAACCAAGGTGCCCCAAAGCTGAAACAAACATTGTCTGCAATGAGCAACTTGCAGTTCAAGAGTTTTGAGTCGAAAGAAAACTAGAACATTTTCTGCTTTAGAGACAAAAATGATGACTTGAAAATGAAAGCAAATGTCAAGCCCTGCTTAATGAATCAACTTATTAAGTCATAGTCATTCTGTCCTTCTGTACCATCTGTTTCCGTCTTCTCCCTCTAACCTAACCCCAGCTGGAGACTAAACTGGCAGGTTAAAGCACATCTCTTGGAGGTCACAAACTGTAGTAATAAATCATAGCTTCTCATTTAATCATCATCTGGCTGTGCTTGATGGCTAAGTTGTGCCTGACTCCTTGTGACCTCATGGACTGAAGCCCACCAGGCTCCTCTGTCCAGGGGATGTCCCAAGCAAGAACACTGGAGTGGGTTTCTATTTCCTTCTCCAAGGGATCTTCCTCCTGAGTCAGGGATTGAACCCCCATCTCCTGGGTCTCCTGCATTGGCAGGCAGTTTCTTTACTGCTGAGTTACCAGGGAAGTCCACCCAAGATACATAGGCATCTGGTATTGTCCAGTAATCAGATTACCTTCTGAAATATTGCTCAAAAGATTTCTACCTCTACATCTATCATCTCTCCCTGGTTTACACATCTAAGTAATTCTCTTTGGTCATGAGAATGTAGATGTCCTGAGAAAGGATGCATCTCCTCTCATTTGTGGCAAAAAGTGGAGGTCATGAGTTGAGTATGTAGCTTGGCATGTCTCCCACAGAGACATCTGCAAAGGACATGATAGGTCTCTCTGAGTTTTATGAAAGTTCTCTCTCCCTTGCTCCTGACTCTTCTAGGTGAAAGCTCTTTCATTTCCCCAGTCAAGCCTTGGAAGTGACCACAGACCCAGGGAGCACCTGAATTGCAGCCTATCAAGAGCCTGAGTCAGCGAACTCAGATAAGCTGTGCCCAGACTTCTCACATGTATATTGTGTAATAAGCATGTATTGCATTAAGATGTTAAGTTTGTAACTGATCTGTCAGACTGCAATAGAAAAGTAGTACACTGCAGCTAAGCATCCTATTGGGTGTCACCCCATCCCATGGAAAATACCACCTGACTATTGGGACAAAGAACAGATTGGGCCGACCTCGTTTAGGTACTCCCTTGAGAACGAAGGGTAGATTCAATTAGCCATACTGAATTGGGGATTTGAAAACCTACTAGCAGTAAGGGAAATGCACCACGGACATGCTTTTTGCTTATTATAGGATTCAGATTTTCTGAGCTCTGTCCTGTAATGCACTCTGAGTGAAGGCATATATCAGGATCCCTCTGTATCATCTCATGGGACTTGAAGTACAAGGGGAACCAGTGCAAAACTGTGACGTTCACACTGTTTACAGTGATGTGAATTCCTTTGCTATCATCTAGAAGACAGGAGCCTTCTGTGGAGCATGCTTGAAAAAACCACGGTGGGCTAACTGATTAGTTTGCAAATAGTGTAAAACCTTAAACTTCCGATTGCTCTACACAAATTTTCAAATACTTTGTCACATAATTTAGAAATGTTTGTATTCAAAGAAATATTTTATATATAATTTTAAAAATCAGAAAGGAAATACAAAAATGATATTGTTTGCAGTTGTATTATATCATAATTTAAATCACATCCTTCCAAATAACTAGGTATGTGATTATTGTTTGAGATTTTTACCTCAGTGATAGCATTTATTCAACTATAAGTTCTCCAACAACTAACATTTTTTCATACATTTCTCAATTTTTTCATTTAAAAAGAATTTCAAATATAGTCTGCTCAACAGAAAAATTAAAAAAATAGTTTATAGTGGGTAAAAATTAAAGGTTAAAATATTTCTCCACTACACTTCAGAAGGTAATTTGCTGCTGTTGTTCAGTCGCTAAGTGATGTCTGATCCATTGTGATCCCATTCACTACAGCCAACAGGCTCCTCTTACCTTCACTGTTTCCTGGAGTTTGCTCAAACTCATGTCCATTGAGTTGGTGGCAATCCAACCATCTCATCCTCTGCCACCCTCTTCTCCTTTTGCCTTCAATCTTTCTTAGTATAAGGGACATTTCAAATGAGTCAGCTCTTCACATAGATTTAGCATCAATCCCACCAATGAAGATTCAGAATTTATTTCCTTTGTATTGACTGGTTTGATCTCCTGCTGTACAGAGGGTCTCAAGAGTCTTCTCCAGCACCACAATTTAGAGCATCAGTTTTTCAGTGCTCAGCCTTCTTTATGGTCCAGTTAACACATCCATGTATGACTACTAGAAAAAACATAGCTTTGACTATGGAACTTTGTCGGCAGAGTGATGTCTCTGCTTTTTAATATGCTGTCTAAGGTTATCATAGCTTTCCTTCAAAGGAGAAAGTATCTTTTAATTTCACAGGTGAGTCAATATACACAGTGATTTTTGAAAAAAAAAGAAAATAAAATCTGTCACTGTTTCTACTTTTTCCCCTTCTATTTACTGTGCAATGATGGGACCAGATGCCATGATCTTAGTTTTTGAATGTTGAGTTTTAAGCCAACTTTTTCACTCCCCTCTTTCACCTTCATCAAGTGGATCTTTAGCGCCTCTTGGATTTCTGCCATTACAGTGGTGTCATCTGCATATGTGAGATTGTTGATATTTCTCCTGGCAATCTTGATTCCAGTTTATGATTCATCCAGCCTGGTATTTCTCATGATGTGCTCTGCATATAAGTTAAGTAAGCAGGGTGACAACATACAGCCTTGTGGTACTCCTTTCTCAGTATTGAAGCAGTCAATTGTTCCATGTCTGGTTCTAACTGTTGCTTCTTGACCTGCATATAGGTTTTTCAAGAGATAGGTAAGGCGGTCTGGTATCCCATCCCTTTAAGAATTTTCCACACTTTGTTGTGATCTACACAAAAGCTTTAGCATAGTCAGTAAGGCATAATAGGTTTTTGTTTTTGTTTTTTTTTTCCCCCCTGGAATATCGTTGCTCTCTCTTATATCCAACAAATGTTGGCAATTTGATCTCTGGTTCTTCTGCCTTTTCTAAATCCAGCTTGTACATCTGGAAGTTTTCAGGTCATGTATTGTTGAAGCCAAGTTGGAGGATTTTGAGCATAACCTTGTAGCACATGAAATGAGCTTAATTGTGAAACTAAACATCTTTGGCATTGCCCTTCTTTGGGATTGAAATGAATACTGACCTTTTCCAGTCCTGTGGCCATTGCTGAGTTTTCCAAATTTGATGACATATTGAGTGCAGCAGTTTAACATCATCTTTTAGGATCTGAAATAGATCACCTGGGATTCCATCACCTCCACTAGCTTTGTTCATAGTGATGCTTGCTAATGCCCACTTGATGTCACATTCCAGGATGTGACAGCTCTAGGTAAAGACCACATCATCATGGTTATCCATGTCATTAAGATTTTTTTGTACAGTTCTTCTGTGTATTCTTGCCACATCTTCTTAAATTCTTCTGTTTCTGTCAGATTCTTGCTATTTGTCCTTTATTGTGCCCATCCTTGCATGAAATGTTCCATTGATATCTCCAAATTTCTTGAAGAGGTCTCTGTATTCTTTCCCATTTTAAGAAGGCATTCTTATCTCCCCTTACTATTCTCTGGAACTCTGCATTTAGTTAGATATATCTTTCCCTTTCTTTCTTACATTTTCTTTCTCTTCTTTTGTCAACTATTTATAAGGCCTCCTCAGGTAAACACTGCCTTCTTGCATTTCTTTTTCTTTGGAATGGTTTTGGTCACTGCTTCCATTACAATGTTACAAAGTTTCATCCATAGTTCTCTGGGTACTCTGTCTACCAGACTTAATCCCTTCAATATATTCATCACCTCCACTATATAATCATAAGGGATTTGATTTAGGTCATACCTGAACTGCCTATTGGTTTTCCCTAGTTTCTTCAATTTATTCTGAATTTAGCAATAAGGAGCTCATGATCTGAGCCACAGTCAGCTCCCGGCCTTGTTTTTGATTGACAGTACAGAGCTTCTCCATCTTCAGCTGCCAAGAACATAATCAACCTGATTTAGGTATTGACCACGTGGTGATGTCACGTGTAGAGCCATCCCTTGGGTTGTTGGAATAGGTTGTTTGCTATGACCAGTGTGTTCTCAGCAAAATCCTGTTAGCCTTTCCCTTGCTACAGTCTGTACTCTAAGGCCAAACTTGCCTGTTATTCTATGTGTTTCTTCACTTCCTACTTTTGCATTCCAATCCCTTATGATGAAAAGGACATATTTTGGGGAGGTAGTTTTAGAAGGCCTTGTAGGTTTCATAGAACTATTCAACTTCCGCTTCTTTGGCATTAGTGTTGGAACATAGCCTTGGATTAGTGTGATGTTGAAAGATTTGCCTTGGAAATGAACCAAGATCATTCTGTCATTTTGAGATTGCACCCAGGGATTGCATTTTGAATTATTTTGTTGATTATCAGGGTTATTCCATTTCTTCTAAGGTATTCTTGCCCACAGTGGTAGATATAATGGTCATCTGAGTTAAATTCACCCATGCCCATCTATTTTAGTTCACTGATTCCTAAGATGCCAATGTTTACTCTTGCCATCTCCTGCTTGACCATGTCCAATTTACCTTGACCCATGGACCTAACATTCCTGGATTCTATGCAATATTGTTCTTTACAGCATCAGTCACACCCAGCAGACACACCCACAACTGAGCATCATTTCTGCTTTGGCTCACTGTCTGGAGCTATTTCTCTGCTCTTCTCCAGTAGCATATTGGACACCTAACGACCTGGGGAGCACATCTTCTGGTGTCATATCTTTTTGCCTTTTCATCCTGCTCCTGGGGTTCTCAAGGCAAGAATACTGAAAAGGTTTGCCATTCCCTTTTCCCGTGGACCACTTTTTGTCTCTGGAGAGGTTTATTTTAATGTGACATTAAATTATTTGGGACTGCAATGGGGTTAACTGTAAGATAATTTTCAATGATAAGAAAACTGTCTTTTGTAAATGCACACAGTGAATAACCCTGACCAGCCTGGCATGTGTTTATGCGTCTTAACAGTTATGCATGAGTATACAAAATGAATGCATAATCAGTTCCAGTAAATGAATGTGAAAATACCAATTTATTGATTAAAATATGGCCTGAGACTTTATGATGTTGACAGAAACATCAAATCATTTGTGCATAATTAAAATCACAGTGTCAAAATAAAATCAGAGTTTCTAAAGTAAAACGTATTTTTATTGATACTTGGAAAATATCAATGTGGGTATAGAAAGACAGGACAAATGATATATTTGCTTCAAAAAAGAGCTACAGGAAACACTGCATCGCAATATGGAATTCCATGCAATCAAAGTGGCAAACATAGAGAATATGAAAGACCAAGTAAAGTGACAGAGCAAAAACAATTGCAAAGAATTGTTTAAAGAATATACAAAAGTATTAATATCATAGCAATGTTTAAAGAATATATTTATTTTCATAAGTATCTTCTACAATGTGTACATGAAACATGCTTATAAGATGCCAAGTTAACATATATACATTTTCCTCCACCTTTATTGAGATATTACTGACATATAGCATTGTGTAAGTTTAAGGTGTACAAAATGATGATTTGTTATGCAGAGTGGTGGTTTAGTTGCTAAGTCATATCTGACTCTTGCAACCCCATAGATGGCAGTCTGCCAGGCTCCTCTGTTCATGGGATTCTCCAGGCAGAATACTGGAGTGGGTTGCCATTTCCCTCTCCATTGTTATGCATATACATTGTGAAATATTTAAGCTGACCTCAATCCCGTACTGACACAGCACATTATCTCTTTTAATCCTCCCCACCCCATGCACATAACAGGTATAAAAGCAGGAAGAATCAGTTAAAAATAAAGGAGCATAAATAGCAACAAAAGTTACCAAAATACAGTTGCTTAATATCTCCATCACCTCACATAATGACCTTTATGTGTCCGTATGTCTGCTGAAAACATGTCAGTTCTATTAACAACTTTGAAGTTTTAATACAGTGTTTTGTAATCTATAGCTGCCATTCTGTACATTAGATCTTCAGAACTCATCCAACTTGTGACTGGCAGGTTTCACTCTTTAGTAACATCTTTGTTTTTCCCCATCTCCCAGCCCCTAGCAACCACCAGCCTACTCTCTGTTTCTGTGAATCCAGCTTTTTCGATTTCACATACAAATGAGATCATTAACACTATCTGTCCTGTTCTTTCAGACTTACTTCACTTAGCATCATCACTCAAGGTCCATCCATGTCATCACAAATGGCAGAATCTCCTTCTCTCTCATGGCAGAGTAATATTCCATTGCCAACACATATTTGGGCTTCCCAGGTGGTGCTCTTGGGAAAGAATCTGCCTGCCCACGCAGGAGAAACAAGAGGTGTGAGTTCAGTCCCTGGGTCAGGAAGATCATCTGGAGTAGGAAATGGCAACTCACTCCAATATTCTTGCCTGGAAAAACTCCTTGGACAGCAGAGCCTGGCAGGCTACAGCCCATGGAGTTGCAGAGAGCAGGACATGACTGAGCAACTGAAAACACACACACACACACACACACACACACACACAGACACACACACACACACATCTCTATCCATTTATCCAAGGATGAACACTTAGACTATTTCCATATGTTTGCTATGGTGAATGATGCTGAAATGAATATTAGTATAGATATCTCCTCAAAGCCCAGATTTCATTTTCTTTGACATATATCCAGAAAGGAGATTGCTGGATCATGTGGTAGTTCTATTTTTAATTTTTGTGGATCATCCACATTTTCTACAGTGGCTGCACCAATTTATAATTCCACCAGAAGAGGTCAAGTGCTCCATTTTCTCCACCACACTCACCGTCACTCATGATCCCTCATCTTTTTGGAAATAGCCACTTTATCAGATGTGAAATGATGTCTCATTGTGGGTCTAATGGTTAGTGATATTAACCATCTTTTCATGTACATGTTGTCTATTGGTATCATCTTTGGAAAAATGTCTGTTCAACGCATATTCTAATCAGATCTGTTTGCTTGTTTTTACTATTGAGTTGCATGTGTTGCTGACATATTTTGGATATTAGTGCCTTATAGATGGTTTGTAAATATTTACTTTCATATCATAGGTTGCCTTTTCATTTTGTTGATTGTTTCTTTCACTTTGTCAAGTTTTTTTTTTTTTTTTTTTCATTTGATTCAGCCCCATTCACTTATTTTTCCTCCAGTGCTTATGCTTTTGGTATAATATTAAAAAAAAAAAAAAAATTGTTTCCAAGACAAGTGAAAAGGAAGTTTGTTTTCCTTGGCAATCTTCCAAGAGTTCTTCAGACTGAAGCCTTATGTCTAACTTTAATCTATTACAAGTTAGTTTTTGTGAATGGTCTAAGATAGGGGTCCAATTTCATTCTCCTGCAGATGATTATCCAGTTTTCCCAACATCATTTATTGAAGAGACTACTCTTTCTGCATTGAGTATTCTTGGCTCCCTTTTCAAACATTAGTTGACTGTAGATGTGGAGATTTATTTCTGGGGGCTCTTGATTCTGTTCCATTAGTCTATATGTCTAGTTTTATATCAGTATCATAATTTTTTATTAATGGAGCTTTGCAATATAATTTGAAAGGAGGAACTATGATGCCTCCAGATTTGTCCTCTTTCTGAAGACTTCTCTGGCTATTTGGAATCTTTCAGAGTCCCATATAAATTTTAGGATTGCTTTTTCTATTTCTGTGGAAAATGCCAATGAAATTTTCATACATATTATATTGAATTCATGATTACTTTGGGTAGTATAGACATTCTAAAATATAAAAAAATACTAATTCTTCTAATCCAAGAACACATCACTTTTCATATATTTTGTGTCTTCAGGGTCTTACACTTTTCAATGTACAGATTTTTCACCTCTTTGGCTAAATTTACTCCTAAGGATTTCATTACTTTTGATGTTATTGCAAAGGGGATTATTTTCTTTTTCAGATATTTCACTCTTAGTGTATAAAAATGCATCTTATATCTTGATATTTATACTTTTGCATCTTTTAACTTTACTGAATTCATTTATTAGCTCTATTAGTTTAAGTGATGCCTTTAGGATTTTTTATATATAAGATTATATCATCTGCAAAAAAAAGACAATTTTACTTCTTCCTTTCTGTTTTGGATGTCTTTTATTTCCTTTTCTTATTTAACTCCTCTGGCTAGGACTTCCAGAAACATGCTGAATAGAGGGAGTGATACTGGGCACCATTTTCTTCTTTTTTTTTATTTCAGAGGAAAAGCTTTTATCCTTTTATCTTTGAGTATAATATTAGCTGTGGGTTTGTCATACATAGTCTTTATTATACTGAGGTATATTCCCTTTGTAATTCTCTGTTGAGATTTTTAAATATAAAAAATGCTCAATTTCCTCAAGTGCTTTTTCTGTACCTATAAAATGATCATATGAATGTTATATTACATTCCACTAATGTGATTTATCACATGTAATGATTTGCATATGTTGGGTCATCCTTGACTGCTAGGGATAAAAATCACTTGATGATTGCCTATAAGCCTTAAAAAGTTCTATTGAATTAGGTTTGCTAATAGTTTGTTGAGTAAAGTTTAAACCCTTATTAATTATTCAGGGATACTGGCTGTTTGTTTTTTTTTTTTTTTTTCTGGTAATGTGCTTATCTGGCTTTGGTGTCAAGAGATGCTGACCTCAAAAAATTAGTTTGGCAGTATTCTCTCCTGTTTAATATTTTGGAAAAGTTTTAGAAGGATTGGCATTAATTTTTTACTTAAATATTTCGTATTATTTACCTGTTAAGCCATCTGGTACTGAACATTTGTTTATGGAACGTTTTTGATTACTGATTCAATCTCTGTACTCTCTATGGGTCTTTTCAGATTTTCTTTTTCTTCAGGATTCAGTCTTAGAAAGTTGTATGATTGTAGGAATTTACCTATTTCTCCTAGGTTATCCCATTTGTTAAATATAATTGTTCATAGTAATTGTTATGACACTTTGTATTTCTGTGGTATAAATTGTAATGTCTTTTCTGTTTTCTGATTTTGAGTTCTCTCTTTTTTGAGCCTAGCTAAACATGTACCAATTTTATCATTTTAAAAAATTTTCTGAGTTTTGTTCATCTTTTTTATTGCTTTCTGGTCTCACCACATTTATTTCCGCTCTAACGTTGCTCACTGCCTTACTTCCGCGAGCTCGGACTTTGTTCTTCCTCTCTTTCTGTGATGTGCAAAGTTAGGTTTATTATTGGAGATCTTTCTCTTCCCCCAATGTAAAGGTATTCAGAAAGATAGGTTTTTAAACTCTCAGTGAAGAGGAGAGAAGGCAATGGCACCCGACTCCAGTGCTCTTGCCTGGAGAATCGCAGGGACGGAGGAGCCTGGTAGGCTGCGGTCCATCGTGTCACCAAAAGTCGGACACGACTGAGCGACTTCTCTTTCACTTTTCACTTTCATGCATTGGAGAAGGAAATGGCAACCCACTCCAGTGTTCTTGCCTGGAGAATCCCAGCGACGGGGGAGCCTGGTGGGCTGCCGTCTATGGGGTCGCACGGAGTCGGATACGACTGAAGCGACTTAGCAGCAGCAGCAGCAATGAAGAGAAGGTCACATTATGGTTGTTGAAATTCTCACAAACAATGAAAACACCTTGATGAAATCCACATTAGAATCTAGGGAAACCATCTCTGCAAAAATCACACTGTTTAGAATAAGAATACTAACATGGAGAAAAAGTTAAACCACTAAGAAGGCTATTACTAAATGAAAGGAAAATGAGCTGACCTGTGATTCACTTTATAATATTTTAATCCACTCTATTTGATTAATGAAAGATAAAATCATATTTATCTTGAACTTATGATTTGAAGTAAATAAAAATTCATATAGTAGTTAATTTATGTGGTAATCCTTTGGTTTCTTTGCTTAGCTCTGCTTTCAAAACTGATATTCAGCTACAATATCATAGAATTTTAGCATTATTTTTGAGAAACTTGCAACAGTAATGTTATAAAAACTACATAAAGTTTGTTTGTTCAAGGAAATGTGTCCCTGACTTCTACAATTTTGAAAGAAATGTGGCAAACTATATTCTGAGTCATGGGAAAAATATTTCTTCAAGGGATAGTTCAGTTCAGTTCAGTTCAGTCGCTCAGTTGTGTCCGACTCTTTGCAACCCCATGAACTGCAGCACTCCAGGCCTCCCTGTCCATCACCAACTCCCAGAGTTTACTCAAACTCATGTCCATCCAATCGGTGATGCCATCCAGTAATCTCATCCTCTGTTGTCCCCTTCTCCTCCTGCCCCCAATCCCTCCCAGCATCAGGGTCTTTTCCAATGAGTCAACTCTTCGCATGAGGTGGCCAAGGTATTGGAGTTCCAGCTTCAGCATCAGTCCTTCCAATAAACACCCAGGACTGATTTCCTTTAGGATGGACTGGTTGGATCTCCTTGCAGTCCAAGGGACTCTCAAGAGTCTTCTCTAACACCACAGTTCAAAAGCATCAATTCTTTGGTGCTCAGCTCTCTTCACAGTTCAACTCTCACATCCATGCATGACCACTGAAAAACCATAGCCTTGGCCAGACGGACCTTTGTTGGCAAAGCAATGCCTCTGCTTTTTAATATGCTGTCTAGGTTGGTCATAACTTTCCTTCCAAGGAGTAAGCGTCTTTTAATTTCATGGCTGCAATCACCATCTGCAGTGATTTTGGAGCCCAAAAAATAAAGTCTGACAGTGTTTCCACTGTTTCCCCATCTATTTCCCATGAAGTGATGGGACCAGATGCCATGATCTTAGTTTTCTGAATGTTGAGCTTGAAGGGATAAACCTACTATAATTTAGCTGACACTGTATGTCCTTTCTTAGACTATTCTATCCCCTATCATATATTTCTCCAATTGAAAGGCTTAAGGCTTAATTAAATACTGTATATCAATTTTTGTACTATATGTTAACAACTAATATATAATGTTTAAATAACCCCACTGTCCATAATAGCATTCTTTGAAAGAATAATTAATCAATATTGACCTACAATATAATATTTATAAAGTAACATATGTTAAATTTCCTATTTATAAGCCTCCAATATCACTACAACAATTGAGAATAAAATTATCCTAGCCAGTTATATTCAAATAATTTGAACTTCAAGAACAAACACTGTTTTATCCAACTTTAGATTTTCTGCATCCATTATATTGAGTCCACATATCTTTCATGACACAATGTTTGCATACATTGTTTCCTTTTATTTATTCTCTTCATATATGTGTGTGTGTGTGTGTGTGTGTGTGTTTGTGTGAAAAATGTATGCTGTTGTTGTTCAGTCACTGAGTTGTGTCTGACTCTTTGTGACCCTGTGGACTGCAGCATGCCAGGCTTCCCTGTCCTTTACTAACTCCTGGAGTTTGCTCAGATTTATGCCCATTGATTCAGTGATGCCATCCAGCTGTCTCATCCTTTGCCACCCCCATCTCCTACTACCCTCAGTCTTTACAAGAATTATAGTCTTTTGCACAGCTGGCTCTTTGCATCAGGTGGCCAAAGAATTGGAACGTCAGCATCAATCCTTGCAATGAATATTCAAGGTTGATATCCTTTAGGCTTGACTGGTTTGATCTCCTTGTTATCCAAGGCACTCCCAAGAGTCTTCTACAGCACCAAATTCAAAAGCGTCAGTTCTTAAGTGCTCAGCCTTCTTTGTGGTCCAATTCTCACATCTGTACATGACTACTGGAAAAAACATAGCTTTGACTATATGGACCTTTGTCGGCAAAGTGATGTCTTTCCTTTTTAATATGCTGTCTAGGTTTGTCATAGCTTTTCTTCCAACGAGCAAATATCTTTTAATTTTGTGGCTGCAGTCACAGTCCACAGTGATTTTTGGAGCCTAAGAATATAAAATCTATCACTGTTTCCCTTTTTTACCTATATATATGCTATGAAATGATTGGACCAGATGCCAAGTTTGTTGCATGTTGAGTTTTAAGCCAGCTTTTTCACTCTCCTCTTTCACCCGCATCAGGAGGCTCTTTAGTTACTCTTAGATTTCTGCTATCGCAGTGTTATCATCTGAATATCTGAGGCTGTTGATATTTCTCCCAGCAATCCTGATTCCAGCTTGTGATTCATCCAGCCCAGCATTTTGCAATATTTATTCTACAATACTGTGGGGGAGGGGGGGTTTCCATTCCCTTCTCCAGGGAATCTTCCCTACCTAGGGATTGAAACCAGGTCTCCTGCATTGCCGAGATTTTTTACCATGTGAGCCAGCAGGGAAGCAAAAAGTACATATATCCTATTCATTTTTAAGGTATACAGCATAAAGATTTGACTACATCATGAAATGACTATCACAATATATTTCATGAACATCTATCATCTCACATACATACAAAATGAAAGAAATAGTAGAAATATTTTTTCTTGAAATGAGAACTTGGAATTTACTCTTGTAACAATGTTCATATACAATATACAGCAGCTTTAATTATGTTTACCACATTGTACATTATATTCCAAGTACTTATTTACTTTATAATTGGAAGTTTCCTCCTTCTGACTGTTTTGGTTGAATTACCACTACTCTCATGCCTCTGGCAACCATACATTTAATCTCTTTTTCTGTAAGTTTGTGTGCTTGTTTTTGAAGTATGATTGACTGACAACAGTATTTTAGGAAACTATCAACAAAATGAAAATATTGCCTACCGAATGGTGGAAGACATTTCCAAGTGACATATCTGATAAGGGTTTAATATGCTAAATGTAAAAGGACTCATACAATTTACATCAAAAGAATGGAAGAAAGAGAGAAAGAAAGAAAGAATACTGCCTGTTGGAAAAATGTGAAAAGGATCTGAATAGACACTTTTGAAAGAAGTCATATAGAAGATCAACAGGCACATAAAAAGATGCTCAACATCATTGAGCATGCTCAACATTTCCCTGATGCTAATCATCAGGGAAAGCAAATCAAAACCACAATGTGATGTCATCTCTTACCTGTCAGAAGCACTACTTACAAATTACAAGTTCTGGTGAGAATCTGGACAGAAGAGAACACTGCACACTGTCGGTGAGCATGTAAAGCGATACAACCACTATGAAAAACAGAATGGAGATTCTTCAAAAGATTAAAAGCAGAACTATTATATGACTCAGCAATTACACTCCTAGTATCTGCCCAAAGGACGTAAAACCTCCAATTAGAAAAGATGTATGCATTCCTATGTCCGTTGCTGCATTATTTACAATAGCCAAGATATACAAGCAACATACGTGCCCACTGATAGGTGAGTGAATAGAAAAGATGTGGTATTTATGCACAATGTAATATTACTCAGCCATAAAAAGAGTAAAGCCTTGCCTTTTGCAACAACATGTATGGATATACAAGGCATTATGCTAAGTGAAATTAGTCAGACAGAAAAAAGACAAATATTATATGATTTCACTTATACATGGAATCTAAAAAGCAAAGCAGATAAATAACAAGATAGAAACAAAGTTATAGATAGAGAAAACAAACAGATGGCTGTCAGAAGAGATGGAGTGGGAGAGGAAATAAGGAAGTGAGGGAAAGTAAGAGGTACACATTTTCAGTTGCAAAATAAATTAATCATGCATATAAAATGTACAGTGTGTGGAATATAGTCAATAACTATATGTAAAAGCCTCTGACTTTGTGGATCACAACAAACTGTGGAAAATTCTTAAACAGGTGGGGATTCCAGACCACCAGACCTGCCTCCTGAGGAGTCTGTATTCAGGTGAAGAAGCAACAGTTAGAACTGGACATGGAAGGGCAGACTGGTTCCAAATCAGGAAAGTAGTATGTCAAGGCTGTATATTGTCACCCTACTTATTTAACTTCTATGCAGAGCACATCATGAGAAATGCCGGGATGGATGAAGCACGAGCCGGAATCAAGATTGCCGGGAGAAATATCAATAACCTCAGATATGCAGATGACACCACCCTTATGGCAAAAAGCAAAGAAGAACTAAAGATGAAAGTGAAAGAGGAGAGTGAAAAAGTTGGCTTAAAACTCAACATTCAGAAAACTGGCATCCGGTCCCATCACTTCATGGCAAATAGATGGGGAAACAGTGAAAACAGTGACAGACTTTATTTTTGGGGGTTCCAAAATCACTGCAGAGGGTGACTGCAGCCATGAAATTAAAAGACGCTTACTCCTTGGAAGGAAAGTTATGACCAACCTAGACAGCATAATAAAAAGCAGAGACATTGCTTTGCCAACAAAGGTCCATCTAGTCAAAGCTATGGTTTTTCCAGTAATCATGTATGGATGTGAGAGTTGGACTATAAAGAAAGCTGAGCACAGAAGAATTGGTGCTTTTGAACAGTGGTGTTGGAGAAGACTTTTAATAGTCCCTTGGACAACAGGGCGATCAAACAGGTCCATCCCAAAGGAAATCAGTCCTGAATATTCATTAGAAGGACTGATGTTGAAGCTGAAACTTCAATACTCTGGCCACCTGATGTGAAGAACTGACTCATTTGAAAAGACCCTGATGCTGTGAAAGATTGACGGCAGGAAGAGAAGGGGACGACCGAGGATGAGATGGTTGGACAGCAACAGCGACTCAGTGCACCTGAGTTTGAGTAAACTCCACGGGTTGGTGATGAACAGGGAAGCTTGACATGCTGCAGTGAATGGGGTCACAGAGTCAGACACGATTGAGCGACTGAACTGAACTGACCATTTAATTTCAGTTTGAGATTGTCAGTGGTTGAGAATGTGGCACCACCTTGTTTTTAAATGGCACCTCCTTTACTAGAGTCATTGTCCGTTGGTCCATCCGTTATGTGGTTATATGGCATGTCCTTATCACCTCGATTTGTCCACCTCAGTTTATTTTACAAAAATGCTTCCATTTGTTTCCTTCTTCTATCACTGTTCCTATCAAGAAGCAAGCTGTTTACAAATACCTTGGTAATTCATTATTGTCTTCAATATTTTTCACTTGGTTGCATTAATTTTGAAGGCAAATCCAGACAGTAGAACTTTCAAGAAGTATATGTTAACTTTCTGTAATATTCAGATATCAAGAAATATATTCAATGTTAAACTCTGTAAAGTTTATGTTAGGAAATTGATACCTCATTGGTGCCTCATGTTGACTACCTGACTCCTAGAGCATAGCTCTTAAAAACAAGTTCAGTTCAGTTCAGTCACTCAGTTGTGTCCAACTCTTTGCGACCCCATGGACTGCAGCACGCCAGGCCTCCCTGTCCATCACCAACTCCCGGAGTTTACTCAGACTCATGTCCATCGAGTCGGGTCGGTGATGCCATCCAACTATCTCATCCTCTGTCATCCCCTTCTCCTCTTACCCCCAATCCCTCCCAGCATTAGGGTCTTTTCCAGTGAATCAACTCTTCACATGAAGTGGCCAAAGTACTGGAGTTTCAGCTTCAGCATCAGTCCTTCCAATGAACACCCAGGACTGATCTCCTTTAGGATGGACTGGTTGGATCTCCTTGCAGTCCAAAGGACTCTCAAGAGTCTTCTCCAACACCATAGTTCAAAAGCATCAGTTGTTCGGCGCTCAGCTTTCTTCACCTTCCAAATCTCACATCCATACATGACTACTGCTAAAGACCACCAAAAGGGAAGCATCTGCATAAAACATTGATTTAGTAAGAAAACCTCAAGGTGAACACGTTTTCCATTATTTTTGAAATGCCATAGTACTGTCTTCTTTCAATGTATAACCCTCTCCATTCTATTATAGTTACTTGCAATTTTTCTTATTCCCTTCAGTAGACTTCAAGGTTCTTAAGAAAGATAAAAAAGCATATTTGTTTTTCTTATCTTTAGGAGTTGCTTCCATGGCATGAGAGAAAAGGTAGTCCACTTTGCTTTATTCTGAAAGTGTTCTGCTTGTGAATCTTCACCTAACTACATCTCATCTGAAGGAAAGACTACACCAGAAATGAGCTTTCTCAGGCATTATAAGCACTTAAAATCAAGTGTGGCAGTCTATCCAGCTTCAGACTGTGAGCATCTGAAAACTGGGGATGTCTTCCCTAATATTTCTCAGTTGTGATTTTCCAACCACCTCAGCTGATATGTCTTGGAAGGATGGCATGGATCAATCTGCATTTTCAACAAGCTTTTCTGGGTGATAATCAGGCACACTAAATTTTAAGAACTAAAAATTTGGCCTCTGAGAGGGTGACCACATAGAATAATAAAGATTCTCAGGGATCAGATAAATAGACTGGTTTTGAGAACATATGTCCTGGACTATTCCTAGATGAAATGTATACTGGAATTTTCACATAAGACTAGTTTTGCATTTACCATCAAAGCAGAGGGGTGTTCTCAAATACACTGTATTTTGGCCCAGGGACAATGTAGGATCATCCTCTGAAAAGCCTGTGCCAAGATGTGAGGAAGGCAAAGCCTTACTGTCAGAAACTTGGAAATTATCATTTTCAACTCTCATTGAAGCTTTAAAATACACTGAATTTATTAGATGACTTTACTGACTGGTTCAAGGACTGAGGTAATTTGAATCAAAGCTTGTTCCAAGTTTCAAGTATAAAATGGTCTTAAGTTTTCTCTCCCTAACATTTCTTGACACGAAAGTTTAAAACACACAGGTAGAGGACAGTGAATTTATAGAGTAATGTTGTAGTTCTCATTTTATTGCTTGTTCCTCTATACAAAACTGTAAAATTACCCAAGAAAACAAAATAGACTTTTCATTTCGCCACATGTAATGAAAGACGGTGAAAGCGAGAGTGAGAAAGAGGACACAATACTGTAATAGTGACAAAATATCAACAACTCTTACAATTTTTTGTAAATTAATTAATTTATTTTAATTGGAGGCTAATTACTTTACAATACTGTGGTGGTTTTTGCCATACATTGACATGAGTCAGCCACGGATGTACATGTGTCCCCCATCCTGACCCCCCCTCCCACCTCCCTCCCCATCCCATCCCTCAGGGTCATCCCAGTGCACCAGCCCCGAGCACCCTGTCTCATGCATCGAACCTGGACTGACGATCTGTTTCACATGCGATAATATACATGATTCGATGCTGTTCTCTAGAATCATCCCACCCTCACCTTCTTCCAGAGTCTAAAAGTAAGTCTGTTCTTTACATCTGTGTCTCTTTTGCTGTCTTGTATATAGGGTCATTGTTACCATTTTTCTAAATTCCATATATATATGCGTTAGTTTACTGTATTGGTGTTTTTCTTTCTGACTTACCTCATTCCTTATAATAGGCTCCAGTTTCATCCACCTCATTAGAACTGATTCAAATATGAAAACATCAGGGCAAGTAGCATTGAGACATCATGATGATGTGGCTTTGATTTGGCTGTTAGAGATCAGACTCTCTCTTATTGCAGTATATGAGCATGGGAGCTTTTGGTAGAAGATGCTAGCAGCTAGCATATATATATACAGCAATAAGAGAGAGTCTGATCTCTAACAGCCAAATCAAAGCCATTCATCGTGATGTCTCAATGCTACTTGCCCTGCTGTTTTCATATGTACTTATCTGGAAAAATTATCTTTTCCAGAAAATGGGTCATGTTAATTGGATTTAGTCAATATAATACTGCATCCTCAGAAATGGAGGTGGAATAATCCATCCTTTGCAAATATTACAGGTGGGAAATTCCATGTACTCTTAGGAAGAAGAGGAGGTGGGACAAATGACAGGATGTGTCCAACCAACACATGTCCAACTTATTAACACTTACAAAGCATTACCTTTTAAGAAGAATAATTACTTTAATAACTTTTTGATAGTCCAAATTTTCTTCCTCATCTCAAAATTGGACACAGAAAATTTTGTTAGCTTCAACTTTCTTTCATGCTTAAAGACCTAGTTTTTTTTCTCATTTTTAATGAACTAGGTAATCAGTATTATTAATTCATAGCTCATTCATGTCTGTTGTATTAAATAACACTTAAATATTTTTGTATAATACATATTCTGAAGATAAGTAGTCAAGAGGTTGGTCTAGTTTTCCGTGGAGCAAAGATATCTGTGATTCCCTATATCCTCCTGTGGCAGTTACCACTAGGCACAATAGCTCTATAGCTCCAACCACCTTGTCAGCATTAAGAGAGATACAGGAAGAAGGTGGAATAGGCTGTGGCATCAGAATTTGTTATAACTCATTGGCCATTCCAGATTTAAGAGAGTGAGAAAAATGAGGATTTTTATGTTTCTACTTGAGTAAAACCAGGCAACAGAAACAGAATATGAAATGAGAGCTAAGTAAGCCAAATTATTTAGGTCGGGAAGATCCCCTGGAGGAGGACACGACAGCCCACTCCAGTATTCTTGCCTGGAAAATCCCATGGACAGAGGAGCCTGGTGGTCTACAGCCCAGAGGGTTGCAAACAAAGAGTCAGACATAATGGAAGCAACTGAGCATGCACGCACACATTTAGTAACAAAGAGACTAGTTCTGAAGACAACATTAAAAGTCCAAGTGGTATTAAGTTGAAGATTCTAGTGAGGAAACAGATCCACCCAGTGCTTTTAAGGAAACAGAGATCAGTGAAGGCGGTTAGTACTTACCATTACTGGTGAGTGTATAATGGTAGAGTCTTCAAAAATAAACCGTATATTGCTAACTATAAATATAAATGGCCTTACGGTGTGGCAGAACTTGACTAACTGTCAGAGCATGGTAATCATCTTACAGTCTACTGAGTGCTTTTAAAAACCCTGGATTTTATGTGAACAAAGTCCAATCAGTTTCAAGTGTGTGTGTTTGTATGTGCGTGTTAGTTACTCAGGCTAACCTGAGTGACCCCATGGACTGTAGCCCACCAGGCTCCTCTGTCCATGGAATTCTCCAGGCAAGAATACTGGAGTGGGTTACCATTTCCTTCTGCATTTGAGTGCAATATCATACAATTTAATTTAAACATCCCTCTTGCATGCAAGAGAGTCTAAACAAGAATTCTATCATCTTTTCCCTTTAAGATCCACTCTCTTAGACAGAGCAAAGCCTCATAGAAGGACCAAGCTTAGAAGCTAGTCACATTTTACCAGAGTTTAATATGAGACTTTTTTTTTAATGTGCTTGCTATAAGACTAAATGTGAAGATGCATTCTGTTATTACCCAAGACAACACTCCCTCAAATTTTAAAGTTGGGGGGAAGAAAACCTTCCTGCATAACTGATATGCTTTTTAATTAGATAACCAGGTATATAACCCCTCCTATTGGCAATGTGTATAGTTGCAAGAATAGAAAACAAAACGAGGGCAGAGAGAAGAAAGGAATAAGTGAGGTTGGAGAGAGACAGCGAGAACAAAATTCTCCCTGCCTGACAGTTTGAACATACCCTCATCATAACTCTGTGATACAGGACATTAAAGCTGGGCCCAAACACTAGCCCAGTGGAAAGACTACTAGCAATCACTTGAAATGTCAAAGTCTGTACTTCATATGTAACTGATAATCCACTGTGCCTACAGTAAGGGTAATAACCCACTGGGTCAATAGCACATTATAGGTGCCCCCTAGGATGCCACAAAAATCTCCTCACGCACTTTCACTTATGTCTATTCACTTGAGCAATCAAAAAATTATGAAAATTACAGCATCATAAACCAAACAGATGAGACAGACTCAGAATTCTTCTCTTGCATTTGTCTATCTGTCTGTCTGTCTCTGGATCTCTTTCTCATGTTAGTAATGTAATTTAAAAATCAATACTGGTCTAGTTTCTACGTTGGATACATCATAAGGAAAGAGACAGAGAGAGAGATAAAGAAAAAAAAAGCTCTAGAAAATACCAGAGAGAAGCAAAACTGTTAAGTAAAATGCATCAATAAAATCTTCTTAATGTAGTGTGGCCTAGAAAAGATTGAAATGCAGAATTTAGTAGCTAGGAGCTTGGTTTGGAATCAACAGACCCTTTAGGGTTAATTATTAGCAGTGCAATCTTAAATAGATTACTTAACCTTTCTGAAGTCAATTTCCTTCTGTGTTAATTGGGAATAATTATTTCTGGCTTAATAGGTATTGTTGTGAACAATGAATGAAATCATATATGTGGAACACCAATCCTAGCTGCTAACACTTAATAAGTACTGTATCATAAGAGGATTTCATCATTTAATCTTACACAAGTAAAAAAATAATATAGTCAAAATATGCAAATCCTGAGATGAAATTAAATGTAAGCACATAACAAGATAAGATCTACTGTTATTTTCAAGTTTAAAAAGATAAAATATGAATGCATTGGTATAAAATTTAGCAAACTGCATAAACTGTAAGATTTTAAATATCATTATTAAGGTGCAAGAAGGTTTAAAAATGTGATGTGCATATGAATCCAGCATAAAACACAGACTATGGAAAAAGTTGAGTAAGGGAAAGCAATGATTCTTTAATAACAGAAGGAAGTCAAGAGAAATAATGTGTTTTGATATTGCAAGAGATGGCTTTGTGGCATGCAGATGTAAGATATGCCAAGAAGATGTCATGGATCCTGCTTTGACATTGAAAAGAGGAACAGGGAACATGTAGGTCCCAGGGGGTAAAGTTCAAAACACGAGAAACGTAATAGGTAGTATCAATGAAAATTCACCATCATCCACTTATTTGCTCACTTATAATTCAGAGGGTGGGTTTCTTTACAAAGTGAAAATACAATGTGTTATTTAAGAGGCAACTTCCCTTGTGGCTAGGACTTCCCTTGTGGCTCAGATTGTAAAGCGTCTGCCTACAATGTGAGAGACCTGGGTTCAATCCCTGGGTTGGGAAGATCCCCTGGAGAAGAAAATGGCATCCCACTCCAGTATTCTTGCCTGGAGAATCCCATGGACAGAGGAGCCTGGTAGGCTACAGCTCATGGGATCACAAAGAGTCGGACATGACTAAGCGACTTCACTTTCACATTTAAGAGGCAAAAACATGGTGTGCTTGAGAAATTGAAAAACAAGGCTGAAATACAGAGAATGAAGTTATAAAGGAATATTTATGTGTTAGTATACTGTAATGGTCTTTATCTTTCTGGCTTACTTCACTCTGTATAATGGGCTCCAGTTTCATCCATCTCATTAGAACCAGGTTGGATGCATGAGACAAGTGCTCGGGCCTGGTGCACTGGGAAGACCCAGAGGGATCAGGTAGAGAGGGAGGTGGGAGGGGGGATCGGGATGGGGAATACATGTAAATCCATGGCTGATTCATGTCAATGTATGACAAAACCCACTACAATATTGTAAAGTAATTAGCCTCCAACTAATAAAAATAAATGGGAAAAAAAAGGAACATTTAAACCATACTTCACAATTTGGATTTTATTCCAAGTGGCATACAGCATCCTAATGTCCCCTAAATACATGGATATAAAACCATATAATTCAGTGTGCATTGATAAGATCAATAAAAGGGAGATATTAGTTACCAATTGCTGCAAGATATTGGTGTTTAATAGACGTCAGGTTCTTAACATCTTGTAATCAGTTTGACTGATATAACTTTTAATGAATAAGTAGGATTTTGCAATTTCATTGCCAAGCAAGTGATCCACTTCTATCTGTATTGCAGTCTAAGAGTCGGGGGGGGGGGGGGGGGGGAGTCATAGAGAAGGACATTTATGGCAGACCAAATAGACCAGACACATTCTGAAGTCCCTTGAGATAAACCATCCCCCAACATTTTAGTTACTTATCCTCTTTATATTTACTTGTTTGTTCTTTTATTTAGTATATGAATTTACAATATTTCTGAGTCAAATTAAATTCCCCTATAAAGTTACAGTATACACTATGAGAATTAGGTTGTTTAAGGACTTAACAACTCCTTGCACAATACTAAAACTTGGTTAGAACTTCCAGCAAGGAGAGCCACATACTACTGCAGGAAGTGTCAGTTTTTATATACAGTGAAGATACCAGAGGGATGACAAATTCAAAATTTAGGCTATTAATTACCTCCCATGTGACTAGTGATGGCCATCCTTGAAACTTTGAGCCACATCTTAATACTTAAAGTAATTAACTGGTGTACAGGAGATTGCTTCTTTATTATTACTCTTAATATCATGTGTGTGTCTCTGTGTACTTCAAAATAAAAGAGAAAACTATTTTTTAAAATGAAAGTAGTCATCTCAAACTAAATTTGGTTACAGGAATTTTATATAAATGCCCCTAACAAAGGTACATCAAAGCGGTACTGTATTGTGGTTTCTGGTAAAATGCTAAGATTTAAAGAAAAAGTAAAGGGTCAGAACATCAATTTGTTGTTGTTGCTGTTAGTCGCTCAGTACCGTCCAGCTCTGTGTGACCACATGGGCCCTCCAGGCCCCTCTGCCTATGGGATTCTCCAGGCAAGAATGCTGGATGGGTAGCCATTCCCTTCTCCAGGGGATCTCCCTGACATAGGAATCAAACCTGGGTCTCCTGCACTGCAAGCAGATTCTTTACCATCTGAATCACTAGGGAAGCCCCAGGGTAAATTTATGTTCTATAAAAAATTGACAAACAATTCTTATTTAAAGGGAAAATATTACTGGCATTTTGCAATGACCCAAAAGTATATTCATCCTTATATACCAAAAGTCTTTTGAAAAAAATCTGTGGCTGCAAACGTGTTTTCTCTTCTAAGTATTCAGAAACATATACTTCCAGTGGCTAAGTATGTATATCTAAAATTTAAGAACAAATTCAGGGTCAAATTAAGATGGAACAAATTCTCCTGGCTTGAAGCATCTATGTCAGACAACTACTTCACATTGCCATGGATAAAGCTGAATATTAGAATCACCAGGAAATAATTGATCAAATCCCAGTGAATGGGACCCCACCTTCAGAGACAGATGTAATTGGTCTGGACAGAACTGAGGCAGCAGTATTTTCTCAACTACTACCTGGGTGATTCTAACGCACTGTTACTGGGGTTCTTCAACTTTGATCACCCACTCGCAACAGTGGTACCACTTTTGAACTTCCAAGACATTCCTAGACTCCACCCCAGGCCTACTGAACCAGAAGCTCCAGTGATAGGACCCAGGAGTCTGTGCTGCAACAGTTCTCCAGGTGGCTTTCATGCTCTTTGAAGTTAGAGAACTGCTACGCTGCACTCTAAGATATCTCTTGCAGGTTTTCGTTCCTAATGCACTCAGTATGGGAGGACTCTCTTTAAAGACTGGACAATTTGAGGGAAGGAACGGAGAGACACAAGCTCAGTTAATCGGGGAATCTGATTGGTGGCTGGCCCATCCACAGGGGTTTACATTAGGGTCTTCCTTCTAGCCGTGAAATAAACTCGTTATGGCAACTTCTGCTGGTTTAAGTTCAATTTTCCAGCTGCAAAAGTGTTTGGGGACATAAATCTAACTTTGGGTGAAATATTAGCAAGGCACCTTTGGCCACGGATCTAAAATTTTCTATTTATCTTCAATTAGATTTATCTTCCCTGGAGGCTCAGCTGATAAAGAATCTGCCCATAATGCAGGAAACACAGGTTCAGTGCCTGGGTGGGGAAGATTCCCTGGAAAAGGGAATGGCAACCCACTCCAGAATTGTTGACTGGAGAATCCCATCCACAGAGGAGCACCTAACACTTTCATCCCTACATATTTGTCTCTGTGTTTTTATTATAAATTGTGGTTTAGTTGCTAAGTCATGTCCAACTCTTTGTGACTATATGGACTGCAGCACACCAGGCTTCCCTTTCCTTCACTGTCTCCTAGAGTTTACTCAAACTCATGTCCATTGAGTCAGGGATGCCATCCAACCATCTCATCTTCTGTCACCTCCTTCTCCTTCTGCTCCCAATGCTTCCTAGCATCAGGGTCTTTTCCAATCGGCTCTTCACATCAGGTGGCCAAAGTATTGGAGCTTCAGCTTCAACATAAGTCCTTCCAATGAATATTCAGGGCTTATTTCCTTTAGGATGGACTGATTGGATACCCTTGCTGTACAAGGGACTCTCAAGAGTCTTCTCTAACACTACGGTTCAAAAGCATCAATTCTTCAGCTCTCATTCTTCTTTACTGTCCAACTTTCACATCGTATGTGACTACTGGAAAATTCATAGCTTTGACTGTACAGATCTTTGTCATCAAAGTGATGTCTCTGCTTCTTAATACTCTGTGTAGGTTTGTCATAGCTTCCCTTTCAAGGAGCAAGAATCTTTTTAATTTCTTGGCTGCAGTCACCAACCACAGTGATTTTGGAGCCCAAGAGAATAAAACCTTTCACTGTTTTCACTTTTTCTCCTTCTATTTGCCGTGAAGTGATGGGACCAGATGCCATGATATTAGTGTTTTGAATGTTGAGTTTTAAGTCACCTTTTGCACTCTCTTTTTTACGTTCATCAAGAGGCTCTTTTAGTTCCTCTTCACTTTCTACCATTCAAGTTGTATCGTCCGCATATCTGAGATTGATGATATTTCTCCCGGCAATTTTGATTCCAGCTTGTGATTCATCCAGACCTGCATTTTGCACAATATATTCTGTATATATGTTAAATAAGCAGGATGACAATATACAGACTTTTCATATCTTTTTCCCAATTTTGAACCAGTTCCATGTCCAGTTCTAACTATTGCTTCTTGACTCACATGCAAGTTTGTCAGGAGACAAGTAAGGTGGTTTGGTATTCCCATCTTTTTAAGAATTTTCCACAGTTTTTCATGATCCATACAGTCAAAGGCCTTAGCATAATCAATGAAGCAGAAGCAGATGTTTTTTGGAATTCTCTTTCTTTTTCTATGATCCGGCAGATTTTGCAAATTGCTATCTGGTTCCAATGTGTGTGTGCGTGCTCAGTTGTGTCCAACCCTTTGTGGCCTCATGGATGGTAGTCTGCCAGGCTCCTCTGTCCATGGAATTTTCCAGGCAAGAATACTGGTGCGGGTTGCCATTTCCTGTTCCAGGGGATCATCCCAATCCAGGGATGAGACCCACATCTCTTGAGACCCCTCATTGGCAGGCAGATTCTTTACCACTAGCGCCATCTGGGAAGCCCTTATTATAAACAGATTCCAATACAGAGGAACCTGATGGACCACAGTCCATGGTGTCTCAAGGAGTCAGACATGACTGAAGCAACTTAGCACACACAGCACATAAGAAAATAACAGGACAAGTTACCTGTGTTGCCTCCTATAAGCCATGTCAAAGAGAATTCTTTACCAAATGATCAGAGACGGCACACTTGAGGGGAGGGACTGGGTTGAAATTATTGGTGAGAGTTCCATGCTACAAGCTAGGAAAAGTTTATCAAGCGTCCGTGTTTTAGGAAAGCTTGATGGTGGGTGTATAGGAGAGCAAGTATGATTGAAAGGAGAAAGTAGGTGCTGGAAATTACAAAAGACTGGCTTTTGATACTAATTCCACAGCATAATTCCCTGAAATATCCTTTGGGAAGCAAGATGCAGGCTGAAGCTGATGGGTTTGTCTAGGCTCTTTCTGTTTTGTAGCCTGTTTCTATGTAATGAGTAGAGCAGACTCTTTAAATCTGGTTACAAATCTTGGTCTGATACTTCCTTTGCAATCATTTTTGAACCAGGCAAGCAAAGCTTGTACTTTTTTCCTCCTGCATTTACATGATGTCTAAATAGTTATCTTATGGATATCTTAATGTTCGTTTCCTTGACAACTAATGTTGTTGAGAGTCAATTATCTTATTGTCAATTTTATTTTTTCTTCTGTGAGGGAGAGAACTTTACCCAATTTTCTATTGTCTTGCCCACTAAATTGCAATTGTTTTTAAATTTCATAAAAGCATATGAATATTTTACTTGTAATAGAAGAACAAAAACCAGTATTCTCAATACTGATACTTACCCATGCTATAGTTTGCTATGTTTTTCATACTATTTTATGGTTACAGATGTAATCATAGAAATGCCTAATTTTTACTTTGATTTTATGTATACTGTGTCAATTTTTATGTGCTGATCTGGAACTTGCTTTTTTTCCACTGAAAAGGATGCTTTGATCTTTCAAACACATCAGTGTTTGAAGATATATAACTTAACTGCTACATAATATTCTAGTATATAGATGGATATTTTAGGAACAGGTAGGGTTTACAACATTTTGCTCTTACAAGCAATACATGATGGTCTCCTTGTCCACTCCATTCTAACATGCCAGCCTGTAAGGGATCATGTCTGTCCTGTTCCCAATGCTATCCCTGGGGTCTGGAATGGTACTTGGCATACAGCTGAAACTAGAAGAGTATTAGATGAATAAATAACTAAATGAATATACCTGCTAGTTGTCCCCTCAGTATGCTGAGGAAGTTAAACTGTAGCTCTAACTATTCAGATTTCTATTGAATCTGAATGTCCAGACAGCAGACACAGGGATCTGTATATTCCATGACTTCCCAAGGTTACTTTTTCAGATTGCCAAGTATGAGAACAATTATTCTTACAGCAGTGGTTCTCACACTGTCACCCCAGGCAGCAAGAACATCACCAGGGAACTTGTTAGAAATGAAAATTCTATTGCCCCAACCCAGATCTACTGAATCAGAAACTCTGGGACTGAGGCCCAGCAATCTGTGGTTTAACAAGCCCACTAGGTGATGCAAATTTCTGAGGACCATGTCTTTAACGAATAGCTGGTCTTTGAATGAAGGCAGGTGTTGCTACCTAGCTCCTAATGGTAATAAAAATTATCAATATTTTCTCCACTAGCTTAAACACTAAAACGTGATATAAATAATTGATCATAACCTACTAAGTTACGCTAGTTGAGAAGAATAGAAAAGCTGGAATGGATTTCATGTAAAGCCTATAAAAACAACCACATTATGTTACAATCGCATTTTAACAAGTGCTAAAAATTTATACTGCTTACTCACATATATAAATCATGGTTTCTTAAATGTTTTATTCTTTTCAAAAATATATGTGTTTAGTGTATGGAGTAGTATGTGGTACAAATTATATAAAATACATGGAAGCAATTTTTCAAGATTTGGTTTCCAGCACAGATAACAATAGTAGAGCTACATTTTTATAATGCTATCTTTGTCTCCTTAGTTTCTTCCCATCGGTACATTTATGAAGATGGTGGACAATATTAAGAGATCTGAGGATGTTTCCTCATTTAACTTCTAGTCAAAAGACTACTTCAGCATGTTGGCAATGTAATTCCACTCTCTAGGAGATGGTTATAATTCATTTCTCTTTGTAAACTAAATCAAATGCTGAGAGTGTTATAGAAAGCCGCAGCTCAGGACTTTTAACAGTAGGCTGAGAGGGTTGCTGAGGATAGCACAGCATAAATTCTAGCAGCCTAATTGATTCAGTTTGTTCTGTAATAATAATTACAGCCTTTTGTAACTGGGACCTGTGAAATATGCCAAAGACTGTTTAACTCCCTTTGCCTTTACAGATTTAATAAAAGGTCAAGCTCTTTCAAAATGATAATCTATTTCTTTTTCTCCATCGTTACTTGCTCCAAGGAAACTGCTGTTATTTGATGAATTATTACTTGATTGCAATTCAGTCAAGGAAAGTTTACCTGATAGGATATGTAAGGAATAAATGAAAAACATTTCAATTGACAATATTTCCCTTAATCTTTCCTGAAAATATATATTCAACAGAATCTATCACACTGAAGGAATGAAGTATTTTCTTTAAAAAGACTGTTGATTTAAAGTTGGTAAGTTAGAATTTGTCTTTCTAATAAATGGAAACATATTTCTCTAGTAGCCAGAACTATTTTACTGGTATACTGAAAGTCACTCTTTTACTTGAGGCACTGCCAACTTAAATATCTTAAAGATTTTATTCAATTACCTAGAGTGAAGAAAAGTACATTCAACATTTTCAAATAATCACTTGTGGTATGTTTTTATTTTAAAGTATCTCAGGTCCTCTTAATTAAGTAGGAACTTATGATAGATACGTCCAATTTTTTTTATAAGAATGTTAGGAAATTTCTTCATCTACAATTCTTCAGAACACTATTTCAGAAAAAAATCTATATGTATTTTATATAAATTTTAATTATAGAAATATTTTTCAGCAATACATATGTTTAAAACATAATTAGGGTAAAAATTTAAATTAGCCTTAACTTCTGCTCTCAAAACTCTTTAGTAGACTATTATGTACAATAGTTAAATATAATCACTAAAATGTTTAAAAGCATTATTCAAGTAAATGAGAGATTTATAGATTTGCATACAAAAATCACTTTGGAGGCTTCTAGCAATATGAAGAGATGGGAATAACAGACATTCGTACCTGCCTCCTGAAAAATCTGTATGCAGGTCAAGAAGCAATAGTTAGAACTGGACATGGAGCAATGGACTGGTCCAAATTGGGAAAGGAGTATGTCAAGGCTGCATATTGTCACTCTGCTTATTTAAATTACATGCAGAGTACATCATGCAAAATGCTGGACTGGATGAAGCACAAGCTGGAACTAAGATTGCTGGGAGAAATATCAATAACCTCAGATATGCAGATAACATAGGGCAGAAAGTGAAGAAGATCTAAAGAGACTCTTGATGAAAGTGAAAGAGGAGAGTGAAAAAGTTGGCTTAAAGCTCAATATTCAGAAAACTAGGATCATGGAATCCAGTCCCATCACTTCATGGCAAACAGATGGGGAAACAGTGGAAACACTTACAGACTCTATTTTTGGGGGTTCCAAAATCACTGCATATGATGACTGCATCCATGAAATTAAAAGATGCTTGCTCCTTAGAAGAAAAGCTATGAGCAACCTAGACAGCATATCAAAAAGCAGAGACATTACTTTGCCAACAAAGGTCTCTCTAGTCAAGGCTATGGCTTTGACAGTAGTCACGTATGGACATGAGACTTGGACTATGAATATAAAGCACCAAAGAATTGATGCTTTTGAGCTGTGGTGTTGGAGAAGACTCTTGAGAGTTCCTTGGACTGCAAGAGATCCAACAAGTCCATCCTAAAGGAGATCAGTCCTGAATGTTCACTGGAAGGACTGATGCTGAAGCTGAAGTAAATTCTTCGGCCACCTGATGCAAAGAGCTGACTCATTTGAAAAGACCCTGATGCTGGGAAAGATTGAAGGCAGGAGGAGAAGGAGATGACAGAGGATGAGATGGTTGGATGGCATCACCAACTTGATGGACATGAGTTTGAGTAAATTTCAGGAGTTGGTGATGGACAGGGAGGCCCGGCATGCTGCGGTCCATGGGGTTGCAGAGTCGGACACGACTGAATGACTGAACTGAACTGAACTGAATTGAACAAATAATATGAAACAGACAGTAGATTGAACAGACCCTATCTCCATAATATGGTATAAAATAATCAGTTCTTGATAAAATCAAAATAATATGATTTCACTTTCTGGTTCAAGATGGTGGATTAGAAGGGCATATGCTCATCTCTTCCTGAAAGAGCACCAAAATTGCCACTAGCTGTTGAACAGTCATCAACAGGATGATGCTGAAAGCCACCAAAAATAGATACCCTATGTCCAGAGACAAAGAAGAAGCCTCAGGAAGTTGGTGGGAGAGGCACAATCATGATAAAATCAAAAGCCATACCTACCATGTAGGTGGCCCACAGACTGGAAACCAATAATACCAAAGAGGTTCTCACACTGTTGTGAAGGTTCTGAACCCCACCCACATCAGGCTTTCCAGCCTGGGGAACTCAAAGGGACTGGGAAGCCCCAGGGAATCTGGCCTTGATTATAGGACTTCCAGAGGACTAGGGGAAACAGAGACTCCCATCTTGGAGGGCACAGACAAAATGCTGAGCACACCAAGGCCCGGAGGAAAGGAGCAACAACCCCACGGGAGACTGAACCACAGCTAGCTGCTAGTGTTGGAGAGTCTCTTGTGGAGGCGTGGGCTCGCTACAGGGCTGGGGGCACTGGAAGGTCCCCCCACTGGAAGGTCCCCCCACTGGGAAGGTCCCCCCCACTGGAAGGTCCCCCCCACTGGGAAGGTCCCCCCACTGGGAAGGTCCCCCCACTGGAAGGTCCCCCCAACTGGGAAGGTCCCCCCACTGGAAGGTCCCCCCCACTGGAAGGTCCCTTTGGTGTTAACCCTCTTGGAGTTTGCCACTGACCCTACCACAGAGCCCACTGACTCCAGGGCTGGGTCGCCTCAGGCCAAACAGCAGCCATGGAGACAATGCAGCCATACTCATCAGCAGATACCTGGGTCAAAGCTTTACTGAGCAAAACTCTGCCCATGAGAGCAAGACCCAGTTTTCCCCTCCCATCAAGCAGGACCCAGTCCCTCCCATCAAGAAGCTTACAGAAAACTCTCAGCCCCATCCATCAGAGAGTGGACAGAAAGCAATAGGAAATGCAGTCTCACAGAGGCTAAAACAAAAACCATATTACAGAAAGCTAATCATGATGAAAAAGCAGCAAGTTATGTCCCAGATGAAGGAACAAGATAAAACCCCAGGAGAACAACTAGATGAAATGGAGATAGGCAAACTTCAGGAAAAAGAATTCAGAGTAAAGATCATGAAGATGATCCAGGATCTTGGGGAAAGAACGGAGGCAAAGATTGAGAAGATGCAAGAAATGTTAACCAAAGACCTACAAGAACTGAAGAATAGACAAACAGAGATGAATAATACACCAGAAGGAATCAACAGTGGAATAACTGAGGCAGAAGAACAGATAAATGACCTGGAGGACGGAATGGTGGAAATAATTGCCACAGAACAGAATCTAGAAAGAAGGATGAAAAGAAATGAAGACAATCTAAAAGACCTCCAGGACAACATTAAACACACCAACATCCACATTATAGGAGTCCCAGAAGGAGAAGAGAGAGAAAAAGGGCCTGAGAAAATATTGGAAGAGATAATATGTGAAAACTTCCTGAACATGGGAAAGGAAACAGTCAACCAAGTCCAGGAAACACAGAGAGTCCCAGGCAGGATAAACCTAAGGAGGAACACACCGAGACACATAGAAATCAAACTGACAAAACAATTAAAGACACAGGCAAAGTATTAAAAGCAAAAGGGGAAAAATAACAAATAACATACAAGGGAACTCTCCTCAAGCTATCAGCTGATTTCTCAACAGAAACTACAAGCTGGAAAGGAATGCCACAACATATTAAAGTGATGAAAGGGAAGAACCTACAACCATGAATACCCAGCAAGACTCTCCTTCAGATTTGCTGGAGAAATCAAAAGCTTTGCAGAAAAGCAAAAGTTAAGAGAATTAATCACCATCAAACTAGCTTTACAACAAATGCTAAAGGAACTTCTCTAGGAAGGAAACACAAGAGAAGGAAAAGATCTACAGAAAGTAAACTGAAAACAAATAAAAAAATGGTAACAGGATCATACATATCGATAATTAACTTAAACATAAATGGATTAAATACAGCAACCAAAGACATATACTGGCTGGGTGGATGAAAATATGTGCAGGTATGCACTTCCACTTACTACATGACTCTGATCCACCCAAATTGTTTGTGATTATTTTATATTTTTTAAGTTAATCATGTTCCCATTATGGCCTGCGATTATATTTATCTTTTTTTTCCCCCCTCTGGCTATTGACTGTGAAAACTGATAAACACCCTTCACTCTTGTGATTATGTAACTATTACTCACTTAATACCAATGTATAATGATTGGTCAAGAGAAAAATAATAGAACTCTTTATCACCTAGGATCTAATAGAAATTTGTGTAATCACTTTTTAAAATCCAGATGCATATCAGAAGGATTATCTTGAAGGTTTTTGAAAAAAAATAAAAAGCAAATGCTCAGGTATTGACATTTTTCTCCAGAGCTCTAAATATGTTTCTAATGAGCAGTCATGTTTAAAAACAACTGGACTATAGGATGATCTTTTACTTTTATCTAGGATGTTTCACTTTTTCTATTTTATATTCAGTGCTCCCATTTCATTTAGTTTATGTTTTCCAATTTCTCCATCTTCTTTTTTTTTTCTTCAAGCCTTTATCAAGGGTAGTAGAAAAGCTTTTGTATACATACATATATATTCAGTTCAGTTCAGTTGCTCAGTCATGTCTGACTCTTTGCGACCCCACGAATCGCAGCACGCCAGGCCTCCCTGTCCATCACCAACTCCCAGAGTTTACTCAAACCCATGTCCATCGAGTCGGTGATGCCATCCAGCCATCTCATCCTCTGTTGTCGCCTTCTCCTCCCACCTTCAACTTTCCCAGCATCAGGGTCTTTTTCAATGAGTCATTTCTTCCCATCAGGTGGCCAAAGCATTGGAGTTCCAGCTTCAGCATCAGTCCTTCCAATGAACACCCAGGACTGATCTCCTTTAGGATGGACTGGTTGGATCTCCTTGCAGTCCAAGGGACTCTCAAGAGTCTTCTCCAATACCACAGTTCAAAAGCATCAATTCTCAGCTATTCCAGCTCTCATCTCCATACATGACCACTGGAAAAATCATAGCTTTCACTAGATGCACCTTTGTTGGCAAAGTAACGTCTCTGCTTTATAATATGCTGTCGAGGTTGGCCATAGCTTTTCTACGAGGAGCAAGCATCTTTTAATTTCACGGCTGCAGTCACCATCTGCAGTGATTTTGGAGCCCCCAAAATAAAGTCTGTACCTGTTTCCATTGTTTCCCCATCTATTTGCCATGAATGATGGGATGGGATGCCATGATCTTAGTTTTCTGAATGTTGACTTTTAAGCCAACTTTTTCACTCTCCTCTTTCACTTTCAACAAGAGGCTCTTTAATTCTTCTTCACTTTCTGCCTTAAGTGTGGTGTCATCTGCATACCTGAGGTTATCAATATTTCTCCTGGCAATCTTGATTTCAGCCTGTGCTTCATCCAGCCTGGCATTTCTCATGATGTACTCTACATATAAATTAAATAATAAGGGTGACAGTATACAGCCTTGACATACTCCTTTCCCAATTTGGAACCAGTGCGCTGTCCCATATCCAGTTCTAACTGTTGCTTCTTGACCTGCATACATTTTTTTCTCAGTATGGAGTCAAATAATTTTATGTGTCTTATAGCCTGTAGGCTATTTTTCTCTCAGCTTCCTGGGCCTATAATCACTGTCCTGAAATAAAGCAGCTATACATTCACATCATTACATTTTAAGAGAATGATTTCATTCTCTTGAAATTCTAAGAGAAATTATTTGAAAGAAATATGTGTGTTTACTGAAAGCATGTCACATGTGTACTGGAAGTATTCTTACAAAGCATCATAAAGTTCCTCAACCCAGTCTGTATGTACTATAGTAAAGATTTTGAAAGCCTAAGAAATAGGGCTGCCACAGTGATTCAGTTGAATTAGCATCTTTGTTCTTCAAAATGTTAGTGTTGCTTCATCTTTACCTATTAGTAACTGAATTGTGATAGTATTTTTAATAAACTTTGAAATTGCTTTCTCCACCAAATAAAGTAAAATAAAGTCAACAGAAGTTTTAAGCACTATGTTCTTTAGAATTCTGTTCATTTTGTAGTCTCAGAATCCTAATTCTAATATAAGGAATTCAATCCATCACTCCATGGTTCTATTTTATTACAGCATGTTAAATGATCCCAAGTAGCCTCACTTGCTTAGTCATGGCCCTCTGTCAAATAAATAGTTACTAAGAAATGTGCAAAGTACCAAGATTTCTCCTTAGGAAAGTGGGGGCAGCTAATTAGTTTAGTTCCTAGAAAGATTATAATTATCCACTTATCCAAAAGCCATTTTGCTGGTGGTAGACATTTATTTTAAAATTTTAGAATCCACAGAACACTTTTAAAATTAAAGTCACATTTTAAAATTACTATTACACCAAGAAGTGATAGTAAGCAGATTAGGTGCCTAATGCAGTTTAGAACTATTATCACTGAGATATATAGCCTCGTTTCAGTGCAGTGGTAAATTAGCCAATATAGGAACGATAGTTAATAACAAATGTGTGAAACTCAATAGGATTTACCTGACACCTATATTAACAATGAGATGCAAATCAAGAGATAGCTATAATAAGGCAGACAACACTAGCCCTATTTCTTCCCTTTTTCCTTTTCCTTTCCCCACATTCTGCCCTCCCACCTGCTCCCCTTCCTTCCTTCCTTCTTCTCTCCTTCTTTCTCTTTTCCTTCCTTCCTCCCCACCTCTCCCTCTCTCTCTCTTTATACTTAAAACATAATGACTAGCAGCTGTCTGGACCTTCTAGAAAGGACATTACAAGAAATGGAATCCTTGCTTTCATTCTTCATTTGTGTCTGACAGTTAACCTAGTACACTTTTATCTTTAAATACCTAATCAAAAGCAGGTCTGGCAGAGTTAGGAAGGCATCAAATGAAAGTATAAGATTCTGACCTTGGGAAGCATTTTGGGTAGAAACGTTGTCAGTCAAGCATAAGTTGAAGGGTTCCTAGTCATTCTGCTTTCCAGACCCATCACTAATTTAATCAGATTCTAATACAGCTTGTTTTTTCACTTGATAAATATACCTGCCATGGTCCCTATCAAGAATTACTACAGAGGCAATACTGCGCCTGAGGTCAAATTGGAGTGGTGGAGAAATGGATATCATGTGAGGAAATGAGGAAAGTAAATATCACCATTTTTGGAGAAATGTAGCATGTATTGGCAGGTAATTAACAGATAGGGTAATAACTATCCGATGATATGGGGGTGGTGGGGTTTATTTTACTGAGGCAAAATCACTGAGAATACTCAAAAGTCCTACTGATACATTTATACACTTCTTTACTACTCATACAACTTTGTCATTTTTTATCCTCTTTAAATTTACTTCATAGGTTATAAAATGAGGAGGCTTTTCTTTATAATGCATTTAATTTCATTAATAAATGGAGCACTTCTTCAAATATAGATATACACACAGATACTTGCACATGTGTGTGTGTATATATATATATATATATGATATGTAGACATGCTTTGTGTGCACACACATATAAACATACTGTGTACTGGTATCAGTCATCTAAAATAAATAGATAATTGGTTAATATAATAGTAAATGCTTTTTCCCCCCATTATATGTCATTGATTTAATAACACTGTCAACATTGTTTTTAAAAATATTTTCCAATAGCTATTCTGTTTCTTTCTGAGTATATTATATGCAATCTTTTAAGACACAATGAAACTGTCTTGTGACATTCAGTTTTAAAATATTCAGCCTTAAACTTCCTATTTTTTAAAAGTATCTTCGATTGTCACTTCTGTGAAATTAGAGTTTTCCCAGCACATGGTCTGCACATTCTGTGTGCATTCAGTTCCTACATGTATCATTCGAAATATGTTTTTCACAATGTTCTGTTTATCCCCACAACTTTAAATGAACCATTCTTTAGTCATTGATTCATATCTTAAATTAGGGTAATGGCAGTAAAATGTGATATATTTTAAATTATTAAATATAATCCATAAAAAGTAAATGATGTGAAACACTTGGACCAAAATCACTAAGCCCTGTTCAGAGACTGGTAACAGAGACAAACTCAGCAATGTGCTTCTGTAGTTCACGGGAAAATCTTAAGAATGTAGAAATTGTTAAGAATACAACAAGCTTGAATTAAAAATTTCAGTGGAGTACAAATTTCACTTTTCCAACTTGGGAAACATAAAGACAGTTTTTTCTCTCTCCCTTCCTCACCCCACCACAAACCGCAGCAGCTGTATCTGCAGAAAACCGCGTCAGACCGCAGAGAGCGGCGATGGCCCATTTAGCACACTTCACAAACACTGCACTGACGACTCCTTCCTGATCACTCTTCACCTACTAAGCCATGCAACAGACATACCTTTTAAAGTTTTACACTAGTGTGGCTTCACATACATCTTTTATGTGCAGTAGTGATTTTCTAATGAATGTGTGTGCCGCAGTGTCTTCCAAGTATTGATTAGTATAAGCAGGCTAATTTCAATTCCTAGCAATTTTCATTTGTCAACAAGATCTTTATCAGCTTCCTACTGTATGCCTAACCTCATTAAGCAAAAAAAGAATTGAGCCAGAAATATGGAATTGTGATTTTTCTTTCTTAGACAGATAGAGGGAAGAGGTAACGGTTAAATACTGTAATATTTAATTTGTGTAATGGTCAGATATTACATTTAACTTAGAATTCCTATTTATTAAAAAATAACATTTCCAATAACACAAAAACTTTAAAATAATTTTGAAAAAACATAAGAGACGAAAAATGATGTGATTCTAACACTACTATGGGTAAAATTGATATGAACTTGTTTCAGCCTCAGTCATGTGTATTCAACACAGTGAAATATATTCAATATAACTCACGTTCAATACAATTTTGCTGGTTCTAGTAAAATAGCTATATTTTTTCTTTCTATCACTTTGACCTTGTGTAATATGTTATAAATACCAAATTTAAAAGTCTATTATATGCTTTATTTCATGAAAAATTTCCTTTCTTCTTCATATTTGTAATTTTTAATATCTATATAACATTCCCTTCAGCTTATATAACTTTAAAACCTCTTTAGACATAAGATTGTCACTTAATTAGTTTTATTATTTTATAAATTGAAATTTTAACAAACGTTGCTGAGTGTATAGCATTATATTTTTGGATAATTTCCTTAAATCAAATTTCCATAGGTGAGATTACCCAATCAGAGACTCTGATTACTTATTTTGATTTGAGGCCATGCACTGTATTATTTCTAGAGGATCTTACCAATACAAAACACCATATTTCTTATATATAAAATCGAAGAGGTATTTGCCTATACTTAAGTTGTCTTGGGATAATACCTACAAACTAAACCATGCGTGATATTTAAATTTCTGTTAAAATTTATTCATCATTTCCTACCACCTAAAGTCTGTCCAAGGTCTTTTTTTCTCACCTCTCTGTGTGTTGCTATAAATTAATGTTTCATTGACCTTAGTGGTACAGGTATAGCCATCCACTTGCCTTTCTGAGACATTAAGTAAAATATGCCTGCGTGTAAAATTCTTCTAAAAGTGAAATTTAGAGTCATTATAAGACTCTAGAGACATTATATTTAGAGACATTATAAGATTTGTAACATTATAAGTTACAAGTGCTCCTACTTAGCTTCCTTAAAGGATAGCATAAGCCTCATTACTCTGGAGAAGTGAACATACATAAATACACTGCCATTTTGAATATCAATGACAGTACTGAAAAATGAGCAGCTCATCTTTTGAAGTAGTAGTCTCATGTGATTTTTTGAAAGCTGATATTTCCCATTCTGAAAGTCACAAACCAACAGCAAATGTCATAAAAATATTACACAAGAATTTCTTGCTGATTTTTATTCACAGAAGAAATGTTTTATTTTTAAAGCGATTATCCCCCTTTTTTAGACTGAAGAGAACATCTAGAGGACTGTACTATGTCAGGCTATCAGAAAAGTAAACTATTTAAAAAAATATACATGAACACTTTGCTAAATGAAAGACCACACATATTTGGAACGAACAAGTCATTTGAATGTTATATATTAAATGGCAAGGGACCCAACACTGACCTAGATTATAGGAAAACTAATTTTATTTAATTCTGCCATAGAATGGGATTGAGAAAACGTTTCACTCCTGTTCTACTGCAACACAGAATGGCCAAGACTAACTACTCATGTTCAGATGAACTTAATGCCTCAGACTGTTAGATGACAAGTGGTCCAGAGGTTGTGAATAGATGAGAGTCCAGAAACAGTAACTTTCTGGAATTTGTCCTTTTTCATGTCAGTGGCTCTTGCTTTTCTACTCCGTCCTTTCAATCCGCAAGTTCCCTATTTCATTTCAGTTCAGTTCAGTTCAGTCGCTCAGTCATGTCCAGCTCTTTGTGACCCCACGGACTGCAGCACACCAGGCCTCCTTGTCCATCACCAACTCCTGGAGTTTACCCAAACTCATGACCATTGAGTCCGTGATGCCATCCAACCATCTCATCCTCTGTTGTCCCCTTCTCCTCCCGCCTTTAATCTTTCCCAGCATCAGGCTCTTTTCAAATGAGTCAGTTCTTCACATCAGGTGACCAAAGTATTGGAGTTTCAGCTTCAACATCAGTCCTTCCAAAGAATATTCAGGACTGATTTCTTTTGATGGACTGGTCAGACCATTCCATTTAACAGAAATCTAAAATGATCTTTGGGTGCAGAAAATACTTGCTCTCCAAATGCGCATTAGAATCTTTCAATTTATCACTTAGGACAATGCTTTCTCTAAGTATTCAGTTGTCATTTTTATATATGGTGAAAGAGAGGATGCAAAGGGCTTAGGGTTTGAATGAAATGCTGGCAGATATGAAGAGAAATACACTGGAAATATACAAGTTAATCCTTCCAGATTTAACCTTGCTCTGTGTCACTGCTTACAAGGAAGTGACAGATCCCAGCTTCCCTTTGTAACAGAGTTTGAAGCTCTGAGTGATGGGACTCATATTTACATAAAGTGTAGGCAAGATGAATGTAGTTTTCATTGTCTTTTATTTTTCCATGTGAGCGGAATACAGGTCGTTAGGTATTTCCACTGTTAATAGTAATACAGTTACTAATTCTCAGACTAACATCTGTATAGTCCATTATGTTTTTTTATCAGAGGAAATCTCTGAGTGACTTATAAACAAATAACTGAAAGTCCTCCAACTTGAAACAATCTTTTTGAATTCCAGATATAAAACTGGATTTTAATTTAGCTATGGCATACTCATGACTGAAATAGCTTGAACCTTTTCTGCTTCTAATTTTACTAAAAGTAATCCTCTATATCTTTCATGGAAAACATAAAGCCTCGTCCAAGTTTGACATACCCCAAATCTCAGGCTTGACTATAAAGTAAATTTCACACATTCTATATTTCATTATTTTAAGGAAAACATATGTCTCTTCAGTTAGATCTTTTGGTAGTTCACGAATTGATTCTTAGCCTCTCTTGTGATATAATTAGATGGGTTTTATTTATAATGTTATTTATAGCTTAGTAGTCTGTTACATAATATATTGAATTTCTACAACATTGCCTTAACTGGGATACAAGCAAATATAGGTGGAAATTAAGCACCATCTTCAAGGCTTATTAAAAACCCCATCAATTAGACATTCTTATTGTTCTCTTTTTCTCTCATAATCATGCAGCTTGTAAAAATTCTTAAGTAGTATGTTATACATATGTAAATTAAACACAAGAAAGTACCAGCAATTAAATCCTACCTCATAATCTTTTTGATGCTTTGCTTTCATAGGTCTTCTTGTGTCCACACAGCCTTTCTTTATCCTACTGCAGAAGGCATTTATCTCTCTCATAATTGTCATTATATCTTGTCACTTAAATCTGCTTTGTTTTTCTTTTAACTGACTGTCACCTTCTAACAAATTGGACTCATTCAGGACCAGAACCCTGTCTCCTTTGTCCATGTCTCCCCAGACTATTTCACAAATATGTATAGTTCACAAATCATTTATAACTTCCATAAACCTTTGAAAAGTCTCAATTATCTTCTTATACATGCTTCTTATTTCTCCCCAGATAGCTTTCAGTAGGATATATATTCTAAATAATACATTTTTTGAATTAGAAAATGTAAGCATTGTGCCTTGAGGCCTACTTTTTTTAATCACATATTTATTGGAAATGATGATGCATTTGATTGCATAAAACTCTTTTTCCTTCTTTTAGTCCAAAGATATCTCCATATACAAATAAATGATCAATATAAAACAAAATAAATATAAAAGTGAGAATAGTCATAAACCAAATGTAAAATAGAATGTTGACAAAAATTAATTCTTAAAATTATTTTTACTTCATATGAAATATATTAGGACAAGTTGTCCACACCTTATGCAATGCCCCAAAACATAGCTTTCCTTTTAAACACCTCAAAGCTATTTTTATATCTATGCAATTTTAGACTTAATAATTCATTTAATTATTAAAGTGATTAATTTAATTATTAATAATAATTATGAATACTTCATTAACCAAATTCTGTACAGCAGGTACTATGTTAAGTATATCAGTCAGGATAAATTTCTTCTTAAGTAATTAAAATGGTTTTTATTAAATGTAAAGCAAAACTCTGCCTTTCCTACATTTAATGTTTATTTATGAATCCCAAGGACAAATTAAGAGAAAGTATATGTACAACATATTACAAACAAAGGCATCTGTTTATCAGATGGCTTCCTGTACTTCACTATTAATGACTGCACATCTCTTAAGAGGCAAAATACATGGTAATTTGGAATTGATTTTACCTGTATACCATTAATAATATCTAAGCACCAATATAAACATCACTTATAATTGAGAGAACTTATTTAAAAATAGGTAAAATGGGAACTCACATAGTTTTCTCATGTATCAGTTAGACACTCAGAATTTTACAAAAATACTTTCAGTACAAATGTATCTTTAGCTTTTATAACATACTATGTTCAGTTTAATTGCCTATATTTAAATCTGAGCCTTACTATTTCTAGAGATAGAATCTTTGGGAAGTTTTTAAACTTTCTAAGCCCTAATCTCTTTATTTGTAAAATGATATCACAAAGTTCTTTGGAGAAATTAAGAAATTTTTACATGTGCAAAATGTGGAATGAATTATAAAAGTACTATAAATATTATTATTTTTATCATATGAATTTAATGTTAATAGTATAATAATTTCTCTTGTAATTCTCTGCTTAAAGCACATTCAAATAAAGATCTTCCCAAGAACACTTACTCCTTCCTCCTTTGGGGGCATCCAAGTCTTTCCGAGGTAGAAAGAGTCTTTCGTCCTTGGAGAAGTCCTTCTGGCAGTACCTGAGTGTCAGTCAAATGGCGGTTATCACATATCTATTATAGTTAATGCCTCTCAATATATTACCCTCTCACAAGCCCAAGGACTATAATTATTTGGAAATAGATTTTTACCTTAATATTACTGTGCTTTAACCTCTTTGAAAGCAGGAGGTCAAGGAATATTTAAATTACAGTCTATGTTTCCTTCTGACTCAGAGAGTTCAAATTTTTTTAAATGAATAGTTCAATTAAATAGGTCTTCTTAGGCTTTAAAAATAATAGAACAATGTAATGTGGGTCACTTTTCACCCAATCATAGCTTTTATCATCTGCTAACTCATCAAGGTCCTTCCGGCAGTGCTGGCACAGAGGCCAGTACTCAGGGCTCTTGTTTTTCTGGTTGGTTTCAGGTCTGAGTCACTTTCCATTCTGTGTATTCTAACAGAAGGAGACTGAGAAATGTGTCTTGTGTAAATGTCAGTAAAGTGAAATTGAGTTTCCACAAACAATCCTATGTAAAAACTCTAAATAACACTTTACTTCTAAAACTGCTTCTAACTTATCACCAAAAAAAAAAAAAAATAGTGGCAATTACTTTTTTTCCAAAGAAAGCCTGTTTTAAAAATCAGTTATAAAAATCACAATCTCTACCACGTTTAGGGTTATGGTCATTTGAATTTTAAAATTCATTATGAAACCATGCCTTCCATTACAACATAGCAAAGCATTCTGGACTCTCAGCAGTTTAAAAATCAGACAGTTTTACTTAACTGAAAGACAGACGAGACAAGACAAATAGCATTACACACAGTGTGCACAATAGGAGCTGGATTCCAACCAAATCAAAGTTAAGTTATGTTCATGCGGCAGGAGGAGGGGAACAGGAGATGTTTGTGAGATTGATTTTTGCAGACTCACACATCCGCATAATGATCTCAGTCAACAGCGTTGCCTAACACAAAGGGCAGGAGGTGGCTACCTGCCTAGACTGCCAGAGGGAAGGAAAAAGGAACGGAGTGGGCCTGCGTCTTTCTACATGTACATAATAAAGCAGCGGGGCCCAAAGTATGTCAGCAAAATAGCGAGGCCTGGGCCTCCAGACTTATTAAGAGAAACTTGTCCAGTCCTCCTATTTTAAATCTGTCTAGTTCACATGACAGAGAATATGTGATATTACTCCATATCTGCTCTTTGACAATATTTTTGAGATATCTCTTGATAGCTTGGTTTTAGCTACATCACCAAAATAAAGTAAAATAAAATAAACTCACATCATTTTGAGTATCTGGTATGAATTGGAACAAGTGGCAAAGAAATGAACACAAAAATCAGAATACCAGCTTCTGTAGAGCTTAGAAACAGGAAAACACAACTATGATCAAATAAATATATATACTAAATGCATTTATACATTGTAGAAATGTTTGATAAAATCTATAGTTAATTTAAAAGCTATATTTATAAAAGATATTTATTTAGTGGACTTCATCGCTGACTATAAGCTTTCTTTTTTTTTTTTTTTTTTGACTATAAGCTTTCATATTTGATTGTGCCAATATGGGGAGTCTTTGCTAATAATTCGCTCCTTTCTTTCATTCTTTCCTTCTTTCCTTCATTGCCCTGTCTTTCCTTTCTTATAAATTAATGCAAACTCAGTACATGTATATGTACTTTGTTGTTTTCAATGTCTGAATTATATTCAACTTATGGATATAAAATAATTTATTCTTCTAAATATGAATAAATTAATATTTATGAAATTTTACTATTTGCAGTCTCATTGAGGATATATGTTGTATAAATTCTAGTGCTTTGTATATCTTCACCAGATAAATTTCCAGAAATAAAATTGCTCATTTAAAAAGTATAATTTCAACTTTGTTCTGCTAAAATGCCTCAGCCTGAGAAAACTTTATGCCAATTTATATACCAAACTAGAGTATGAGAATTGCAATCTTTCCTTCATTAATCTATTTTTTCATTTATTCAACAAATACTTATTGCATCCTTATAATATGCCAGGCACTACTATAGCTAAGAGGGCATCACAGTGAATTAGTCAGGAAAAGCTGTTGTCATACCAGAAGCTTATATTCTAACAAATAATTAGTGAAGCTTGTCCTATAATACTTGATTTTATGATAACCTTCTGGCCTGAAGAAAAAAATAGATTGAATTTTGAGGAAAAAAAGATCTTCTGAACGTTTCCATGGTGTTCAAATAGACACTATATTCTGGAGAGAACTGAAAATATGCAAGATTTATTTGTGAATTAGGAGTCTATTTAATTCCTGGAAGCCATTATAATTACCTCACATATTTTATTTTTGCAAAACATCAAGAGGTCAGTGAGAAAATTATACTTTGCTTTAGGGACACTATTTGGCACTGTAGCAGCAAAATGCAATTCTAGATCATTGTACCCTTAAATATTCTTTAACGTTGATCCCATTTGCTTCTTTCTCTTAACATTACACAGTATGATCTTGTGTTGTTAATCATTTTTCCTGTATTTCACAATAATTTCACATTCTATAAAAATCTTATGGAAAGATATTTTAGCAATTTCAAATTTTTATGGGACTTCCTGGTGGCCCAGCGATAAAGAATCCGCCTGCAATACAGGAAACAGAGGAGACACAGGTTTGATCCCTGGCTGGGAAGGAGCCCCTGGAGGAGGAAGGGGCAACCCGCTCCAGTATTAATGCTGGAACCACCGCACTGACAGAGCTTGGCAGGCTACAGCTCATGGGGCCACAAAGACCTGGACAAGACTGAGCAGACACACAGCTCTTCCAGTTTTTATACTCTTCTGAATTAACAGTCCACAAACATGGTATAATACATTTACAAAAAAAATGACATGTGAGTAAATTCAGTGTTTTTCCATCTTAGACCCACAAGCATCCTGGTGACAGCCATAGTTGTGTATCCTGTGCATATTAAATAATGTTGTAGACATATGCTATCTAAACTTTAGTTGGTAACCTATAATTTATCAACCAAAATGAGGCCTTTTTAAGAGTAAATGGGTGAACAAGTTTTCATTATGCCAGGGCAACAGGTGAAAATCAGAAATATATTGGGCAAACTAAAATATATGGTCACCCTAATTATACATCACATATATTGAGGTAAATAAATTGTTAAATTTGATCTGTATGGCAGCATAATACACACTCTTCTTTACTTTTTCATATAACAATATATTTTATTTCCAGAAAAATCACTCATCTTTTATGTCTGCATAAATACATCATTATTTTCCCTACTGACAGACATTTAAGTTATTTCCATTCTTTTACTATTGCAAAAAATATTGTATTGAATGTTCTTGCAGATAGGTAATTATGGTCATATATATATATAAGTTGTTAGAATTGCTGAACTAAAAGCCATGTTTTGTTTTGTTTTTTTTTTAATAAAAAATCCACAAACAGTAAATGCTGGAGAAGGTGTGGAAAGAAAGGAAACTTCCTACACTGTTAGTGGGAATGTAAATTGTTACAGTACAACAGTATGGAGGTTCCATAAAAAACTAAAAATAGAGCTACTGTATGATCCTGCTATCCCGCTCCTGGGCATGGTCTGAAAGGACACACACACCCAAGTGTTTACTGCAGCGCTGTTCACAATAGCAAAGACGTGAAAGCGACCTGAATGACCAAAGGCAGAGGAATGGATAAAGATGTGGCACGTCTATACAATGGAATATTACTCAGCCATTAAAAAGAATGAAATACTCTCATTTGTAGCAACACGGATGCACCGCGAGACTGTCATACTGAGTGAAGCAAGGCAGACACAAAAAGACAAATATTGTATAATATTGCTTACATACAGAATCTAAAGACAAATATTGTATAATACTGCTTACATACAGAATCTCAAAAGAAAGGATGCAAATGAACTCATTTACAAAGCAGAAACAGACTCACAGACTTAGAGAATGAACTTATAGCTACCCAGGGGGAAAGGTGGGGTGAAAGGATAGTTTGGGAGATTGGGATTGACATGTTCATATGTGTGTCATTGCTCAGTCGGTTCTGACTCTTTGCGACCCCATGGACTGTAGCCTACGAGGCTCCTCCATCCATGGGATTTTCCAGGCAAGAGTACTGTAGTGGGTTGACATTGCCTTCTCCCGGGGATCTTCCTGACCCAGGGATTGAACCCTGATCTCCTGCATTGCAGGCAGACGCTTTACCCTCTAAGCCAGCAGGGAGGCCACTGCTATATTTAAAACAGATAACCAACAAGGACCTATGGTATACCACAGGGAACTCGGCTCAGTATTACATAACAACTTAAAAGGGAAAAGAATTTTAAAAAGAATAGATACATATGTATTTACAACAGAATCACTTTGCTTTACACCTGAAACTACCACAACATTGTTAATCAACTATATTAAAATATAAAATAAAAAGCTAAAAAGATAAAACCTTTGTGTTTTTTAATTGTTTTTAGGCATTGCCAAGCTATCATCTTGAAAGTTCTACCAGCAATATATGAGTTTGCCTATTTTGTTGCCAATGCAATGGGTTATCACAATTTGTTATATATGTTAAACTTGTTAATATTTGAAAATATCTTATTAATTTTAATTTTTAAACAAATTTCATTTGAGTCATTTCAACTTCTTTCCCATTTTTACTATGAAATTTTTAACCTTCTTCTTACTGATTTTAAGGAGATATTAGACATTTTGCATTGATATGAATTCTCATCCATTCAGACATATTAATGAAATAATCAATACCAACAATTCAAATGCATCCTTATTTTGACAATGTTGATTTTTCATCAGAAGAAATCTCAGTCCTCTAGAAGATTTTGAGTCCTGAAGTCACTTGAGAACTCAGACATAGAGACAAAAAATAAATAAATAAATAAATCTATTTTGGGACTTCTCTCAAAAAAGATGCTCTATGATGAATGACTAGACATCCTCATGTCTTTTACTTATGTGCATCCCAAGTATCTATTTAGTAGGAACTTTGTGGCAGACTGTGCCAGGTGGTATGAGTGAAGTCATAGGGAGATGGTCTTCAGATGTTTAGTAGTTAGCTGTTGGTAGGCTATGCTTTGGAAATAGATAACCCCCAAATCTGAGACTTGAAACAACAAAGGTTTATTTCTTGCTCATGTTACATCAAAGTTGTATAAAATGCAGTTCATATATGTCTCCATCTCAGTGGTCTTCTGTAGGTCTTTTTCATTCTAGCAAGGAGGCAACAGCCTACATTTATAGTACACTGTTCTCAAAGCCTAAGGGGAGAAGGAAACATGCTGAACCACATTGTCATTCTTAAAGACTGCTCGTGTGGTATACGCATTACTTCTGTACACAGCCTACTGGGTGTGTCACACTGCAAGTGACATTGTAAAACCCAGAAGTCAGTGGGGTGGGGAAATATAATCATTTAACAGGGAGGACTGCACTTCACATGGCAATAGACAGGGTTATATCATCCTCTCAAAAAAAGTGCAGAAAGAGATTGGAAAGAATATTATAATCTACCATAGGCAATGCTTTGGGCCACAAATATTCACTTCCCTCCCTGATATAGGTAAAATATACTTCCTCAGAAGACATGAAAGTTTCCTATCAAATCACAACGTAAGGTTCAGAGTTCAGGATCTTGATGTAGACTTTGCATTTGTTCCAGATGTGAATCTTCCTGATTCAGAGATCTAAGTGTGAAAAAACCAGGTTATCTGCACACACACACACACACACACACACACACCTCTAACACACACACACACACTACAATAGTGGTTTGCTGTTGTTGTTGTTTAGTAGCTAAGTCGTGTCCATCTTTTTGCGATCCCATAGACTGTAGTCCACTAGGCTCTTCTGTCCATGAATTTTTTTCAGGCAGTGGGTTGCCATTTCCTTCTCCAGGGCTTCCTCTCAACCCAGGGACTGAACCCGAGTCTCGAATGTCAGGCAGGTTCTTTTACCAGTGAGCCACCAACTAATCATACAAAGAGTCCCCTTCAGATAGAAGAACTGGAGACACAAAAGAGTTGCTATTCCATGGCAATGCTAAATTTGGAGGATAGAGAATATGCTTAGATGAAGTCACCTTCTTTTATTCCCTGAAGGTAGCCCCAAAGCTAATGGGTTATTGTACTCCATGGCCCTGATTTCTGGGGTTTACTTCCTTCTCCATTATTCTCTTGAGACATATCTGAAGATAGTATTGAAGAATATGCTCACTTCAGCTGTCACCTTATAGATAATTAGGTATGCAAATAGCATTTTAAGTTTTGTGCAGGCTTTCTCTTTTGACCCAAGGTGCTGTGATACTTTTTTTTCCCATAGATATTATTACTTTAATATTTTTAATTAATTATTTTACTGGAGGATAATTACTTTACAATATTGTGGTTTCTGCCATACATCAACATGAATCGGCCACAGGTATAATGTGTCCAACCCCCATCCTGAACCCCCATCCCACTTCTGACCAGGTCTAAATTTTTTTCCTAATTGCTTCATCAGTTCCACTTGCCCATAGTCAAAAGCATCCTTCTTTTTATGATGGATCTCTCTCTCTCTCCTGCATACTTACATTTGTGAAGTCACCCTGTCTACCAAAGCTGAGACTACTTGTTCTCTCAAGGGGAGTGGGTGGGAAGAATTAGAATTTTTCAGCAGTAGAGTTCCTTCAAAAAACAAATGTATTCACTTCTTCCAATATACATCCAATCATCCTGGAGACTCAGAGTTTGCTTTTGGAAAGCATCCTGAATTCTACATGTATATCAGGGTGGAAATGAGAAGAAATGAGAAGCAGCAGCTCAAGGAAAGGATTTCACACAACTAGATTCAGGGGCTCTAAGAAGAGATTTCAGGAAGTGTTCAGAAATTCATAACTTTAAAGTTATAAATGTTAATCCTTCTGCCTCTTTGCATTTTCTATTACTTAGAGGCATAATATTATGTTAGATGGACTTCCCAGGTGGCTCAGTGGTAAAGAATCTGCCTGCCAATTCAGGAGACACAGGAGATGTGGGTTCATGCCTGGGTCAGGAAGATCCCCTAGAGGAGGAATGGAAAATCCCACGGACAGAGTAGCCTAGTGGGCTACAGTCCACGGAGTCACAAAGAGTTGGAGAAGACTGAGCACACACATGCACATTACATGAGATGCCCTTGAAACACCCATTCTTAGGTGTGAAAGCACCGGTTGTTAACTGATTCCTCCAAAATGAGAAAAAAGAGAAAACGAACAATCACATAACTAAGGTCTTTTCTCTTGCAATAATCTGGCAAGCAAAAAAGTAAATTTTAAAGGGATAATGTCATATCAGTATCTGTCATGTTTAACAATGGAGGAGAAATATTTCTTACTTTAAAAACAAGATCCAGTTACTCGGGTATTCCTTGATGGCATTTATTTTCTTTACTACCATTAAAATCACTATATATATTTCCTCCTCTTTCTTCTATCAATATTCATTGAGTGGTTTACTCTTTGGCAGAGACTATACTGTTCACTTGAGGAATGCAAAATGGAAAACTTCTTACACATTCTGAAGTAAAAGAAGAATGGCTAAATAAGCAATATCCAAATAGGGTGCACACTAATTAGGAATAAGTTGAGCACTAAGTAAAGAGGCAAGACGGTGTTCCTGGGGGATTGGGGGAGATTTCACAGAGGAGGTGCCTACTAGAATCACTAAAAATGGAGAGTAAGCAGATAGGTAGTTCAGTTTGAGATACTAACGCGAGAACAGTAGGCGTGAGACAATAAGGGCGCAGCAAACACAGTGGCATACCTGACCCTAATTCTCAACGAGAGAGACCCGAATCCCAGATTGGTTGGCACTGTAAAACACGCAGAGATTCAAACCATTCTTCAGTGGTTAGAATGCTGTGAATTTTTAAATTAAAAAATTATTTATTTAATAAGCATGGTGTGATCAGATGATTGGTTAAAAACAATAAAATTTATAAAACTGGGAAATGGATTGGCATGGGGTGGTGTTGACAGCAGGGTGACCAGGCCATTATAGGGGTGGGACAAGCACTCACAAATCTGAATGAAGACTGTGGTCATTTGTTTTCAAAATTGCTTTTTTGAAATGCTTCAGGAATTTTCTTCAATAAAGGAAATCTTTCTGCTGATTTGCCTGCAAATATTTACATATTTTTTTCTACCATGATCCTGGAAAAAAATAAAGTTTCAATGCTGTTTTTACTTAAAAATACACTATAGGCAAATGAAAAGAGCATAATTGATTTTAATAGAGTTAATTTTAATACAGTATAATTGATAGATACAAATCTACAGCTTCTTTCATTTCAAAGAGAAGAATGGGCAAATATTTCGAACAATTCATGTAAAATGTTAAAGCCTAGCAAGAAAACAGTTACCATTTTTAATTCACATTGTCTTTCTTATTTGAGAAGAACACATATTTAGATGAAGGAAATTTTACTTAAAAATTTCCATTTAAGTAGGAACTTAATACAGTAACTTTACTCTCCTAATGAAAATAACCCCATGTAAGGGCTGTCACTATATATGTACTAGGCAGCAAGTTTCAATGGGTCAAACTAATTAGCAATAAATCTGTTATCCTCTCAAAATAGTCTCCTAATTAATCAGAATAGAAACAAATGAATTGAAAAATGTTCATATCTCATGAAAAAAAGTTGTATCAATTTCTAGGGTTTCTTAAGTGACTTGTGTGTCTTTATCCTGGCAAACCCATCAGTCTTGCCTTTCAAGTCAGCTAAAAATGTTCTGATTATCTGGGATGAAGAGATTATTAAAAGCTATCTAAGAGAACCAAATAACTGTGATGCTTAGCTGCCATATATTTATTTGTTCAAGCACACTTGATTTCTAGTAATATATAATTCATCTCTCTATTCATATTTTTAAAACAGTTACCTTTGTGGTTCTTTAATATTTAAATTACTTTTATTCTTCTAGAATAATTCCATTTAATTTTTACATTGACAAATGTAACATGACGAGTGAGGAATATAGGAAAACTTTGCAAATTTTCTGTAAACTTAAAACTATGTCAAAAATTTAAATGTATCATAAATTTTTTTATAAGACAAAATTATCAATACAAAGTAATAGTGAAAGCAGGCAAATCAGCCTCACATGTATACCTGAAAAATAGTGTGATGATTCATAGGACTTCCACATGTATTTATAGTATGAAATATTTTGTACAGTAGATTTACACCTCATAAGTTAAGTTGTAATTAAATGGTAAAGAAGGACATTGTGTCAAAATTATGCTTTACATCTGTTAAGCTACTACAATATATGGAATGTATTGTCTTATGTATACAACATTGTAGAGGGTTATATCAATTCTTATAAATCCTTCACAGTCAATGTTTCTCAATGGTCTCTTTTCTAGTAAATATAATCCTTCAATTTAATTTTCTACCTCCCAACCACTTGCACAAACAATGTTATTCATTTCTTTCTTAATGATCTGGAAATTCTTTGGAGAATCCCCACTCTTCTTTCCAAGGCATTAAAATGTAGATTGATTACTTAAGATTTTACAGTATTTATTCTCAGAGGCACAGTCTCATTGAGAAAGATGCTGAGTCATCACCTCTAAATTATTATTTTTCTTTATTTCCATATGGTTCAGATGAGTTCTAGCAAGTACATGTGTGACTCCATTGCTTTCCAGGAGGTTGAACACCCTTGCTAATATTTATATTTTTCATGAATCCAAAGTTAAATATTTTGTATAGATATCAAAGTGCTGAATGTTATATTTAATTGGAATAAAATCAGTCAACTGTATTTAAAAGGAAAGCACATCTAAATATAGACAGCAAAACAATAAATGATCATTAAATTGATGACTGGTCAGTTTAACTATTAACCTCTGAAGCAGTAACATCTTATGGTGGTGCTATTTCTGTGCCATTCAAACAGGCACCATGATCTCAGTGAGTGATGATGGTAATTAATTTCCAACTCTAACTTAAAAATCCTGTTTTGATAAAATGATTAAAAAATATGGATAACTTAAGATAAACTCACACACCATGGGTACCTTATTGTTGACAAAGGGGGCAAGAATATACAATGAGGCAAATATAACCTCTTCAATGAGTGGTCCTAGGAAAACTGGACAGCTACACACAAAGAATCAAATTAGAACGCTTCCTAATGACACACAAAGAAAAACTCACAATGGATTAAAGACCTAAATGTAAGACTAGAAACTACAAAACTCTTAAGGAAAGCATGCTGCTACTGGTAAGTCACTTCAGTCGTGTCCGACTCTGTGACCCAATCCCTGGGATTCTCCAGGCAAGAACACTGGAGTGGGTTGCCATTTCCTTCTCCAATGCATAAAAGTGAAAAGTGAAAGTGAAGTCTCTCAGTCATGTCGTACTCTTCGCGACCCCATGGACTGCAGCCTACCAGTCTCCTCCGTCCATGGGATTTTCCAGGCAGGAGTACTGGAGGAAAGCATAAGCAGACATAAATCAAAGATTTTCTATGACTGCCCTCCTCAGTTCAGTCCCTCAGTCGTGTCTGACTCTCTGCGACCCCATGAATCGCAGCACTCCGGGCCTCCCTATCCATCACCAACTCCCGGAGTTTACTCAAACTCATGCCCATCGAGTTGGTGATGTCATCCAGCCATCTCATCCTCTGTCGTCCCCTTCTCCTCCTGCCCCCAATCCCTCCCAGCATCAGGGTCTTTTCCAATGAGTCAACTCTTCACATGAGGTAGCCAAAGTATTGGAGTTTCAGCTTCAGCATCAGTCCTTCCAATGAACACCCAGGACTGATCTCCTTCAGGATGGACTGGTTGGATCTCCTTGCAGTCCAAGGGACTCTCAAGGGTCTTCTCCAACACCACAGTTCAAAAGCATCAATTTTTCGGTGCTCAGCTTTCTTCACAGTCCAACTCTCACATCCATATGTGACCACTGGAAAAACCATAGCCTTGACTAGATGGACCTTTGTTGGCAATGCAATGTCTCTGCTTTTTAATATGCAATCTAGGTTGGTCATAACTTTCCTTCCATGGAGTAAGCGTTTTTTAATTTCATGGCTGCAGTCACCATCTGCAGTGATTTTGGAGCCCCCAAAATAAAGTCTGACACTGTTTCCACTGGTTCCTCATTTCTTTCCCATGAAGTGATGGGATCAGATGCCATGATCTTACTTTTATGAATGTTGAGCTTTAAGCCAACTTATTCACTCCCCTCTTTCACTTTCATCAAGAGGCTTTTTAGCTCCTCTTCACTTTCTGCCATAAGGGTGGTGTCATCTGCATACCTGAGGTTATTGATATTTCTCCCGGCAAACTTGATTCCAGCCTGTGCTTCTTCCAGCCCTGCGTTTCTCATGATGTACTCTGCATATAAGTTAAATAAGCAGGGTAACCATATACAGCCTTGATGTACTCCATTTCCTATTTGGAACCAGTCTGTTGTTCCATGTCCAGTTGTAACTGTTGCTTCCTAACCTGCATACTGACTTCTCAAGAGGCATGTCCAGTGGTCTGGTATTCCCATCTCTTTCAGAATTTTCCACAGTTTATTGTGATCCACACAGTCAAAGGCTTTGGCATAGTCAAGCAGAAATAGATGTTTTTCTGGAACTCTCTTGCTTTTTCGATGATCCAGTAGATACTAGCAATTTGATCTCTGGCTCCTCTGCCTTTTCTAAAACCAGCTTGAATATCTGGAAGTTCACGGTTCATGTATTGCTGAAGCCTGGCTTGGAGAATTTTGAGCATTACTTTACTAGCCTGTGAGATGAGTGCAATTGTGCTGTAGTTTGACCATCCTTTGGGATTGCCTTTCTTTGGGATTGTAATGAAAACTGACCTTTTCCAGTCCTGTGGCCACTGCTGAGTTTTCCAAATTTGCTGGCATATTGAGTGCAGCACTTTCACAGCATCATCTTTCAGGATTTGAAATAGCTCAACTGGAATTCAATCACCTCCACTATCTTTGTTTGTAGTGATGCTTTCTAAGGCCCACCTGACTTCACATTCCAGGATGTCTGCGTCTAGGTGAGTAATCACACCATCATGATTATCTGGGTCGTGAAGATCGTTTTTGCACAGTTCTTCTGTGTATTCTTGCCACCTCTTCTTAATATCTTCTGCTTCTGTTAGGTCCATAGCATTTCTGACCTTTATCGAACCCATCTTTACATGGAATGTTCCCTTTGTGTCTCTAATTTTCTTGAAGAGATCTCTAGTCTTTCCCATTCTGTTGTTTTCCTCTATTTCTTTGCATTGATCACTGAGGAAGGCTTTCTTATCTCTCCTTGCTATTCTTTGGAACTCTGCATTCAGATGGGAATATCTTTCCTTTTCTCCTTTGCTTTTCTCTTCTCTTGTTTTCACAGCTATTTGTAAGGCCTCCTCAGACAACCATTTTGCCTTTTTGCATTTCTTTTCCATGAGGATGGTCTCGATCCTTGTCTCCTGTACAATGTCACGAACCTTCATCCATAATTCATCAGGCACTCTATCAGATTTAGTCCCTTAAATCTATTTCTCACTCCCACTGTATAGTCATGAGGGATTTGATTTAGGTCATACCTGAATGGTCTAGTGATTATCCCTACTCTCTTCAGTTTACACCTGAATTTGGCAATAAGGAGTTCATCATTTGAGCCACATTCAGCTCCCAGTCCTGTTTTTGCTGACTGTATAGAGCTTCTCCATCTTTGGCTGCAAAGAATATAATCAATCTGATTTCAGTGTTGACCATCTGGTGATGTCCATGTGTAAAGACTTCTCTTGTGTTGTTGGAAGAGGGTGTTTGCTATGACCAGTGCATTCTCTTGGCAAAACTGTTAGCCTTTGCCCTGCTTCATTCCATACTCCAAGGCCAAATATGCCTGTTATTCCAGGTGTTTCTTGACTTCCTACTTTTGCATTCCAGTCCCCATAATGAAAAGGACATCTTTTTTCAGTGTTAGTTCTAAAAGGTCTTGTAGGTCTTCATAGAACCATTCATCTTCAGCTTCTTTAGCATTACTGGTTGGGTCATAGCCTTGGATTACCGTGACATTGAATGGTTTGCCTTGGAAACAAACAGAGTTCATTCTGTCATTCTCGAGATTGCATCCAAGTACTGCATTTCAGACTCTTTTGTTGACCATGATGGCTACTCCATTTCTTCTAAGGGATTCCTGCCCACAGTAGTAGATATAATGGTCATCTGAGTTAAATTCACCCATTCCTGTCCATTTTAGTTCACTGATTCCTAGAATGTCGACATTCACTCTTGGCATCTCCTGTTTGACCACTTCCAATTGCCTTGATTCATGGACCTAACATTCCAGGTTCCTATGCAATATTGCTCTTTAGCATCGGACCTTGCTTCTATCACCAGTCACATCCACAACTGGGTGTTGTTTTTTGCTTTGCCCCCATCCCTTCATTCTTTCTGGGGTTATTTCTCCACTGATCTCCAGTAGCATATTGGGCACCTACCGACCTGGGGAGTTCCTCTTTCAGCATCCTATCAATTTGCCTTTTCATACTGGCTGCGACTGACTGCGCAGAAGCATGGCTGTGAGGAGCTACCCCTTGCCCAAGGTCAGGGGCGGTGGCCGAGAGGAGTTACCCCATCTCCAAGGTCATGGGCGGCTGCCAAGAGGAGCTACCATACGCCAGAGGTCAGGGGTGGCAGGCGAGAGGAGCAACCCCACCTCCAAGGAGCGGCGGCTGCGTAGGCGCAAGAGGGCCAAGAGGAGCTACTCCACATTCAAGGTCAGAAGGGGCGGCCATGAGAAGATATCCCTCATCCAAGGTAAGGAGCAGTGGCTGCACTTTGCTCGAGCAGCCTGAAGAGATACCCCATGTCCAAGGTAAGAGAAACCCAAGTAAGATGGTAGGTGTTGCAAGAGGGCATCAGAGGGCAGACACACTAAAACCATAATCAAAGAAAACTAGCCAATCTGATCACAGGACCACAGCCTTGTCTAACTCAGTGAACCTAAGCCATGCCGTGTGGGGCCACCCAAGACGGACGGGTCATGGTGGAGAGATCTGACAAATGTGGCCCACTGGAGAAGGGAATGGCAAACCACTTCAGTATTCTTGCCTTGAGAACCCCATGAACAGTATGACCCCCGTCCTAGAGTGATGAAAATAAAAACAAAAACAAACAAATGGGACCTAATTAAATGTAAGAACTTTTTAACAACAAAAGAAACTACAAGCAAGATGAAAAAACAACCTTCAGAATGGGAGAAAATAATAGCAGAGGAAACAACTGAAAAAGAATTAATTTCCAAAATATACAAGCAGCTCATACAACTCAATACTGGAAAAACAACCCAATCAAAAAGTGAGAAAAAGACTGAGGCTTTTCTCCAAAAAAGACATACAGATGGCTAACAAATGCAAGAAAACATTCTCAACATCACTCATTATTAGAGAAATGCAAATCAAAACTTCAGTGAGATACTATCTCACATCAGTCAGAATGGTCATCATCCAAAAACCTACAAACCATAAATGCTGGAGAGGATGTGGAGACTGCTCTGATAATGTTGGTTGGAATGTAAATTGATACAGCCATTATAGAAGATGGTATGGATATTCCTTAAAAAAACTAGGAATAAAACCACCATATGACCCAGCAATCCCACTCCTAGACATATACCCTGAGGAAACCAAAATTTAAAAAGACACATGTTCATTGTAGCACTATTTACAATAGCTAGAACATGGAAGCCAACCTAGATGTCCATCGACAGATGAATGGATAAAGAAGTTGTAGTACATATACACAATGGAATACTCCTCAGACATAAAAAGGAAGACATTCGAGTCTGTTCTAAGGAGGATGAACCTAGAGTCTATCATACAGAGTGAAGTAAGTCAGAAAAGAAATACAAATATTGTTTACTAATGCATACAGATGAAATCTAGAAAGATAATACTGATTTTTTTAGGGCAGCAAAGGAGAAACAGACATAGAGAACAGACTTTTGGAGAAGGAGGGAGGGGGGAGGAGAGGGTGTATATAGAGAGTAACATGGAAATTTACAATACCATATATAAAATAGACAGCCAATGGGAATTTGCTGTGACTCAGGGAACTCAGTGGCTCTGTGACAATCTGGAAGGGTGGGGAGGGGAGGGAGATGGGAGGGAGGTTTGGGAGGGACAGGATACTGGTGTACCTATAGCTGATTCTTGTTGATGTATGACAGAAAATCACAAAATCATGTAAAGCAATGATCCTTCAATTAAAAAAATAAGGTGGCAAAATTGACTTGATCACAATAAAAAAATTAACCAGAAAATTTCAATTGCTTATACAATTTTGATAAATAAAAGAGAATAACCAATGAAAGTTTTATCCACTGTGAAAGATGTTGTCTCTGTTATGTGAAGTGAAACAAAGTCGCTCAGACATGTCCGACTCTTTGCGATCCCATGGACTGTAGCCCACCAGGCTCCTCCGTCCATGGAATTTCCCAGGCAAGAATGCTGGAGTGGGTTGCCATTTCCTTCTCCAGGGGATCTTCCTGACCCAGGAATCGAACCCAGGTCTCTCATATTGCAGGCAGACGCTTTACCATCTGTGCTACTGCAGTAATTTTAGGTGTTTAGAAGATGCTATAATTTTAGAAGCTTAGTGTTGCTGACTGCTTCTAATGCTCAGCCTTTCAGGCATATAGTATACTTCCTTGATCCTTATTGTTGCATGAAGTCATTGAGGAGTTCTGGCTACAAATTGTGTGTGTAAATAATTTGCAACACTGCCTGGCAAAATATTCCATTTCTTGTATGAATCTCCTGAGCTTTATTTTTCCTTGTTCAGAAAATACTCCAAATTATGTATGCCCCATTAGGCTAGGTCCAATTGTGACTCTCAAGTTAAATAGAGTCGCTGTGTTAACTAGGTTATGTTTTTTCATGAGGAAAAAAAGAAAAGAAAATAAACAATTAAAAACACAATCAACTGTCCTTACAAGTCACTGAGAATTGAGAGTTTCTGGTTGCTGTTGCTTTTGACTAACTCAATCTTGATGCATTACTTGCAAACTCATGGACGGCAGCACACCAGGCCTCCCTGTCCTTCACTAACTCCCAGAGCTTTCTCAAACTTATGTCCATTGAGTCGATGATGGCGTCCAACCATCTCATCCTCTGTTGCCCCCTTCTTCTGCCATCAGTCTTTCTTAGCATCAGGCTCTTTTTCAATGAGTTGACACTTCACATCAGGTGGCCAAAGTATTGCAGCTTCAGCTTTAGCATCAGTCTTTCCAATGAAAATTCAGGGTTGATTTTCTCTAGGACTGATGGTTTGATCTCTTTGCTGTCAAGGGACTCTCAGATCTTCTCCAGCAGCACAACTGGAAAGCATCAATTCTTCGGCACTCAGCCCTTATGGTACAACTCTCACATCTGTTCATGATTACTAGAAAAACCATAGCTACGACTGTATGGATGTTTGTCAGCAAAATGACGTCTATGCTTTTTAATACACTGTCTAGGTTTGTCATAGCTTTTCTTCCAAAGAGCAAGTGCCTTTTAATTTCAAGGCTGCAGTCACCATCCACATTAATTTTGGAGCCCAAGAAAATAGTCTGTCACTGTTTCCATTTCTTCCACATCTATTTGCCATGAAGTAATGAGACCAGATGCCATGATATTAGTTTACTGAATTCTGAGTTTTAAGCTAGGTTTTTCACTCTCTTCTTTCACATTCATCAAAAAGCTGTTTAGTTTCTCTTTGCATTCTGCCGTTAGCATGGTGTCATCTGCATATCTGAAATTACTGATATTTCTCCCAGCAATCTTGATTCCAGCTTGTACTTCATCCAGCCTAGCATTTTGCATGATGTATTCTGCATAGAACTTAAATAAGCAGGGTGACAATATATAGCTAAGCCAAAGTGGAAATGATGCCCAGCTGTGGATGTGTCTGGTGGTGATAGTAAAATCCAATGCTGTAAAGAACAATATTGCATAGGAACCTGGAATGCTAGGTCCATGAATTAATGTAAATTGTAAGTGCTCAAACAGGAGCCAACATTTTAGGAATCAGTGAACTAAAATGGATGGGAATGAGAGAATTTAATCCAGATGACCATTATATATACTATTGTGGGTAAGAATCCCTTAGAAGAAATGGAGTAGCCCTCATAGTCAACAAAACAGTCTGATATGGATTACTTGGGTGCAGTCTCAAAAACGACAGGATGATCTCAGTTCATTTCCAAAACAAACCATTCAGTAATCCAAGTTTATGCCCCAATCGTGAATGCCATAGAAGCTGAAGTTGAATGATTCTATGAAGACCTACAAGACCTTCTAGAACTATCATCAAGATACACTTTTCATGATAGGGGACTGTGATGCAAAAGTAGGAAGTCAAGAGACATCTGCGGTAATGGGCAACTTTGACCTTGGAGTACGAAATGAAGTAGGGCAAATGCTAACAGAGTTCTGCCAAGAGAACGGACTGGTCATAGCAAACACCTTCTTCCAACAACAGAAGAGACGACTCTACACACGGACATCACCAGATGGTCAATATGGAAATCAGATTTATTATTTCAGCCAGAGATAGATAAGCTCTAAACAGTCAGCAAAAACAAGACTTGTACCTGACTGTTGCTCAGATCATGAGTTTCTGGTTATCAGACCATAACTTCTGCTTATATAGTAACAATGTCATTTTTTTTTAATAAGAAAATGCCATATATTACCAGCCCCACAGAATTTGATACTTTAATTAACTGGATTCATTGAACAAACTGAATAATTGCCAGAATATTTTGTCCAGAATGGATTGTGTGCACACAGGAAATAAAGACATGAAATAAGCATGAAAAGTAAACATTTAGATATTTAGATATAAACATTAGAGATAATACTATCAGACCTACCCTAGAGACCAACATATATCCAACACCACTGTTTCTCCAGGTAAAATTGACATCATTTAAAATACTAGAAGGACTAAGTCTTATGTACAGGCAATGAGTGTCAAACTCAGTGTTCCCTTTGAAGGAATGTTCAGTAATGCTCCTCTACCAAATTCTCCTTTGCCTTACTTTTATCCATGCATAGCATTTACCCACGTTGGGCTTCTTTTGACAGTCCACAACTGACTAACTTCAAAGACAAAGACACCTATCACTCTTATCTTATTGTTTTGTTTTTGTTTTTTTTTTTTCTGTCTACAGATAGACCATTTTCTGAATTCCAATGCCCCCCAGGGGTATTTCAAAGTAATTTATATTTTCTACTATTTTTTTTGCCATTACTTTATCTATAATTATCTGTGATAATCTCATCCTTTAAGCATATTGGATAGTTAGACCATTATCTGAAGACATTTTTTTCATAATTTATCTTTCCTAAGTACTCCAAACAGTCCCAAGTACTTGGCTAGTGCTCAACAAAACTTTAATTTTATTTTTTACACTGAAAGAGTCAAATCTAAGTTAAAATATACATTTTCCATGAAAACTTCATAAACTAGATTCAATTTACTAGATAAGTCTCTTATGCTATATATCATTAGTATTTTTAATAAGTTTTCAGAAAATCATTTCAAATTTATTAACAAACTCTCTGAGATCAATGTTTTACTCACCTAAGTATTATATCTTCTTTCTTTTGAACTCCAACATATTTCCTAAAACTTAACTCAGTGATCTGAATTCTAGAGAAGTCTTAACTACTATACATGGGGACATATATGAGTCTAACAAAAGGCACAGAGTCAGCAAACTCTATAGGTTGATAAGGTTTGAAAGACAAGATTAACCTGATTGAATATGCTTTACTAAATGTGCTTTCTAAATGAAAAAATTTAATCTAGTCATTAGAGAAAAGAGGAAACCAAAATCCCTCAAACATATGTGAAAAGTCTCAACTCATTTAGCAATCAGAGAAATGCAAAACCACAGTTATATTCCTTTAAAAACCCACCAGATTAACAAACATTTAAATGTATTTGAAAATGCTAAGTACAGATGACAATGTGGGTACTACGGATGCAAACTAGTACACTGTTTGGGAACATTATTTAGGAAACTTTAAATTATACTTAATCTATAGTGTAGCAATTCAATTCTGTGCAGACATACGCTAGAAAAACATTTGATCCTGTGTACCAGAAGATGTACAAAATTGTTTTCAGCAGGATTTTTTCCAATTAGTCTGAAATTTTATATGTTTACCATTCATAGAACAGATACATTTTGTTCAAGGAATATAAAACTATAGAACATGAAAATATTAGGGAGAAAAAAATTTACTATCTTAGATTCTATGATTGAACCTGAAAATTAAACTTACATAAGACAGATTTACAGAAAAAAAGCAAACAAAGTTTACTTAATATTTTTATGTGCACAAAGGAGTCTTCATAAGGAAAATGAAGACCTGAAAAAAAACAGGACCAAGAGCTTATATACACTTTCTAACAAAGAAGTGGTAAATTTGTGGAGAAGTGACAAAACAAAGACACTTGAGTTTAGGGGTAATGAATTATGAGAAAGTGACTAGGAAGTACCCAGAGGAAATTATTAGAAGATAAGGGCTATTTTAATAGATTTGTTTGTACTGATTGGTTTTGGCATCATCCCTCAGTTTCCGATGATAAGAATGTTCTCTTCCTCGTACAGAGAGGACATCTTTCTCACACTTATGAGTGGCTTTTAGGTAGAAAGAGGATTTGTCAGAGAGTCCTTCCTGCATCTGCTGTTTCTCTGGTGCTTTCAAGCTCAAAATAATTAATATGCCAAAGTGGTATATTTTGGAAATAACGTGTTTTGAACCTGTCCAAAAATGAATAGGTTGTGTGATGGTTAATTTCATGTGTCAGCTTGACTAGGATAATGTATGCCCAGGATGTTAGTAAAATATTATTTCTGAGTTTGTCTGTGAGAGTATTTCTGGAAGGAATTCGCATTTAAAACATTCTTACTTGTGGGCAGTTAATCCACAAAATTGTGCCAGTTTCAAGTGCACAGCAAAATGAATCCATGACACATATACATATATCCACCTTAAGGTTCTTTCCCATGTAAATCATTGCAGACTATTGTATGGAGTTTTCTCTGCTATACTTATGAGTCCTTAATAGTTATCTGTTTTATTAGTCATTATTATTTAGTTTTTATTATCTATTTTATATATAGTAGTGTCCATGTGTCAGCCCCAATATCCCAATTTATCTCTTCCCCTTGGTACCCATAAGTTTTTTGTCTATATTTGCGAATTTATGTGTTTTTTTTCCATTTATATTTTGTAAATAAGTTCATTTGTACCATTTTTTTTTAGATATCACATATAAGTGGTATCATATTTCATTTGTCTTTCTGTACCTGACTTACTTCACTCAGAATGACAATCTCTAGGCCTACCCATGTTGCTGCAAAAGGCACTATTTTGATCCTTTTATGGTTGAGTAATATTTCATTTATATACGTACCACATCTTCTTTATCTATCCTTCTGTTGATGGACACACAGTAATCAAAACAGTAATGGTACTGGCACAAAAACAGAAAATATTCAATGAAATAGGATAGAAAGTTCAGAGAAAAACCCATGCACCTACGGTCACCTAATATATACAAGGCAAAAATATAGAATGGAGAAATGAGAGCAACTTCAATAAGTGATACTGGAAAACTAGAGCTACATGTAAAATAAGGAAATTAGAACACTCCCTTACACTATACAGAAAAATGGATTAAACATCTAAATGTAAGACCAGATGCTATAAAACTCTTAGAGGAAACAGGCAGAAAACTCCTGGGCATAAATCCCAGCAAGATCTCTTCTGATCCACCTCCTACAGTAATGAAAATAAAAACAAAAATAAATAAATGGGACCTAGTTAAACTTAAAAAGCTCTTGCACAGCATAAACAAAACAAAACAAGAACCCTCAGAATGGGAGAGATGTTTGCAAATTAAGCAAGCTGAAGGGGATTAATCTCCAAAACATACAAACAGTTCATGCAGCTCAATATCAAAGAAATAAAAAACTCAATCAAAAATTGTGTGGAAGATCTAAGTAGACATTTCTCCAAAAAAGACATATAGATGGCCAAAAGCACATGAAAAGTGCTGCTCAACATCACTAATTATTAGAAAAATGTGAATCAAAACTACAATGAGGTATCACCTCACACCATCAGAAAGGCCATGATTAAAAAAAATCTACAAACAATAAATGCTTGAGAGGGTGGAAATGTAAATCAGTACAGTCACTATGGAAAACAGCATCGAGTTTCCTTAAAAGACTAAAAATAGAGCTACCGTATGATTCAGCAATCCTAGTCCTGGGCATAGATCCAGAGAGAAAGGTAATTCAAAAAGATACATGCACTCCAGTGTTTATTGTAGCAGTATATACAATAGGCAGGACATGGAAGCAACCAAGATTAGCACTTGGGTCAAGATCGACAATGCTGGTGGGCATTACCCAATCCTTCTAGGTCCTGAGTGGGAAAAAAGGCAGAGGATGGGTGAATTCTCTCTCTGCTTGAACTGGGATGTCTATGTTTTGCTCATGGAAGTCAATGTTTCTAGTTCTCAGGCATCTGGATCCAGACTTGGACTTAGACCATTGGTTGCCCTGGCTCTTTGGACTTGGACTGAATTATACCACCTGCTTTCCTGGTTCTTAAATTTGCAGACAATATATCATGGGATTTCTCAATCTCCATAACTATGTGTGCCCATTCTTCTAATAAATATCTCTCTCTCTCTCTATGAATACACATTTATTTTTCCTTTCTGGAGAACTTCGCCTAATATAGGCTGTATGCAACAGTATAAAACAAATTCACAATATTTAGCTTAGAAGACAAGGCACATAATTATATATAGTATCAGTTAATCTATGTAGAGCTCAAGACCCACCAAACTAAAACAATGTTATAAATGTGTAAATACACAGTAAAATAAAAAATAAATAAGCAAGGGATTGCTATAACAGAGATCAGGAGAGTGATCATTTCTTCAGGAAGAAATATTTTTGAAGAGGAACAGTAAGAAATGTCAAGGGTGCCAAAAATATCCTTTTTTTTAGTAAGGTGATGATCATATAAACATCCATTAATAACTTAATTTTTAAATGATACAGATATTTGATCATTCATATTCATATAATATTTCAAACAGTAATAAATATCAACCCAGCTTGAATTTTACACAACATAGAACTGAACAAAGAAATAGGTAGCAGGGGCATAGGAAAAAAACTAAGAACATAGAGAAAAGAATTGGTTTATTTTCCCAGGATCTCAATAAAACATTTAGCTAAATATTTCTTGGCTTAGTTCAAATTTATAAAAGGCTTAACAAATGAGATTGACTTCTATAATAAAGAGACAAGATACCTGAAGAGCCACGGCACAGACAGCTTAATTGGGTTTCATTAAGATTTTGATTATACTGGCATATATAGTTATGTAATGTGGCATATGATACTCAGACTATCAGGCTAGTAAATGACTTCAGTATTGACTGTGGCTTTTGGAAATTAGGTGATTAGCGGTTTAGGAGCAAATGGAAATAAAAGAAAAGAAAATGGAAAAGAAATAAAGGAGCACTCAAAATGTTGTCTAGTCATTGTAAGATATTAATCTTTGCCATGTTATTTTTTCTCTCACTTAGGTTATGCTTTCTATTAAAATATAATTTTAGGCATTGTAGAAGAATTCAAATACTCATTTTTGTACAATTCATAAAAGTCTTTTATTGATATTTCTTTTTCTAGAGCTGAAATAGGGATAATCTTCTTTTTCTCTTAGTTTTAAAATTGGTGTTTTGTACATAGTCAATGCTTACCTCCCAGAGACTTTTTTTAAGAATCCATGAGGAACTTTTTCCAAAATTAAGACACAATCTTTAAAATAACTTAAGTAAAATTCAAAATGACATTTGAAGCCCATTTGACTTTTTCACCTATTTAAGCCACTACAAATTGTAAATTTTCTACTGCATAATCATTTCTAAAGGAAGGAAACATCATATTTGTATGCCCTTTGCAAAGCATAAAGTGGGGAAAAAAGTGTACCTTATATGTAGCACATATATCTCCTATTGGTGCTATCAGCATATAATGCATATTAGCATGTATGAGCTATGGTGATTTTTTTTTTTTCCCCAGCAGTGAAGTCAATACTGGTCCTGTTCATCAGTAAAAATGTTCAGTTACTGACACACACACATATACACACACATTAATTGAGAGAGACTATTAAATGAAATGACAGAATAAACAATCCAAATAACGTCCTCATAAGAGACATTTAGGAATGCTAGTTTAAAAATTATAAATAGTCTCTCAATTATATGAATTAGCTCACAAGAAAGTAAAGAAAATCTCTAGGTACCAAAATGAAAAGAAAGCCAAGACTAAAGCAGTTAATTAGAACTAAATGTGTAGTTAACTTCAGAATCCTCCTAAACCCTAATATTCAAGAATTTGGATATTAATGGCTGCATCAGTACAGATATTGAAGCCTTGGGGGGCCATGAAAGTGGGAAGTCAGAACTAAACTGCCGCAATAATACCAGCAGAGAGTTATCTACTATGAATAGAAGACTATAAAGAGAAAAATCATGAGTTTAACCTGAGCTCCAATTGGAAAATCTCTCCCATGAAATTATAAGTAAACATCTACACTCTCATGAATTTATAGATTTGAAGATCCTTGGAATACCAATCAGAAGTAAAGACAACTTATTTGTACCCTGACCCTCAATTAGGACTGCACAAAATTTCTATGTATAACACAATATAAAATGAGTCAACACAAAAATAAATGTGGTACAGTGAAAGACTGAGAAGACTTAGATGCCTAAAATTTTCAGAATGGGATTTTGGAATATATAGTATAACACATATAGCTAAAATTTGGTGAAAGACAAAAATATGAAAAGGAAGAAAACAGAAGAAATCCCCCCAAACTATGAAGAATATTATTCAATTATCAAATATAATTTCTTGAAATTACAAATATAATTTCTGCAATCACATAGTCAGTGAATTAGATAAACAGTTTAGATACAGCTAAGAAAAATTTAGTAAGCTCAAAAATAAAACAAATGATGTTACCTAAATTGGCACAGATGGAAGATAAATGGAAAATAAAAAATTTAAAACATGGAGAAGAGACAGAAAATATTTGAGAATACTAATAGTAGTTCTAGAGAAACAGATAAAAAGATGGAGGAGAGATAGTATTCAGAGAGATAATAGGTGATAATTTACCAGAGTTAATGAAAGATGTGTCATTAATTAATTAATGAAAGATTTAAAAGAACAAAAACACACAATGAATATTTATATAAGTAGAAATAAAAATTTAAGATGCCAAAGGCAAAAAGATTTTGCAGCTGACCCTTGAAAAACATGGATTTGAACTACATGGATCCACATATTCAAAGTTTTTTTCAATAGTAAACACCACAGTACTAAAGTTTTTTCAATAGTAAACACCACAGTACTATATAAGCCACCGTTGGTTGAGTCTGTTGATGTGGAAATACAGATACAGAGGAACCATGTATATGAAGGGTCAACTTAAGTTTTACAAGGATTTTTGAGTGCATGGAAGGTCAGTCCCCCTTAAAGCCCCAGATTACTATAAGACCTGCTGTACTATATTTTCAAATTACAACTGTACACTACAGTGTTACTAACTATAATGAACGTGCCATACATTACGTCCCTAGAACTTGTTCCTTTTAATTGGGAGTCATGTTCTTTGAGCAACAACTTCCCATTTCCCACATCCATTCCCCAAATCCTTGGTAATCATGCTAGCCTCTGTGTATATGAGTTTGGCTTTTATTTTCCACATATAAGTGATATAACACAGCATTTGTCTAACTCACTTCACTTATAATGCCCTCAACGTCCAACCACGGTGTCACTAATGGCAGTACTTCCTTCTTTCTCATGGTTGAATTATGTTCTGTTGGACACATGTATACACCCTTTTTTTCTTTTTTGTCTAGCCATCCCTTAACAAACATATAGGCTGTTCACTTATCTTGGTTACTGTGAGTAATGCTGCAATAACCATGGAAATGCAGATGTATCTTCAAGACCCTCTTTTCAGAAATTGAATTGATAGATTATAAGATAGTTCTAATTTACAATGTTTAAGGAACCTCCATAATGCTTTCTGTAATTGTTGTTGTTCAGTTATTAAGTTGTATCTATTTGCAATCCCATGGACTGCAGCATGCCAGGCCTCCCTGTCCACCACCAACTCCCGGAGTCTACTCAAACTCATGTCCATTGAGTCAGTGATGCCATCCAACCATCTCATCCTCTGCCGTCCCCTTCTCCTCCTGCCCTGAATCTTTCCCAGCATCAGGATCTCTTCCAATGAGTTGGCTCTTCATATCAGGTGGCCAAACATCAGAGCTTCAGCATTAGGCCTTCCAGTAAGTATTTGGGGTTGACTTCCTTTAGGATTGATGGATTTGATATCCTTGTTGTCCAAAGGACAGCTTTCCATAGTGGCTGCACCAATTTACATTCTCATCTACAGTGCATAAGCATTCCTTTCTCTTAACATCCCTGCTGACACATTATCTTGAGCTTTTGACAGTCATTCTAACATGCATGATGTGATAGCTCATTGTGGTTTTATGTTTCCCTGATTATTAGTGATACTGAACATCCTTTCATGTAACTGTTAGCCAGGTATTGTTTTAGGAATGTCTTTTTTGGAAAAATGTCTATTTAGTTCCTTTACCCATTTTGAAATCAAACTGCTTTATTTTTTCCTATCAAGTTGTATTAATTCTTTATATATTTTGGACATTAACTCATCAGATATATGATTTACAAGTATTTCTGGCATTAAATCACACTTGACTATAGGGTAAGATCCTTTTAGTGTGCTGTTAAATTTGGCTTACTAATATTTTGTTGACGGTTTTTACATCTATATTCATCAGGGACATTGGTCTTTAGCCTTCTTTTCTTGTATCATCTTCCTTTGGCTCTGGTGTTAGGGGAATGCTAGCCTTGTTAGATGAATGCAGAGTATTCCATTTCTTTGAGCTTGACCAATTTTTGATGTATAATCAGTATGTTCAGACCCTTTGCATTTCTGTGGTATCTGTTGTATCATCTGTTTTATTTCTGATTTTGTCTGCTCTCTTTTGGTCTTGAATCTAACCAAAATTTTGTCAATTTTGATTATCTTTTCAAAGAAACAGCTCTTAATTTCATTGTTCTTTTCCATTGTCTTTTTAGTTTCTTTTTAACTTATTTCCACTGTGATCTTTGTAATTGCCTTCCTCCTACTAATTTGGGGCTTCATTTCTTCTTCTTCTTCTTTTTTTTAACTAAGTCTTTGTAGTTTAAAGTTAGTGCTTATTTGAAATTTTTTCTTGTTTCTTGAAAGAAGTTCTGTATCTTTTGACTGGAGAATTTCATTCATTTTGGTAGGTATGGGCTTAATATTGCCATTTTGTTAACTGCTTTCTGACTTTTCTGTAATTGCTTTGCTGCTTTCTTTTCTCTTGATTTTTTTCTTCTGTGGTTTGATGATTTCACCACACATCACAAGCCATGGCATTCTTGGGTTTCTTTCCCTTTCTCTTTTGTGTATCTACTACAGATTTTTGCTTTGTGTTTACCATGAAACTTACATAAAACTATATTTAAAATATAATAGTCTATTTTAAGCTGGTAACTACTTAAGTTCAAAAGCAAACTGAAGTTCTGTATATTTATCACTGCTCACCCATATTTTATGTTTTCAATGTCTCAGTTTAATCTTTTTACTTTGTGTACACATTAACAGATTATTGTATAGCTATTACTATTACTTTTGTCTTTTAATCTTCATAGATTTATTAGTGATTTATGTACTCTGAATTTAACTGTATATTTTCTTTCACTGGGCTCCCCTGACAGCTCAGTTGGTAAAGAATCTGCCTGCAATGCAGGAGACCTTTTTCAAATCCTGGGTCAGGAAGATCCCCTGGAGAAGGGATAGGCTACACACTCCAGTACTCTGGCCTGGAGAATTCCATGGACTGTATTGTCCATGGGGTCACAAAGAGTCAGGCAACACTGAGTGACTTTCACTTCACCTCACTTCCTTTCACCAGTGAGATTTACTCTTTCATACGTTTTCCTTTTACTAACTAATGTTCCTTTGCTACTTCTTGAAGAAGTCCCTTTAATATTTCTTATAAGGCCAGTCTAGTGGTGATGAACTCTTTCAGCTTTTACTTATCTGGAAAATCCAGACTTTCTCACCTATTTGAATATGGGTATTTTCTTGTTCATCCAATTTGTAGGAGTCACTCAGTTAGTTTCTGGATTTCTTTCATTGAAAAGTGCTCCATGTATAGCTGTATGTTTAATGTTTGTGGGAGAAAGGAAGTTCAGGAACCTCCTGTATCACCATCTTTAAAAAGTTCCTCTTTCAGAAAAAAGATTTTAAATCAGCCACAAAGAAAAGGCAATTTTAGCAGAAATTATGATGATGAGACTGACACCAGACTATCAATCACAAGGATAGACTCTAACAAGAGCAGAAAAATAAGAACTGTGGGGAAAAGCACTTAATAACAGAGAGACACTATATTGACTGTCTATGTACAACTTTATAGCCAATTAATTTTTATTGAATAAAAAAGTGAGATAAAGATAATTTAAATAAATGTTAATTGATTAAAGTTTGCTACTTATGAATACTTAATAAATGTCTAAAGAATGTGCACAGGAAATATAGTATAAATAATACATAGAAAAGAAGGGATGAAACATAAGAAATAGTGACTGGAAAATAATCTGAAAAAGAATATATATATATACATATACACACATATATATACATAAACATATAAATATATATATGTATAACTAAATCACTGTGCTATACATTTAAAATATTGTAAATCAATTATACTTCAAAAAATTAAAAAAAGAAAAAATAGTAAGTGACAGGATTGATAAATATGTATGCAATTTAAACATAGTAAATATAAAACAATAATAATATCCAAGGCAAGCCATTCAACATCAGAGTAATTCAAGTCTACCACCCTACCACCAATGCCAAAGAAGCTAAAGTTGATCAGTTCTATGAAGACCTAGAAAACCTCCTAGGAATAAGATCAAAAAAAGATGCTCTATTCATCACTGGGGATTGGAAAGCAAAGTAGGAAGTCAAGAGATACCTGGAGTAACAGGCAAGTTTGGTCTTGGAGAACAAAATGAAGCCGGTCAAAGATAACTGAATTCTGCCACGATAATGCACTAGTCATAGAAAATACCCTTTTTTCAACAACACAATAGACAACTTTACACATGGACATCACCAAATAGTCAATACTGAAATCAAATTGATTACATTCTTTGTGGCCAAAGAAGGAGAAGCTCTATACAGCCAGCAAAACTAAGGCCTGGAGCTGACTGGCTCAGATTATCACTTTCTTATAGCGAAATCTAGATTCAAACTAAAGAAAGTGGAAAAACCACTAGGCCAGCCAGTTCAGATCAGTTCAGTTGCTCAGTCATGTCTGACTCTTGGCTACCCCATAGACTGCAGTAAGCCCAGCCTCCCTGTCCATTACCAACTCCCAGAGTTTACTCAAACTCATATCAGTTGAGTCAGTGATGCCATCCAATCATCTCATCCTCTGTCATCCCCTTCTCCTCCTGCCCTCAATATTTCCCAGCATCAGGTTCTTTTCAAATGAGCAGTTCTTCACATCAGGTGGCCAAAGTATTGGAGTTTCAGCTTTAGCATCAGTCCTTCCAATGAATATTCAGGACTGATCTCCTTTAGGATGGAATTTTTGGATCTCCTTGCAGTGCAAGGAACTCTCAAGAGTCTTCTCCAACACCACAGTTCAAAAGCATCAATTCTTAGGCACTCAGCTTTCTTTATAGTCCAACTCTCACATCCATACATTACTACTGGAAAAACCAAAGCTTTGACTAGATGGACCTTTGTTGGAAAAGCAATGTCTCTGCTTTTTAATGTGCTGTCTATATTGGTCATAACTTTTCTTCCAAGGAGCAAGTGTCTTTTATTTCATGGCTGCAGTCACCATTAGCAGTGATTTTGGAGCCCAAGAAAATAGTCTCTCACTGTTTCCACAGTTACCCCATCTATTTTCCATGAGGTGATGGGACTGGATTCCATGATCTTAGTTTTCTGAATGTTGAGTTTTAAGCCAACTTTTTCACTCTCCTCTTTCACTTTCATCAAGAGGTTCTTTAGGTCTTCTTCACTTTCTGCCATAAGCATGCTGTCATCTGCATATCTGAGGTTATTGATATTTCTCCCGGAAATCTTGATTCCAGCTTGTGCTTCATCCAGTCCAGCATTTCTCATGATGCATATAAGTTAAATAAGCAGGGTGACAATATACAGCCTTGACATATTCCTTTAGCTATTTGGAATGGTCTTTTACATTGAGTCAGCTCTTTGCATCAGGAGGTCAAAGTTTTGGAACTTTAGTTTCAGCATTCGTTTTCCAATGTTGGCTTGAAGCATCAGTTCAGGGTCAATTTCCTTCAGGATTGATTGGTTTGATCTCTTGCAGTGCAAGGGACTCTCAAGAATCTTCTCCAGGATCACAATTCAAAAGCATCATTTTTAGGGTGCTCAATCTTCTTTATGGTCCAACTCTTACATCTGTACATGATTCCAGGAAAAAACATAGCTTTGACTATACAGACCTTTGTTGGCAAAGTGATGTCTCTGATTTTTAATATGCTGTCTAGGTTTGTTATAGCTTTCTTTCCAAAGAGCAAGTGTCTTTTAATTTCATGGTTGCAGTCACCATCTGCAGTGACTTTGGAGCCCAAGAAAATAATCTGTCACTGCTCCCACTTTTTCCCCTTCTATTTCCCATGAAGTGATGGGACCAGATGCTACAATCTTGGCTGTTTTTAATGCTGAGTTTTAAGCTAGCTATTTAACCCTCCTCAATAAGCTCTTTGGTTTCCTGTTCACTTTCTGCCATTCAAATTGTATCATCAGTGCATATCTGAGCTTGTTGATATTTCTCCTGGAAATCTTGATTCCAGCTCATGATTAATCAATCCAGTTTGGAAATTTAAATGATATATACGTGTGTGTGTGTGTGTGTGTGTATAATATATACATTATATATGTACCATATATATTTGTATAGTTGTGGAGACTGAGTATTTGAACCTGGACCATTTGGTCCATAGACTTGCTCATAATTATTTCCTTGCGTGCATGCTAAGTTGCTTTAGTTGTGTTGGACTCTATACAACCCTATGGACTGTAGCTGATCGGGCTCCTCTGCCCATGGGGATTTTCCAGGGAAGAATACTGGAGTGGGTTGCCATGCCCTCCTCCAGGGGATCTTCCTGATCCAGGTATCAAACCGGTGTCTTCTGCAGCTCCTGAACTGTAGGTGGATCCTTTACCACTGAGCCACTTGGGAAGCCCACAATTATTACCCTAGTCAATGTCAAAACATTAATGAATTCATATTATTAGGAAAATGTTGTATTACACTGGGATAAATAAAGAGGCCAAATGATCAGTGTAGAAAGCCTAGAATTTGGCTCAAAGTTGAATGAATATTTGCTATATAGCAGACATGGTTTTGACCAATCAGGACAGGGTGTGTGTAGATTCAGATATTTGAAAAAAATATGCTTTGTTTACTGTAAAAAAAAAAAAAATTCTATAGACCATTTAAAATTAGCTACAGATAATTTCAGGGCTGATGAATATCAACCATATCAATATCAATATGAGAATATAACACTCAAGTATAATTTTTAAAAAATTTTGGTTTCTGAAGGATATTTAAACAAGACAAACAAAAACAGGGAAGAAAAAACTTACAAATATGACCATGTTAAAATGAAAACCATCTGTGCTTCTATAAATAAAAAATAAGGAGAAACAAGTGACAAGTAGGAAGGATCTTACCATATACATAAATATATTTGGTATTCAGAATATCTTTATTAAAAATCACTACCTACTACTACTAGTATTATTATAAAATACTTTAATTTATTCCTTATGCTGTACATTTTAGCCTCATGACTCATTTGCTTTGCAACTGGAAGCTTGTACTTCTTATTCTTTCTCACCTATTTCACCCATCCCTCTAACCCCCTTAGCTCTGGTGACTGCTTGTTTGTTCTCTATATCTATGTATCTGGATTTTTGTTGTTGTTGTTATATTTGTTCAATTATTTTTCTTAGATTTCACATATCACTGAAATCAATCAAACAGTAATCATTTTTCTTTGAGTTATTTCACTTAGCATAAAATCCTCTGAGTCCATTCATGTTGTTCCAAATGGCAAGATGTTATTCCTTTTATGGCTGAATAATATTCATAAATATATGTGGCATATACATACAACATCTATTTTCTCTCTTCATCTATCAATGGATAGTTACTTGCATATAGTAAAATTATGTATATATTTTAAAATATTATAATTTTAGTTTATATTTATACATAGCATATCATAATCATATGCTATATTTATAAATTCTATTCATATTATTTATAATAATAAATTACTATTGCAGTAGGCAGCCAAGAAAAATCAGCATGTTAGTATATTTAATAAAGATGACTGCACCATCTTCATAAAGCAAAAATTCTTTCCTTTCATATATTCTTAACAGATACACATGCATATGTGCTGAAGTAAACACCTATAATAATACTATGGCAACATTATTTACAGGACTGAAACAACTGGAAAAACCGATATGTCCATTGCCAGAACAGTTTATAATGAATCATGATTTTACAGTATAGTTGAACCCTGAACAATTCATTTGAACTGTGTGGGTCCACACATATGCAGTTTTTTCAATAAACATTGGGGAAAAGTTTTAGAGGCTTGTAACAATTTGAAAAAAACTCACAAACTAATAGCTTAGAAATATTTTTAAAATTAAAGGCATGTCATAAACAAAGAAAATATATGCCGATACTAGCCTATCTTATCATTTACTACCATAAAATATACATAAATTTATCATAAAAAGTTAAAGTTTGTCAAAACATGCACATCCTTACATACCATACATGGCACTAATCACAGTCAAGAGAAATAGGGATGAAGTAAAGATGCCGTATTAAACCATACCTGCATAAAATTACATATAGTACATTCTGTTTTACTATGGTAATTTTAAAGCTATCACATGTTGCTATTATGCTGAACTCAAGTGTTGTGTCAACTTAAAATATCGTGTGATACATCTCCATGAGGGCAGTTCATTTCTCCGATAAATTGTGTATTGCAGTATAAAGTGATCTCTTGAGGTTCTTGCATATTTTTAATCATATTTAGTGCAATATAGTAAACCCTGAGTAGGAAATGGCAACCCACTCCAATATCTTTGCCTGGAAAATTCCATAGACAGAGGAGCCTGGCAGGCTATAGTCCACAGGGCTGCAAAGTCAGACATGACTGAGTGACCTAGCACACATACAGTAAAGCCTGAATAACACCAGGGAACCCATACGAAGTGCCACTAGTGGTGCTGAAAGTGCTTCTAAGGAGCAGAGAAAAGATATAATGTTACAAGAGAAAGTTAATTTGTTTGTAATATACCAAAGATTGAGGTTTTCAGTGTAATTGCCAACATTTCAGCACAAGGACTGTTGTGAAAAAAGAAAAGGAAATTTGTGAAGCAGTCACTATAGATACATCAGCAGGCACAAAAACCTTCCACTTTTTGTGAAATACTTTTTACTCTTGTATTGAGTGCAGCTTTTACATGGGTGTAGGGTGCCTATAGACTCTACTATGATTCGAGAAAAAGTAAAGTCTTTATATGATAATTTAAAGCAAAAGGAAGGGGAGGAACCAGAAGATGCATAATTTAATGACAGCAAAGGATGATTTGATGATTTTGGAAGATGGTTTGGCTTTTTTAAAAATGTCAAGATAATAGGAAAAGCAGCTTCTTAGTAAGTATTCGTAAACAAGTTCCCAGACAACATTAAGAAAATCATTGAGGTGAAAAAATATCTGCCTCAACAGGCTTATAATGCAGATAAAAATGTCCTATTCTGGAAAAGATAAATAAATAAAAGCCACAAAGGGTATTTGTTAGCAAGGAAGAGAATCAAACAACAAGATTTAAGGCAGGAAGGAACAGGCTAATTTTACTGTTTTGTGAAAATGCAATTGGGTTTATGATCAGAACTGCCCTGTATATAGAGCTGCTAATCATCTTGAAGGGAAAATAAAAACACCAGCTTCCAGTATTTTAGTTGCACAACAGGAAGACCTGGACAATTAGAACACTTTCTCCGCACTGTTTCCATTGATGATTTGTCCCTGAAGTAAGGAAGTTCCTTGCCAGTAAGGGACTTCCTTTTAAAGTTCTTTTGATATTGGACAATGTCCTTGGCCATGAGCACAACACTGAAAGTCCATCAGGTCAAAACCAAAGACATCCAGAGTGGTCTCAGTCGGTCAGTTCAGGCGCTCAGTCGTGTCCAACTCTTTGAGACCCCATGAATGGCAGCACGCCAGGCCTCCCTGTCCATCACCAACTTCCAGAGTTTACTCAAACTCATGCCCATCGAGTCGGTGATGCCATCCAGCCATCTCATCCTCTGTCGTCCCCTTCTCCTCCTGCCCCCAATCCCTCCCAGCATCAGGGTCTTTTCCAATGAGTCAACTCTTCGCATGAGGTCTACTTGCCCACAAATACAACATCACTGATTCGGCTTCTATATCAAGGGGGATAAGGACCTTTAAGGTTCATTAAACACAGCATTCTATGGAGAGGACTGTCAACACTGTGGGAAAAAAAAAATCCCAAGGAAGAAAACATCATGTAAGTCTGGAAAGATTATGCCATTGAAGATGCTGTCATTGTTATAGTAAAAGCCGTGAAAGCCATCAGACCCAAAACAATAAACTCCTGTCAAAGAAAACTCACTAGATACTGAACTGACTTCAGAGTATTCTGAGAGAGCCAATCAAGAAAATCATGAGAGAGACTATGGGTGTGATTAAAAAAAGGGGGTGTGGGGGGCAGTAAGGGGTGTGGGGGGGGGCGGGGCAGGTGAAGGATGTTGGATACATTCAAGGGCTAATAGATACCACAGCAGAGAAATTTACAAAAGACACCTTGCTGGAGGTGTGTGTTCTGAACCAGTGCCAGACAAGGAAGAAGATGTAGAAGCAGTGCCAGAAAACTAATTGACGTTAGACCATCTAGCAGAAGGGTCCTGACTTCTCAAGACTGCTTTTGACTTCTTTTATAACATGGATGCTTTGATGATATGGGCACTAAAGCGAAAGCAAATAGTGGAAGAGGAATTGGTACTGTATACACATATTTCTAGAGAAATGAAAAAAAAAAGTCAGAAATTATAATGTATTTCCATAAAGTTACACTGAATGCGTCTGCCTCGCCTTCGACCTTTTCCACCAATTCTGCCTCTGCCATCCCTGAAACATCAATACCAACCCCTCTTTTTCCTCCTTCTCCTTAGTCTAGTCAACATGAAGACAATGGGGACAGAAATCTTTATGATGATCCACTTCCACTTAATATACAGTAAATAATCATAAGGCCATACATTTGTATGATACATTGGTGTATCTTTGTGTGAAGGTTCAATAACTGTATAGCAAAAAATGTGAGACATTTTTGCATCATTACCATCATTATCTAAGTTTTCATTGTGCACAAGCCTTGTATTGAAGATGATAGCCTATCCTACATAGGCATAAAGTAAGTGATACTAATATAATATTAATATGTTAGCTTTCTTACTATTCTATAGCTTTGCTTTCAAAGAATGACATTACTATAGCATGTGATACTCTATCATAATTGGAGAAACTACATGTCAGCCTATCATCACAAGTGCCTTTTTAAAGAAATGAAACAATGTTTCCAAAACTGTATTATGCATATGTCTAATACCATATACCATCAAGATGTTCAATGATTTATTCATTAGCATTTAGGCAAGACTACAAGGTCCATCTGGTCAAGGCTATGGTTTTTCCAGTGGTCATGTATGGATGTGAGAATTGGACTGTGAAGAAAGCTGAGCACTGAAAAATTGATGCTTTTTAACTGTGGTGTTGGAGAAGACTCTTGAAAATCCTTTGGACTGCAGGGAGATCCAACCAGTCCATCCTAGGGGAGATCAGTCCTGGGTGTTCATTGGAAGGACTGATGTTGAAGCTGAAACTCCAATATTTTGGCCACTTCATGCGAAGAGTTGACTCATTGGAAAAGACCCTGATGCTGGGAGGGGTTGGGGGCAGGAGGAGAAGGGGACGACAGAGCATGACATGGCTGGATGGCATCACCGACTCGATGGGCATGGGTTTGGGTAAACTCCGGGAGTTGGTGATGGACAGGGAGGCCTGGCATGCTGCAGTCCATGGGGTCGCAGAGAGTTCGACACGACTGAGCGACTGAACTGAACCATAAAGAAAGCACACTGCTGCTTCTTTGTTATCAGTGCAGCAATTGTTATACTTGTAAATAAATATGAATTTCTTTTTCTCCCAGTAACTTTTCTGTTCGATTTGTTTTGTTTTTTTTCCCCTTTGTTTTTTAAAATCTTTATTGGAGCATAGTTGCTTTACAATGTGTGTTAGTTTACTGTACAGCAAAGCATATCAGCTATATGTGTCCATATATCCCCATCACCTTTTTAAAAACTAATTTACTAATTTTAATGGGAGGACAATTACAATACTGTAGTGATTTCTCCCCCATTTAAATTTTAATTTTTGATGCCTACTGTTAATAATGCACTTCCCTAGTGGTTCAGACAGTAAAGAACCCACCTACAATGTGGGAGAACTGCGTTTGATCACTGGATTGGGAAGATCGCCATGAGGACGGCAAGGCAACCTACTCCAGTATTCTTGTCTGGAGATTCCCCATGGACTCAGGAGCCTGGCAGGCTACAATGCATGAGGTAGCAAAGAGTCAGACACAATTGAGTGATGTTAATAGTACATATAACATATTATATATTAAAAATACATATAGCAATATATAGTATTTTGTATCATATAAGACAATATTGATATATGTACTGATAGGCAACTTATTTTGTAAACAGATGTAAAATTATGTATCAATAAATACAACCCAGTAATATAAATACATATCTCTTATGATTGTCTTTAATAAAAATTTCTTTTATCTAGATTACTAGATTACTGTGAAATCTGTATACAGGTCAAGAAGCAACAGTTAGAACTGGACATGGAAAAATAGACTGCTTCCAAATTGGGAAAGGAGTATGTCAATCCTGTATATTGTCACCCTGCTTATTTAACATATTCAGAGTACATCAAATGAAATGCTGGGCTGGATGCAGCACAAGCTGGAATCAAGATTGCATGGAAAAATGTCAATAACCTCAGATACACAGATGACACCACCCTTATGGCAGAAAGTGAAGAAAAACTAGAGCCTCTTGATGAAAGTGAAAGAGGAGAGTGAAAAATTGGCTTAAAGCTCAACATTCAGAAAACTAAGATCATGGCATCTGGTCCCATCACTTCATGCAAATAGATGGGGAAACAATGAAAACAGTGAGAGACTTTACTTTTTGGTGGGAGGGGGAGCTCCAAAATCACTGCAGATGGTGACTGCAGCCATGAAATTAAAAGACACCTGCTCCTTGAAAGAAAAGCTATGATCAATCTAGATAGCATATTAAAAAGCAGAGACATTACTTTACCAACAAAGGTCTGTCTAGTCAAAGCTGTGGTTTTTCCAATGATCATGTATGGATGTGAGAGTTGGACTATAAAGAAAGCTGAGTGCCGAAGAACCGATGCTTTTGAACTGTGGTGTTGGAGAAGACTCTTGAGAGTGCCTTGGACTGCAAGGAGATCCAACCTGTCAATGCTAAAGGAGATCAGTCCTGGATATTCAATGGAAGGATTGATGCTGAATGAAGCTGAAACTCCAATATTTTGGCCACCTGATGCAAAGAACTGACTCATTTGAAAAGACCCTGATGTTGGGAAAGATTGAAGGCTGGAGGAGTAGGGGACGATAGAGGATGAGATGTCTGGATGGCATCACTGATGTGATGAACATGAGTTTGAATATGCTCTGGGAGTTGGTGATGGACAGAAAAGCCTGATGTGCTGCATTCCATGAGGTCTCAAGAGTCAGACATGACTGATTGACTGAAGTGAACTGAGATTACTTTATTATAAGAATATAGTATATAATATATATAACCTGCAAATATGTGGTAATTGACTGCTTATGTTATTATTAAGGCTTTCAGTTAACAATAGGCTATTAATGAAATTTTGGGGGAGTCTAAGTTATGTGCAGTTTTCAACTGTGTGGGAAGTCAGTGCCCCAACCCAACCCTAGGATTCTTCAAATGCAAACTGCATAGTAAAATACTAATAATTAATGACAATATGAACTTGAGTTACACTATCAGCACAGATGACTGTCATAAAGTAACTGAAAAAACAAATTACACAAAACTACTTGTTATAACTTTAAATCTACAGTGTAAACATATCAAATGTTTGTGGATGCAAACATATGTTATAAAGGTTTGAGAACATCTATGGAAATGTAATACTATCATCCTTTGTGAACGAAGAGTAATGGAAATGAGTTAGGGAGTTTTAAAGGCACTTCAATACGTTGTGTGCTTTATATCTTCAGCTGGGTTGTAAACCATGTATGTGTACAATATTATACTCTTTGGTATTCCTTTGAAAAATTAATGATAATATAAAATAGTATAACATGCTCATCTTTTAAAATTTTATTAATGGTTGTCAGTTTAGGAAGAAAGTAGATATTTTTAAAAAATCAGAAATGACAACATTTATTTATGTTGCAATAAAACTGCACAGTGTGTCTAATAACAAGACTCTGAGCTTTTTATCTGCCTTCTGTAACCTCAGTGCTGTCAAACACGTTGCAGTGATGACAGCCACTGAATATTGCTCAATATATGAGCTATAATTAAGATGATTTTGAGATAAAAAGTAACACTATGGTGGTTTTTTAAATAATTGTTACTTTCTTTCTAATACTTTTCAAATAGAGATGCAAATTAAGTGAGGATATTTCTTTAGAACTAAGCTTTTACTCTTAACTCTGGGTTTGTCTAATATCCAATTTAGCAAAGAATATCTACTTCTCATACAGTGAATCACAGATCATCTTTAACTACATGATTTATAATGCATCTTCCCATTGGGTATTATCTCTGTGCAATTATTTTTATTTGTGGAGAAAATCAAATGTTATCCAATGTTGTCTTTAGGAAGGCTAAATCTCTTATAGAGCAAATGACCTAGAAAATATTACTATCATAAGAGGATAAAGAATATTTACCTAAAGTATTTTTGTTTTTTATATGATCAGGTTTTCATTTTCAATCTCTTGCCTCATCACTACTATCCCTACCCTTCTCAACACACACATACACACATTCACTGAAGAATTTAGCACTTGTTGCAGCCTCTATACAAGATCTTAAATTATCCTGCTATAATTTCCTATTCTACAAAAATTCATAACCAGTTCTCAATTCCATCATCTCTGTGTCTCTGAGTACCACTTCCTCCACTCATTCTGACATCCCAAGTATCTGATCTTTTAATATATTCAATATATTATTTTTACTATATGTTTTACCAGCTTATTAGGAATTTCAGACCACTGATACTTTTTTTTTAATTTTATCCTTCTCTTCACAAATTTTTTAACTGAGTTCTACACACTTTTGTTCATTTATTCTATTTTATTCTGCAATCCCTTTCCTATGAAAGTTAAATCTTACCACTTTACTGAAGCCATTTTCAAATATAATCAATCAACATCATGTTACCAAACCCAAGAAATACTTTGAATCCACATCTTCTCTAAATATTTAAACATTTTAAAGATAAAAATTTTATTTCATCCTTGTGACAGTTTTAATCACACCCTGTATTTTATATATAAATTTATAAGAATATTATTTTCTTATTTTAGTGCCTGTTTTTTTGGTCTACTTGATCAAAATCCTCATGATTTTCAGCTTTGTACCATTTTCCAGGTAGCTGACAAAAATGTCATCAATGTTGAGTAAATTTTGGCTGACACAGCTTGCCATTTCTTACTTCTTGAGTTCTTTCTTGACTTTAGTGACACCATAATTTTCAAATTTTTCTCGTACACCCACAGATTTTTCTTCTCTGGCTCCTAAAAGACTCATCTTCCTAAAACCACTCATGACAGAATTCTTTTGAACTTTATCCAAAATCGTCTTTATTCTTCAGGCTAAAATCTCTAATTAGATGATATTATTCACCCTATCAGTTTTAATTATAAGAATATACTAAGGACACTAACATTTATATAACCTCTCTTCTTTAGGTGTCTGATTATGAATGGTTCAATGATATTTTTTCATTATTTCAAAAAGGTTTTTATCCTCCAAAATGTCTGCTGTACAATATGGTGAAAAAAATACTGAATAAAACTTCAAAAGAAGGTAACTACACATTTTTAAAAGACCTAAAATATTTATAATGTTTCACTGAATAGATACATCTCTAAATTTTTCTTAAAAGCAATAATCACATAATTTTTTTGAAGTGGACTTCTTTTTTTTTTTTGATTTGTATTAGAATACTGCTTTCTAGTTTACGATTTTGTTTTTGACTGTAAGACATGTGGGATCTTAGCTTCACAACCGGGGATTGAACCTTCACTGAATGCATCAGAAGGTTAAGTCTTTACCACTGGACCTGCAGGGAAGTCCCTTTTACTATTTTATATATGTACACACTGTCATATATTTTATATATTACATTTAGCATTATATTGTATTTGACATGGTATTCATCCTGGTTTATGAACACTTGGAGATATCCTACTGTTTATCAATCAGGGCTTGGTGAAAGAATCTGGGCATACAGAGACTAAAAAAAAATAGTTTAAAAAAATAAGATGAAGAGATGTAAAAATTAATGCTATGACAAGATGCACATATGCATGCTGTTTTTATTGTTGTTTAGCTGTTGTGTCCTACTGTTTAAGACTCCATGGATTGTAGCCCACCAGGTTCCTCTGTCCATGGGATTTCTCAGGAAAGAATGGGTTGCCATTTCCTTCTCCAATATAATGCATAATTTACTAAATAAAAAGTAGTGTTCAATGAATTAATACAATGTTCATTATAAAAATACTGGACTTTTCTAGTAATAAAAGGTCTGTGATATAAATATAGCAATATCAAGAAAAATAAGGTGGTAGAAAATAGGATAGTGTGATTTAACTACTTTTTCTACACTTATGCATTATATTTCTTAAAGTTGTAGTCATGCTTTTTTTTTTCTTTCCTTTTAAATGAATGTAGGAGAATCAGTCATTTTCTTTTCATTATAAAGCAATCTGTTTTGGTGAAACAATGTTATACTTAAGAGAACAAGATGGAGGAGGAGTAGGTGGACATGGAGTACATCTCCCTCCATGGATACATCAGGAATACACCTTCAGACACAGAAGTACATGCAGAACACCTGCTGAGAGCAGGCAGGAGTACCTGAATAGCAGAAAAGAATATACAGACCCGTGCAAAACTCGAGAGCAGGTCCCGAGCCTTTGGAGTGGGAGCACTGGTTCCAAGACCCTAGACTACCAGAGAACTAACCCTAGGGACTATCAAATAGGGAGAACTCACACAAGGGAAACCACCTGAATACAAGACCTGGCATCACCCAACCAACAGTAGCACCCTGTGCCTCATCTAAACAACAAATAAAACAAAAATACAAACCTAATGATCAGCAGACAGGATTACCACCTCACTCAGCCTTGCCCAATAGAGGAAAAACAAACAAACAGACAAAGAAAAACTCAGCACAAATCTGACTTTGTGCTAACACAAACCTACTGGACCAACCTTAGGAGGGCAGAAACCAAAAGGAAGAGAGAAATCAACCTTGAAGCCTGGGAAAAGGAGACCTCAAACACAATAGGTTAAAAAAAATAATAATGAAAAGGCAGAGAAATACTACACAAATGAAGGCGCAAACTGGAAACACAGAAGTCCAAATAACTGAAGAGGAACTAGGCAAACTACCTGAAAAAGAATTCAGAATAATAATACTAAAGATGATCAAACACCTTGCAAATGAAATGGAGAAAATGCAAGAATCAATTTTTTAAAAAAAACTGGAAGAAATATAGAATAAACATACAAGAAACACAATTACTGAAATTAAAAGTACTCTAGAAGGAATCGATAGCAGAATATCTGAGGCAGAAGAATGAATCAGTGAGCTGGAAGATAAAATGGTGGAAATAACTTCTGAAGGGCAGAATAAAGTAAAAAGAATGAAAAGAACTAAGGATAGTCTCAGAGACCTCTGAGACAATACCAAACACATAACGTTCAAATTATGGGGGTCACAGAAGAAGAAGAGAAAGAGAAAGGGTATGAGAAAATTTTTGAAGAGATTATAGCTGAAAATCTCAACATGGAAAAGGAAATAATCAAGTCCAAGAGGCACAAAGAGTCCCATATGGATAAACCCAAGGAGAAACATGCCAAGACACATACTAATCAAATGAACAAAGACTAAACACAAAGAGAGAATATTAAAAGAAGCAAGGGAGAAGCAAGGGGAACATACAAGGGAAACCCCATATGCTTAACAGATGATCTTTCAGCAGAAACTCTGCAGGCCAGAAGAGAATGACAGGATATATTTAAAGTACTGAAACGGAAAAATCTACAACCAAGATTACTGTACCTGGCAAGGATCTCATTCAAAATTGAAATAAAAAGCTTTTCAGACATGCAAAATTTAAAAAGAGAATTTACTACCACCAAACCAGCTTTACAACAAATGTTAAAGGGACTTATATAGTCAAGAAATACAAGAGAAGAAAAAAGATCTACAAAATCAACCCCAAATAAATAAGAAAATAGCAATAGGAACATATATATCAATAAACCTTAAATGTAAATGGATTAAATGCTCCAACTAAAAGACATGGACTGGCTGAAGGATACAAAAAAGATCCTTATATATACTGTCTACAAGAAACCCACTTCAGACCTAAAGACACATATAGACAGAAAGTGAAAGGATGGAAAAATATATTCCATGCAAATAGGAAGCAAAAGAAAGCTGGAGTAGCAATCCTCACATCAGATAAAATAGACCTTAAAATATAGAAGATTACAAGAGATAAGGAAGGACACTACATAAGGATCAAGGGATCAATCCAAGAGGAAGATGCAACAGTTGTAAATATTGATGTACCCAACATAGGAGCACCTCAATACATAAGGCAAACACTAACAGAAATAAAAGAAGAAACTGATAGTAACACAATAATAGTAGGAGACTTTAACACTCCACTCACACCAATGGACAGATCACAAAAACAGACAATTAATAAGGAAACACAAATTTTAAATGATACATTAGATGAGATGGGTCCCATTGATATCCTCAGGACATTTTATCCAAAGGCAGAAGACTACACCTTCTCAAGTACACATGGAACATTCTCCAGGATAGACCACATCTTGGTTCACAAATCAAACCTCAGTAAATTTAAGAAAACTGAAATCATATCAACATCTTCTCGGACCACACTGCTATGAGACTAGGTATACCAAAAAAAAAAAAACAAAAAAAAACAACAACTAAGAAACACAAACACATGGAGACTAAACAATATGTTTCTATATAACCAATAAGTTACTGAAGAAATCAAAAGGGAAATTTTTAAAAAATCTAGAAACAAACGACAGTGAAAACACAAAAACTCAAAACCTACAATATGCAGCAAAAGCAGTTCCAAGAGGGTAGATCATAGCGATACAATCCTACCTCAAGAAACAAGAAAAAACATTGAATAGACAACCTACTTTACACTTAAAACAACTGGAAAAAGAAGAACAAAAACCCCAAAAGTTAGTAGAAGGAAAGAAATCATTAAGATCCAAGCAGAAATAAGTCAAAAAGAAACGAAAGAAACAATAGTAAAGATTAATAAAACTAAAAGCTAGCTCTTTGAGAAGATAAACAAAATTGATAAACCTTTAGCCAGACTCATCAAGTACAAAAGAGAGAAGAATCAAGTCAACAAAATTAGAAATGAAAAGAGAGATGTTACAACAGACAATGCAGAAATACAAAGGATTATAAGAGACTACTATGAACGACTATATTGCAATAAAATGGATAACCTGGAAGAAATGGACAGATCCTTAGATAAGGTCAATCTTCCAAGACTGAACCAGGAAGAAATAGCAATTATGAACAACCCAATTACAAGCACTGAAATTGAAGCTGTGATCAAAATCCCTCCCCTGCCAAAAAAAAGCCCAAGACCAGATGGCTTCACTGGAAAATTCTATCAAACATTTAGAGAAGAGCTAATGCCTATCCTTCTAAAATTCTTCCAAGAAATTGCAGAGTAAGGAACACTTTCAAACTCATTCTACGAGGCCACCATCACCAGGATAACAAAACCAGACTAAGACAACTTAAAAAAAGAAAACCACAGGCAAATATCACTGATGAACATAGATGCAAAAATCCTCAACAAAACTTTAGCAAACAGAATTCAGCAACACATCAAAAAGCTCATACCATGATTAAGTTGGGTTTATTCCTGGAATGCAAGGATTCTTCAGTATATGCAAATTAGTCAATGCGATACACCATATTAACAAACTGAAAGATAAGAACCATATGATCATCTCAATAGATGCAGAAAAAGCCTTTAACAAAATTCTGCATCCACTTATGATTAAAACTCTTCAAAAAATGGGCATGGAAGGAACCTACCTCAACATAGTAAAGGCCATATATGATAAGCCTACAGCAAACATTAATCTCAATATTGAAAAAGTGAAAGCCCCCCCACCCTGCCTCCGCCAAGATCAGGAACAAGATAACGGTGTCCACTTTCACCACTATTATTCAACATAGTTCAGGGAGTCCTAGCTACAGCAATCAGAGAAGAAAAGGAAATGAAAGGAATCAAGATCAGAAAAGAAGAGGTAAAGCTCTCACTGTTTGTGGATGACATGATACTGTACACAGAAAACCCTAAAGATAGTATCAGAAAATTACTAGAGCTAATCAGTGAAATAGCAAAGCTGCAGTATACAAAATCAATACACAGAAATTATTTGCATTTCTATATACTAGGGGCTTCCCTTGTAGCTCAGTTGGTAAAGAATCTTCCTACAATGCTGAAGACCTGGGTTCAATTCCTGGGTTTGGAAGAGCCCCTGGAGAAGGAAACGATAACCCATTCTAGTATTCTTGCCTGGAGAATCCCCTGGAACCTGCCAGGCTCCACTGTACATGGGGTTGCAAGAGTCAGACACGACTTAGTGACTAAACTACTACTACTACTATATACTAACAATGAAAAATCAGAAAAAGAAATTAAGAAATCAATCCCATTCACCATTGCAACAAAAATAATTAAATATTTAGGAATAAATTTACCTAAGGAGACAAAAGAACTGTACACAGAAAATTATAAGACACTGATGTAAGAAATAAAAAATGACATAAACAGATGGAGAGATATTACATGTTCCTAGGTAGGAAAATACTACCAAATGCCATCTGCAGATTCAATGCAATACCTATCAAATTACCAATGGCATTTTTCACAGAACCAGAACAAAAATTTTCACAATTCATATGGAAGCACAAAAGACCCAAATTTCCAAAGCAGTCTTGAGAAAGAAGAATGGGGCTGGAGGAATCAGCCTTTCTGACTTCAAATTATACTACAAAGCTATAGTCATGAAGATAGTATGGTACTGGTACAAATACTGAAATGTAGACCAATGGAACAAGATAGAAAGTCCAGAAATAAACCCCTGCACCTATGGGTACCTTCTTTTTGACAAAGAAGGCAAGAGTATACAGTGGGGGCAAAGACAGCCTCTTCAATAAATGGTGCTGGACTGTTTATAATAGCCAGGACATGGAAGCAACCTAGATGCCCATCAGCAGATGAACGGATAAGGAAGCTGTGGTACATATACACCATGGAATATTACTCAGCCATTAAAAAGAATTCATTTGAATCAGTTCTAATGAGATGGATGAAACTGGAGCCCATTATACAGAGTGAAGTAAGCCAGAAAGATAAAGACCATTACAGTATACTAACACATATATATGGAATTTAGAAAGATGGGAATGATAACCCTATATGCAAAACAGAAAAAGAGACACAGATGTACAGAACAGACTTTGGACTCTGTGGGAGAAAGTGAGGGTGGGATGTTTCGAGAGAACAGCATTGAAACATGTATATTATCTAGGGTGAAACAGATCACCAGCCCAGGTTGGATGCATGAGACAAGTGCTCAGGCCTGGTGCACTGGGAAGACCCAGAGGGATGGGATGGGGAGGGAGGTGGGAGGGGGGATCGGGATGGGGAATACATGTAAATCCATGGCTGATTCATGTCAATGTATGACAAAAACCACTACAATATTGTAAAGTAATTAGCCTCCAACTAATAAAAATAAATGAAAAAAATAAATAAATAAACAAACTCAACATTCAAAAAACTGAAAAAAAAAAATGGTGCTGGGAAAACTGGACAGCTACATGTAAAAGAATGAAACTAGAACCCTTCCTAACACCATACACAAAGATAAACTCAAAATGGATTAAATACCTCAATGTAAGACCAGAAATTATAAAACTGTTAGAGGAAAACATAGGCAGAACCCTCGATGACATAAATCAAAGCAAGATCCTCTATGCCCCACCTCCTACAGTAATGGAAATAAAAACAAAAGTAAACAAGTCAGACTTGATTAAACTTAAAAGCTTCTGAACATCAAAGGAAACTATAAGCAAGGTGAAAAGACAACCCTCAGAATGGGAGAAAATAATAGCAAATGAAACAACTGATAAAGGATTAGTTTCCAAAATATACAAGCAGCTTATACAACTCAGTATCAGAAAAATGAACAACCCAATCAAAAAGTGGGAAAAAAGACTTAAACAGACATTTCTCCAAAGAAGACATACATATGGCTAACTATACATGAAAAGATGCTGAACATTGCTCATTATTAGAGAAGTGCAAATCAAAACCACAATGAGATATCACCTCACACCAGTCAGAATGGCCCTCATCCAAAAGTCTACAAACAGTAAATGCTGGAGAGGGTGTGGAGAAAAGGGAACACTCTTGCACTGTAGGTGGGAATGTAAACTGATACAGCCACTATGGAAGACAGTATAGAGATTCCTTAAAAAACTAGGAATAAAAGCAACATATGACCCATCAATTCCACTCCTAGGCACATTCCCTGAGGAAACAAAAATTGAAAAAGACACATATACCCCATTGTTCATTGCAGCACTATTTACAATAGCTAGAACACAGAAACAACCTAGATGTCCACCAACAGATGAATGGATAAAGAGGTGTGGTACATATACACAATGGAATATTACTCAGCCATTAACAGGAATGAATTTGAGTCAGGTCTGATGAGGTGGATGAACCTAGAACCTATTATGCAGAGTGAAGTGAGTCAGGAGAAGAAAGATAAATATCATATTCTAACACACATATACAGAATACAGAAAAATGGTACTGAAGAATTTGTTTACAGGGCAGCAATGGGGAAAAAGACATAGAGAACAGACTTACAGACATACGCAGAGGAGAGGAGCAGGTGAAATGTATGGAAAGAGTAACATGGAAACTTACATTACCATATGTAAAATAGAGAGCCAATGGGAATTTGCTGTGTGGCTCAGGAAACTCAAAACAGGGGCTCTGTATCAACCTTGAGGGGTGGGATGGGGAGGGAGATGGGTGGGAGGTTCAAAAGGGAGGGGATATATGTATACTTATGGCTGATTCATGTTGAGGTTTGACAGAAAACAGCAAAATTCTGTAAAACAATTATCCTTCAATAAAAAGTAAATTTAAAAAAAATCTTATAACTAAACTGCTCATTCCATATATAAAAGTCAACAAGAAGTTAAATAGTTTTTATTTTGTGAATTCCTAGTTTCTCTGTAGTTTACGAGCTGACCAACACAGTTGCATCCCTTTCTCTAATGAAGACAACAGTGAAACAGCAGTCTGTCTGAAACATGAATGTAGATCTGACTCCAAGAACTTTTGACTATGAATATGAATCAGTTACCCTCAACAGTCAAAGGCAGTGTTCATTATGGATATTAAGATTCTGCTTTATTATGTACAAGCATTATAAATTAAAATAACAACCCATTCATATGTACAAGTCAGAAGTCAGTTATACTTTTTCAGAATAATCACTGCTTACTTCATTAGAAATCATTTTGACTGCTACCATGTAGAGCTTATATATGGAATTTCTTAGTAAAAATTTAATTGCTAATTTTGGCACATTAATAGTGCCAGTTTAAAAAATATATCTCATCCTTGACCCTCTATTAATTTGGTGAGATTTTCTATTATGTAAAATAAGATAATTAAGAGTAAAAATTTTGTAACATTTTTCAACTTCACTCACAAAAGGTTACGATTATGACATAAGATAACTGTAACAAAAATTACGTGTTGTGGTGTGTTTTTTTCTTCCTTGAAAGGTGAACACACAGAAAACAAAAATAAAATATAGCCACTATCATCACCAATTTCCAGAAGTTCAAAATGCTTTTACCTCTGCTGTTTGCTATAAATTCATTTAGACTAGAATTGCATAAAGCAAAATCTGAATCTTGTTTTAGAAGTCAGTGATGGGGAACTAATGTTATATTTGGTCTGTTATATTAATTAAAGAGGGAGGCCATTCACTGATGTGGCTCTAATACCTTGGCTGCTTACTGTAAGAAAACCAAAATGTAAGCGTGTAAAAGCCTCAAGGCTGTGAAATCAAAATGCTAAGGATAACCAAGTCCAAACTTCTGGGAGGACACAAGCTATAGCCAATCAACAATTTTCTTACGTTGCTTCTGTCTTCTTTCTACAAGTCGCTCTCTGAGTTCCGGTCAGGTGGAACTTTAGAAACCACTTCGGTTTTGGCACTGCCGAGTCAAATAGATTTTTGCTCAAAAAAATTCTTAAATTTTAAAATATACCTCAGTTCATCTCTTCACAATTCTGGTATCCAGAGAAGGGACCGAAAAAGCCTCCTGAGGGTCGCCAGGAGCAACAAGCAACCAGACTGAGGTACCTTTAAGCTGCTTGAGAGCCCCGCTTTCTCGCTGCCTAGGAATGGTTCATAATTAAACTGTTAGATACCAGATTTTAGCTCTGCAGTCTTCGCACAATGAGCTGTCAGACTTAATTTGAGCACTTCCTTTTCCAAACTGAGTCCAGAAACCACTTAAGTCTGACTGGGTCGGACTCAAAAGTCAATCTGGTTCCGGGTCAGACGGGGGTCCAACTTAGAAACCGAACTAGTTCCGGGGTCAGACTGAGTCCGGACTAAAATCCGGCTGGGTCAAAGTCGGTCCAAATTAAGGCGAACTGGTTGTAGTGTGAGGCCTCAGGTGAATTAAAATTTGTTTTAAGGCTGAACCGGCAGTTTAAATTTACCACAGATAATCTTGAATTACGGTGGCTGCAGTGCGGGAAGTTAAACCGTCTCAGGTAAGCTTATCTGTTTCTGAAGCCCTAGAGAAAAGCGTTTTCCTCTGCGTCACTTTGATTATTACTTTATAATTTGCTTTATATTATTATTATTTACTTTATAACGGTGTAAAGGCGAAATGTCACTAAGTAATCCCATTTTTTTTGTACTGTGAAGTAGTAGTTTTTTTTTTTTAAGTATATTGGAGTCAACTTAAGTACCTTTGAGGACGCAGGGAATCTCTCAGAGTACATGTGCGCATGTCCCTTGCAAGGGTGTGCACGCTCTAAGTTGCTTCAGTGGTGTCCGACTCTTTGTGACCCCGCCAGGCGCCTCTGTCCATGGGATTCTCCAGGCAAGAAGACTGGAGGGGGTTGCCATGCCCTCCTTCAGGGGATCTTCCCGACCCGGGGATGGAACCTTGGTCCCTTGTGCCTCCTGCATTGGCAGGAGGGTTTTTTTAAATCACCAGTAGCCCACCCATGAAGCCCTTTTCGGACTATGGGGGAGGGGGCGGGGCAGGGAAATACCTACCCTTTAAAAATGTCACAATCTCTGTACACACTGCCGTGCTTAAAATGGATGAGCAACAAGGACGTCCTGTAGAGCACATGGGACTTTGCTCAATGCTGTGTGGCAGCCCAGATGGGAGGGGTGAATGAATGAATGAATGAATGAGTTCACAGAATGAATACACGTATGTCTATGGCTGAGTGCCTTTGCTGCTCACCTGAAACTATCACAACATTACTAAGCAGTTATACCCCATAACAAAACATTTTTATTTTTAAAGAAGAGAATAGGAGAATAGGACACAGATTGAAAGAGAAACACTAGCACACAGAGATCTAAGATCTTGTGAAGGTACAGCAAGAAAGGGCTTTTTAAAACCAATGGAGAGAGGCAACAGAGGAAACCAACTCTGCCCTCAACTTCATCTTGAATTTCAGCCTACAGAAATTAGCCTAAGAAAACTAATTTACGTTGTTTAAATCCCTAGTCTGGGTATGTTGTTATGGCAGCCTTGGCAAGCTAGTACAACAGCATTAGGTGAGGTAGTGATTCTTTTGGTTATGAGAATAAGAAAAACTGGTTTTATTTATTAGAGGTACAAAACATCTATTTATAAGTAAATAAAGAACGAAAATATAAAAGACAAAATTCACTTAGGATTTTGAATTCTTTTTATATAAATATACCAAGCATAATTTGTTTATACACAAACCCAGTTAACTGTATATTTTACATTCCTTAAAAAAGGAGGCAACTTCAAACCTGTAATAAATACTTAATATGTTCAAAAATGTATTTCAGTGTTTAAACTTTGGTGGATAAATGGTTGTCTAGAACAGTGCTTTAAAAATTGCTATTAATCTTTTAGTCTTAATTAAATAAAAACAGTAAGTTTGGGAGATAAAACAAGATTTGTCATATAAAAAATTCACACTCTACCATGACAGATAAAAATTGTCATGAGAATGTATTTTATTAAATAAAATATTATAAATTACAGTTTAAGAAAATAATAGATTATCACCCCTTGACTTTTTGGTCTAAAAATCTGGTGTTTACTACAGAAGGATTTGTTGTTTTAATTGTGTTTTACTTCCAGAATTCCAAAACTACCAGTGAATATTCAACAGTAATGACATAAAGAGTGTGCCATCTTCCCTCCTCTGCTAATTGATGGTCTCATTATTAGTGGTATATTTCCTTTAAATATGTGACCAAAAATCTGTCATGAAGACACAACCCACTTTTTTTCCTACTCTTTAACAAGGTCGTGTTACTCAAATGCACTACATTGTGACATCTCTGATTATATGTAAAGAACATCTTCAAAACTTGTCATTTTATTTATTGAATTTCATATGTCCTTAAATTAAGCTTTTTGCCATTGAGCTATTGGACTTTAAACACAAAATTGGTAATGGAAAATTCTTTTCAGAATCTTAATATTTTTAAAGTTTTACTGTGGAAGTTTTAAAATAAATTCAAAAGTAGGGAGAAAAATGAAATTCATGTACCAACTATTGTTTAGTCACTCAGGTGTGTCTGACTCTTGTGACTTCATGGACTGTGGACACCCTGCTCTTCTGTCCATGGGATTTCCCAGGCAAGAACACTGGGGTGGGTTGCCATTTCCTTCTCCAGGGGATCTTCGGATCTTCGCAACCTAGTACTTTATTTTTCTATTGCTGCAGTAACACACACACACACACACACACACACACAAACACACACAGCTGGAGGTTTAAAGCAGCATGCCTGCTGTCACTTCAGTCTGTCCGACTCTGCGACCCCATAGACCATAGCCTGCTAGGCTCTTCTGTCCTTGGGATTTTCCCACAAAAATACTGGAGTGGGCTGCCATTTCCTTCTCCATAAAGCAGCATAGGTCATTATTTTAATAGCTCTAGATGTCAGAAGTCAGTAATGGATCTCATTGGGTTAAAAATAAGGACTGTATTCCGTTCCTGGGAATCTAGGGGAGAATCTGTTTTCTTTTCCTTTAAGCACCAAGAGGTTCCTGCAGCTTCATCGTGTCATTTTTCTATCTTCAAAGCCAGCAACATCAGGAAAAGTGTTTTTCATGTTGCTATCTCCCTCGTTTTTATCCGTCTGCTTTACTTTTACATTTCTGAGGACTCTTAGGATAGCAATGCATTGATTTACTCCCCCTCCTCCTCACACCACCCTACTGCAGGGTCTTGCAGGATAATTCTTCCATCTCAAGATCAGTTGACAGGTAAACTACCACCTCAATCTTTATTATCCCTTGCCATATTACAAGATATTCACAAGTTTCAAGGATTAAGATCTGGACCTCTTTGGGGGGTAGGGTTGGTCATATTTTCTGCCTCCTATGCCTACTACAGTGATCAATATCTTGCCATTATATCTATCTCCTTTCCCCCCATACCCAAGCTTTTTTCTTTATGTATTCATTTGCTTCAGTTTTATTTTTAAGCAAATCTCAGACTTCACTTCACTCTACAGATAAACAGTTCTGTGTGTATCTCAGAATGTAAGGACATTTTGTTTAAATATAATCAAAACAAAATAATAATTCTATGTTGTTGCTGTTCAGTCGTCCAATCGTGTCCGACTCTTTGTGACCCCATGGACTGCAGCACACTATTATCTAAAACCTGGTCAATTTCTAATGTTTCCTCATTATCTCAAAAATGTCTTCAACAATCCATGAGAGAATCAGGATCATAATAAGTTTCATATGTTTTATTTGGTTGCTCTGTGTCTTAAATTTCCTTTATAACCATTCCCCATCTGTTTTTCTTTTTTTCTTTCATGTTATGTAATGGTTGATGCTGCTTAATTGTGTACTCCTTAGAATTTCCCAGACTCTGGATTTGGCTGATTACAGCTTCATAGCATGGGCTTCCCTGATAGTTCAGTTGGTAAAGAATCCACCTGCAATGTGGGAGACCCTGGTTTGATCCCTGGGTTGGAAAGATCCTCTGGAGAAGGGAAAGGCTACCCACTCCATAGTTTAATATGAACCTTTATTCTTTATATTGCCTATAAACTGGTATTTAGATTCATGTGTTACTTGTCCTTCCACCTTACACCCATCGTTTTGATAACATATAATTGTAGTGTGTATAGTTCATATTGTATCACATTAGGTAATACATGTTGTGATTGTCTCACTTTTAGTGCTTTAAGAATGATTAATAAATTCAGGAATTGTCAGGCTGATCTATTATAGAGCTCCTCATTAACTGTTTACCTAATGACGTCAGCAGCAGTTGATAATAGTTGCCTAGGTATTTTGAGACTACCTTTCAGGACCTTCCTCTGTCATCACATAACACTGTTCAGTGTTCTATGAAAATTAACTTATGTGTGCTTTCCAGGGATTTAATTAGTGGGGAAAAGGAGGTACATTGGTAGCTATCTTACCTGTCTACAGAAATGTAAGGCTGTTAACTTACTTCTCCACTACTTGCCACCTTGACTTTGAGATTCTAATCCATCATAGTTTTGATATGTTTTCAAAGGGAATACAGCAATATGACTGATAATCTTTACAGAGATAATATTCCTGATACTGTTACAGAGAATGTTGGAATTCCTATATTGTGTGTGATGGGACGTAGTTAATATTTTGTTTTCTTTGAGCATCTCCACAGAAACTAAATCCAGAGAATTTTTTTTTTTAAATATTACCTTTGTTTGTATCATATGATTTAATCTCTTTTAAAAGATACCATTGTCCTTATATAGGAAAAGACTGGATGATTATATGTTTCTTTTTTTTTTTTTAGTATCTAAAATATGCCAAGGTCTTTCACACTATATTGGAGCAAAATTCTAGTTACATACTCTAATTATCTGGTTAGTATAAGTACTGTACATTGTACATGAAACTTGTGTACTAGGCCATGTAATTAGTAGTGAAGAGGTATTATATGTCGGCATTTATGATGTCTGTGCTTATGCTCTACCTAGTTACTAAACAAGTGTAGCTTCATCATTTTATAAATGTGGAGGTTTCAAAAGTCTAGTGTTGTGGACACTAATTTGATGGTCAAAAAAAGAGTAGGCATATTAATCAGTTAATGACTTTGGTCATGAAAGCTATTTTCTGAATTGTCTCACAAGAGAATAAATTTATTTTGTTTTATGAGTACTTAAGCAAGAACTCATTAGTGTAACGTTTGATCTTCCAAATTTTCTTGAACATGTTATATAGTAGTCCCTCGAGTTTGCATTCCTATTTCTTATTCTTAATTATAAACATTATAATATAAGGTGAGTAATCTAATATTTTCAACAAAATCTTTGAAATAAGTTTGATAAGTAAATCACTTGTTCAGTAATCAATCCTTTATATGACAAAAAAACCCCTATATTTTATCACATATTCTAAACATTCAAAATATACTTTAGTCCATGTGCATGTTCATATGTCAGTATTAAGCATGTGTGACTGATTTTTATTAATCTTTCAAATGCTTGTGTCTTTTAGTGTGCTTCCTATTTGACTATAACACACATCAGAAATATTTTAGAAGTCTTATTACATTCTTTATGATTGTGAAACATCACAAAGATTCCCTGTGTCACAACTCACATAAATATCCACAATACTACATATTTGTCCTATGGTATTAAATATATGCTTTGTTCAATCTTTAGCATTCATTTCTACTAATATATAATTCTCTTAAAGTTTTCACAACATTGTGTTTTTGAGGAACCTTTTACAGTGCCTGGATCATAATACAAAAACAAATGTATTAAATTGATTTATTAAAACTTAAAATATTCCAGAAATGCCATTAATTAATAATATTTGATATCCAATATGTAACATTTATTATAAAGTCCAACTTTGTAGCTAAATTAAAATTTTTAGTGTCTCTTTCCATATTCCCCTGCCTCGAGAGCATACATTCTAAAGAATGAATAGCAAGTAGGATACATAATATACTTAATACCCACCTAAGAAGATTCAACTTACATTCTATGACTCTGTTCAATATCACTTTTACCACCTTAAATTACTCCCACAAATAACCCCTAATTATCTGCATTCACTTAAAGTCAAGACAGACTGTGCTTACAAAGTCACTTATTATACTCTTATTTCCTAAAACACTGAGCCCAAGAACAAATTATTCCTGCTCATATTCAGTTTTGTTTTCTTTCTACAGGCACTACTATCTAAAATTACCATGTTCTTTTTCTGTTGTTGTTCCTATGAGGTAATAATTTAGTAGTTTATTAGCTATATATATTCTCTACTTTCAAATCCCTCCACATCTCAATGAACCCATGCCTCACCAGAATATCTCTGTGAGAAGAGGAACTTTGTCTATCTGTTTTATCACCTTATCCTCCAGCTCTGAAAGCAGTGTTTGGCACAGGAGACATACTAAGTAAGCATTTCCTTAATGCTTAGTCTTTGAGATTAATGCATATTTATTTTTCTTCCTTTTCATTAGTGCTACATGTATTCTTTTAGATGTAGTGTATCTAGTTCTCCTCACTATTGAGTTTTCATCCTGTGACATTATTGATTTGTGTATTTTTCTGTTTGTTCAAGCAGACAGAATTTTCTGAGCACATTAGTTAGTCAAGACCATTTTGAGTTCCTTCTCACTTCCATTGTAACATGTTGTCTTTCTAAATAATGCCAGGCATACCTGGTCATTTGTTCTCTTGAAATTGCACGTGTAAACTCAGTTAAATGAGAAATTGAATGTCCTCTCATGCTCGGTTCTTTGTTTTGTTTGTTGAGTCTGTCTAAAACTATTTTGAGATCTTGACAACTAACACATAGTTCTATTAAACTCACAATAGATAGCATTTATGACATATGAATCTAAAAATTCATGGATAACTCTTTAAATGAGCAAAATTATTTGTCTTTATTTCAACTGAAAGTGAAGTTTGCTCAGTCCAGCTCTTTGTGAATACATGATAGTCCATGGAAATCTCCAGACAAGAATACTGGAGTAGGTTGCCATGCCCTCCTCCAGGGGATCTTCCCAAGTCGGGGATTGAAGCAAAGTCTCCCACATAGTGAGTGGATTTTTTATCAGCTGAGCCACCAAAGAAGCACTTTATTTCAACTATCTTATCCTAGTTTTGTTTAGAAGCAGTTCTCCTTATCATGAACAATATTTGATTTTCAGTTATATTTAAATTCAACAAGGTACACTGCTATCCTGCTATCATTTTCAAAGTAGAATTAATTTATGGATAATTTTGATGACTGTTTTTTCACATCTATAATGAACTTTTTCTTTTAAATAGTGTCTTCTTGTATCCCTGAAATTATAATTTAATATTTGAAAACCACAAAACCACCAATGCCACCTTATATTGAACAATATAATATTGCTATTACTCATAACATTTCAAGTACAACAGTGTCCAACATAATGAGTGTTTTGTCACACTAAAGATAACTTTGACTAGGAAATAATAACAATAAAATAGAATTCTGATGACTATACTGTCTCAGTTTGATTTTCAGACTGTCATGAAATTTATACCCTCTTTTATCATTTACATTTTAGATATTGATACCTTTCTGAAAGGTTTTATTTAGATTTAACCAAAAGTTGCAGCATATTTCTCGAAGTATTCAGGTTCTAAGTATTTCCCTTAGTATGGCTCTTTTATTTTTCTTCTTTTTTCCCTCTTCATGGAAAATAAAATTTAAATAACACATAATCTTATTATATTTTCTGGACAAAATAACTGATCAATATGTGCAGTAAGAGAGATTCTGTGGGACTTAAAGATCATTTTCAGGAGGAGAATCATTTTTATATGTTTTATATATGAAGAATATAGTGCATTCATGGATGGAAAGAAGGGAAAATATAAAGATGCCTTTTTTCTCCTTCCACAGATTACAGATACGAGATTCCAATAAAATACCAATTAGGTTATTTTCATAACTTGTCAAGAAAATACAGGATTACATCTGATAAAGGAAGAGATACACTAACTAAGACTATTTAGCAAAAAAATAGTAATAATGTGGAACTTTCCCTACCAAAAAAAAAATAATAGTACATATTATATAAAGTTACAAATATGGTATTTTTAAAATAGTGTGTAAGTATCATCTTCCAGATTGGTAGAAATAATATATATTAGAAATTGATCATAATATAGTCCCAGCTAAAAGTAGTCCACATATGCAAAATAACTGAAGAATATACATTAAAAAGTAAGCAATGGGTTTGCTTTAAGAAACTGAAATTATTTTTATTCTTTTTTACTTTTCTGTTTTTAAATTATCTACCAGAAGTGTATATTGCCTTAATAATAAAAGAAAACCTAAGTTCTCAAAATTAAAAAAAAAAAAAAGTTTAGTTTTTGTAGGGATAATAATAGAATATAGACCATATGAAAATGCTGATAATAAAATGTGAATCTGACTCCAAGGAAAAATAAATTCTTTGTATTTTTTGTAAAATATTTCGCTATTGGCTGTTATTTGATCATTGAAGAAGCAAGAGAATTCTGCTGCTGCTGCTGCTAAGTTGCTTCAGTCGTGTCCGACTCTGTGCGACACCGTAGACGGCAGCCCACCAGGCTCCGCCATCCCTGGGATTCTCCAAGAGGGAACACTGGAGATTTCCAGAAAAACATCTACTTTTGCTTCATTGACTACACCAAAGGCTTTGTGTGGATCACAACAAACTGTGGAAAATTCTTAAAGAAATGGGAATACCAGACCACCTGACCTGTCTCCTGAGAAATCTGTAGGCAGGTCAAGAAGCAACAGTTAGAACTGGATACAGAACAGCAGACTGGTTCCAAATTGGGAAAGGAGTATGTCAAGGGTCTATATTTTTACCCTGCTTATTTAACTTACATGCAGAGTACATCATGCAAAATGCCGGGCTGGATGAAGCACAAGCTGGAATCAAGATTGCCGGAAGAAATACCAGTAACCTCAGATACACAGATGACACCACCTTTATGGCAGAAAGCAAAGAAGAACTAAAGAGTGTCTTGATGAAAGTGAAAAAGGGGAGTGAAAAAGTTGGCTTAAAGCTCAACATTCAGAGAACTAAGATCTTGGCATTCGGTCCCATCACTTCATGGCAAATAGATGGGGAAACAATGGAAGCAGTGAGAGACTTTATTTTGGGGGGTTCCAGAATCACTGCAGATGGTGACTGCAGCCATGAAATTAAAAGATGCTTGCTCCTTGGAAGAAAAGCTATGACAAAACTAGACAGCTTATTAAAAAACAGAGACATTACTTAACCAACAAAAGTCCATATAGTCAAAGCATGGTTTTTCCAGTAGTCATGTATGGATGTGAGAGTTGGACTTTGAAGAAAGCTGAGCACCAAAGAATTGATATTTTTGAACTGTGGTGTTTGATAAGACTCTTGAGAGTCCCTTGGACTGCAAGGAGATCAAACCAGTCAATCCTGAAGGAAATCAGTCCTGAGTGTTCATTGGAGGGACTGGTGCTGAAGCTGAAACTCCAATACTTTGGCCACCTGGAAAAGACACTGTTGCTGGGAAAGACTGAAGGCGGGAGGAGAAGGGGACAACAGAGGATGAGATTGTTGGATGGCATCACAAACGCAATGGACATGAGTTTGAGTAGGCTCCGGGAGTTGGTGATGGATAGGGAAGCCTGGCATGCTGTAGTCTATGGGATTGCAAAGAGTCGGACATGACTGAGGGACTGAACTGAACTGAACTGAACTGACAATTAGAATTTGCATTGAATTTAAAACATCTAATTCAACTTAACTTAAGCTATCACATGAAAAATAATTGATTCTTTTTAAAAGAAAATAGACAAAACTCTATTATAAAGATGGTCATTGCAAAGAAGGTTCTTGGACCATTTTCTTATCTTTCAGAAAGTAACCAAAGTGGTTACATTAATATGTTATTCAAACCAGTTCAAACTGTTGGCTCAGTCGTGTCTGACTCTTTGCAACCCCAGGACTGTACAGTCCATGGAATTCTCCAGGCCAGAATACTGGAGTGGGTAGCCGTTCCCTTCTCCAGAGAGTGAATCTTCCCAACCCATGGATCAAACCCAGGTCTCCCGCATTGCAGGTGGATTCTTTACAAACTGAGCTATCAGGGAAGCCCAAAGTGAAAGTGAAAGTCACTCAGTTGTGTCTGATTCTTTGAGCCCTGGCGGCCTGTACAGTCCATGGAATTCTCCAGGCCAGAATACTGGAGTGGGTAGCCTTTCCCTTCTCCAGTGGATCTTCCCAACCCAGGAATCGGACCAGGGTCTCCTTCATTGCAGGCGAATTCTTTACCAACTGAGCGATCAGGGAAGCCCTATATGTTATTACATGTAGTTGTTTTCTGGATTCCCTTGCAGTACAAGCTACACAATTTCTGGCACAACTAACCCACTAATCTATTAATTGTTTAATTCCTTAATTATTTAGAATAAATCTTCATACCAAGAAAAGTTTGAGGAGACTCAGGAAAGCACTGACATTCTTCCCTTATGAATGATGGAATTTATCTGCTTCAAAAATGTTGGTATCAAGATACCATCTAGTAATGAAAGTGCTGAGAGCAATTTTCCTACTGAAAATATTTTTTGTAAATATTGCTGTTTTTGGCATTTTCATAATATTAAGAATACTTTTTTTTTTTTTTAGTTTGCCAAGCTTCTAGTACAAGTACTATTGAAATATTTATTCTTTCATTGAAAAGCTCTTCATTATGTAAAGACATCTCTCACTGTCCCAGAATATTTGGGAGTTTAAACATCACTCAGTTTAGTTCAGTGGCTCAGTCATGTCCGACTCTTTGCGGCCCCATGGACTGCAGCAGGCCAGGCCTCCCTGTCCATCACCAACTCCTGGAGTTTACTCAGACTCATGTCCATTGAGTCAGTGATGCCATCCAACCATTTCATTTTCTGTCATCCCCTTCTCCTCCCACCTTCAATCTTTCCCAACATCAGGGTCTCTTCAAATGAGTCAGTTCTTCTAAACATCACTACTTCCATAATTTAAAATATAGTATGATTTTACAACCAGACAGCTCCATCCTAGTAAGCTTCATCTGAAGCCCCCATAATGTTTTTTAATGCACCTTACAAATCTTTAAAGTGCTGCAGTGCCCTAGTGTTTTGATAATCCTGAGTGACAGAAAGCTTGACTCTTAAATGTTTTCAACATGACCCATAGTAAAAAAAAAAAAAAGGAAAACAAAACATTTTTCATCATAATTAGGATCGTGGCATTCATGTGTTATTCAGTCTTCTATATCTAGAAAGTGGGGATTCAAAAATAATTGAAACAGTAAAAAATTCTTGCCCCCATGGAGCTAATAATCTAATCTGTCCCTCTGTCTCTGTCATTATTCCTTTGTATAAACAATAACATCTTGTGTATGTTATTCCAGCCATCCAGTTCTAATCTGTTATCTTCGTTTTAGTTGTAAAAATAAGATAAGCTGCTGTCTGTGTGCTTAGTCATTCAGTCGTGTCCAACTCTCCGCGACCCCATGGACTGTAGCCCACCAGGCTCCTCTGTCCATGGGATTCTCCAGGCAAGAATACTGGAGTGGGTTGCCATGCCCTCCTCCAGGGGATCTTCTCAACTCAGGGATCAAATCCAGATCTCCTGCATTGCAGGTGGACTCTTTACTGTCTGAGCCACCAAGGTCTTTAGGACCCATTCATTGATTCAAGACTCAATAATGGATCTTGAATCCCACTTTGAAAAACATGGCCATATTGGAATTTCATACATATAACAGAGCTGTTAAAACAGCCTGTGTATTTATGTGTGGGTGCTCAGCCATGTCCAATTCTTTGCAACCTCACGGACTGTAGCCCACCAGGCTCCTCTGTCCTCAGGATTTCCTAGGCAAGAATACTGGAGTGGGTTGCCATATCCTTCTCCAAAGGATCTTCCCAACCTAGGGATCAAACCCATGTCCCATGTCTCCTGCATTGTCAGGGGTATTCTTCACCACTCACACCACTTAACCATATAAAAAGCAGCCTAGAATTTATTTTTTTTTTTCTAAATTTCTGTCTCACATTGACTGTCACCCATTTAAAAATCCAGTCTTTTTAACTGAGTTGCTTTCAAGATAGAACTCTCTGAATCTGTGTTTATGTAAACTAATCTGAAAGGAGAATCTTATATTTATTTTTGTCAAATTCTTCTTTATTGGTTTCAGTTCATCATTCTAGCCTATCAAGATTTTTGAACTCTGCCACTGTTGGATAATCCTCCTAAAGCTGTCATCCACAAATATGAAGAGAGTGGCTTCTATTCCATGAGGTCAGTCACTATTGGAAAATATTGCAAATTCCTATAGTTCTTCCCTAGAGATTTCCTTCTTGTTGGCATTGACCTAGTAATCAACATTTTAGGATTATATTTACATGTGAGAACATGAATTTCCCTCAGTTTTTCTATGTCTCAGTCTGCATTTTGTAATCAAATAAAAAAATTCTAAAAGACTATAGAATACATACTGAATTGTTGATTTTTATGTTCTCCTGGGATAACAATAAGCTGTCAGAAACAGTTGAGTTTCTGTTTATCTCAGCCACAGCTAGTTGCACTGATAGTAGTCTTCAGTTTTTAAGTTTAGTTAGTGAATGAGATCTGATATCACAGTACACTGGAACTCATTCTCAGAACTAAGGGGTGGTCTAGAAGTAGCAAACCATTGATGCATATGCTTCAGTAATAAGCAGTGTTCTCCACATTTACAAGATCATTCAGATATTTCTCCTTAGCTTCTCAGTGATTTCCAGCTGATAGAGCTATTGTCTTGGTCACAAGGCTTTAGTGTCTTTGACAGCTCTTGTATAGGACTAATAAAGTCTGGTTACTTGGGGTTAGGCACTCTTTATTTAGTCCAAAAATCTGTTTTTTGTTTGTTTTTGGTGAGACATGTTGTCTTAAGTGTAAATTACATTCAACACATAGGATGTTATTAAAAGGATAACATAACCAGAAGATTCTCCTTTAATAAGAGCCTAGGGCAAGACATTAACCAGAGATGCATTTGAATTCTTACTCTGTTCACCAATTAACCGTGTTACTCTTGGTAAGATCTTGAAACTAAGTCTCTCTTACATCATCTGTAATCCAGAGTTAGAAATGTATAGCTTACCTATCTCACAAGGTTCTTGTAAGAGTGGAGATTAGGTCATAAACAAATAGAATCTAAATGTTTACTAGCTGATACTAAACTATCATTTGGTAAATTAGTTGTTGTTTGGTCACTAAGTTGTGTTCGACTCTTTGTGACTCCATGGACTATAGCCAGCCAGGCTACGTTTACAGGAGTGATTTAAAGTAAAACCCATCTTCATTATATAACAGAATTTGGATGATAGACACAGTGCATCATAACTGAATGTGCATGATGACTGACGTGGGAAGCATTATCCTAGGGCACTGGTTCTCTAAGCATCTTCCTCAGAGCAGCAGCATCAGCATAATCAGAAAAGTTGTTAAAAATGTAGATTCTACACCCATGACCTAGTGCATCAGGCACTCAGAGGTTAGGGCCTAGCACTCAGGGTGGTTTCAACAATCCTCAGGAGATTCTGTGCTCACTGTGTCCTTGATGATGATGTTCTTCAGTTGCTAAGTCATGTCTAGCTCTTTGCGACCCCATGGACTGTAGAATGCCAGGCTCCTCTGTCCTCCACTTTCTCCCAGAATTTCCTCAGATTCATGTCTAGTGAGTCACTGACTGTCTGACCATCTCATCCTCTCTGCCCAATTCTCCTTTTGCCTTCCATTTTTCCCAGCATTAGAGTCTTCTGCAATGAGGCACTCTTCCCATCAGGTGGCCAAGTATTGGAGCTTCAGCTTCAACATAAGTCCTTCCTGTCAATATTCAGGGTTGATTTCCTTTAGAATTCACTAATTTGATCTGCTTGCCATCCAAGGAACTCTAAAGAGTCTTCTCCAGCACCACAGTTCACAAGCATAAATTCTTTGGTGCTCAGCCTTCTTTATGGTCCAACTCTCACATCCATACACAACTACTGGAAAAACCATAGCTTTGACTAAAGAGGCTTATATCATGTGTCTCTGCTTTATAATATATCTGCCATCTAGATTAATCCTAGTTTTCCTTTCAAGGAGCAAGTGTCTTAATTTTGTGGCTGCTGTCACAGTACACAGTGATTTTGGAGACCAAGAAAATATATCACTGACTCTACTTTTTCTCTGTGCATTTGCTATGAAGTGATAGGACCAGATGCCATGATCTTAGTTTTCATGTTAAATTTCAAGCCAGCTTTCTCACTGTCTTCTTTCACCCTCATCAATAGGCTCTTTAGTTCCTCTTTACCTATCTGCATATCTGAGGTTATTGATATTTCTCCCCACAATCCTGATTCTAGCTTGTGATTTATCCAGCCTGAAATTTTGCATGGTGGTATTCTGCATGTAAGTTAAGTATGAAGAGTGACAAGATACAGCCTTGTCATACTCCTTTTCCAGTTTTGAACCAGTTCATTGTTCCATGTCCAGTTCTAACCGTTGCTTCTTGACTTTCATACAAGTTTTTCAGGAGACAGATAGGATGGTATGTTACTGCCATCCCTTTAAGAATTTTCTACAGTTTGTTGAGATCCACACAGTCAAAGGCTTTAGGGTTGCCACTAAGAAGAAGTAAATGTTTAACTGGAACTCTCTTGCTTACTCCATGATCCAATGTATGTTGGTAATTTGATATATGGTTCCTCTGCCTTTTCAAAACCCAGTTAGTACATCTGGAATTTCATGGTTCATGTCCTGCTGAAGCATATCTTGAAGATTATGAGCATAGCCTTGCTAGCATGAAATGAATGGAATTGTACAGTAGTTTCAACATTCTTTGACATTGCCCTACTTTGGGATTGGAATGAAAGCTGACTTTTTCCAGTCCTGTGGCCACTGCTGAGATTTCCAAAATTATGACATATTAAGTGCAGCACCTTCAAAGCATCATCTTTAAGGATTTTAAATAGCTCAGCTGGAATTTCATTACTTCTGCTGCCTTTTTTTGTAGTAATGCTTCCTAAGGCCCACTTGACTTCACACTCCAGAATGTCTGACCACACTCTTAGGTGAGTGACCACACTGACAGGTGAGTGACCACACTATTGTGGTTATCCAGGATATTGAGACCTTGTTTTGTATAGTTCTTCTGTATGTTCTTGCCACCTCTTAATCTTTTCTGTTTTTGTTAGGTCCTTACCTTTTCTGTCCATTATCATGCCCATCTTGCATGGACTGTTCTTGTGAAACTTGACATCTCCAGTTTCCTGGAAGAGATCTCTAGTCTTTCTCACTCTATTGTTTTCCTCTATGTCTTTGGCTTGTTCATTAAAGAAGGCCTTCTTATCTCTCTTTGTGGTATTAAATGCCTCAGCAAGTAAAGAATCTGCCTGCAATGCAGGTGATGCAGTTTTGATCCTTGGGTTGGGAAGATACCCAAGAGAATGAAATAGCAACCCACTCCAGTATTCTTACCTGGAAAGTCCCATGGACAGAGGGCCCTGGCAGGCTCCAGTCAAAGGGTAGCAAAGAGTCACACGGCTGAGAGATTAAGGTCACAAACATCCCCCTTGCTGTCCGCTGAAGCTCTGCACTCATTTGGTTATGTCTTACCTTTCTTCCTTGGCTTTGCTTCTCTTCTTTCCTCAGCTCTTTGTAAAACTTCCTCAGATAACCACTTTGCCTTCTTGCATCTCTTTTTCTTGGGGATGGTTTTGGTCACTGCTTCCTGTACAATGTTAGGAGCTCCCGTCCATAGTTCTTCAGGTACTCTCTCAGATCTAAGTGCTTGAGTCTATTCATCACCTCCACTGTATAATCATAGGATTTCATTTAGGTCATACCTGAATGACCTATTCATTTTCCCTACTTTCTTCAATTTAAGTCTGAATTTGGCAAGAAGGAACTCATGATCTGAGCCACAGTCAGCCTTAGGTCTTACTTTTGCTGACTGTATAGAGCTTCTTAATCTCCAACTGCAAATAATGTATTCAGTCTGATTTCAGTATTAACCATATGATGATGTCTATGTGTATAACTGTCTCTTAGGTTGTTGGAAAACATTGTTTGCTATAACCAGCACATTCTCCTGACAAAGCTCTGTCAGCCTCTGCCCTGCTTTATTTTGTACTCCAAGGCCAAACTTGCCTGTTATTCTGGGAATCTCTTGACTTCTTACTTTAGCATTCCAGTTTCCTATGATGACAAGGATATCTTTTTTGTTGTTGTTAGCTCTAGAAGGTGTTGTAGGTCTTCATAGAACTGGGCAAGTTCAGCTTCTTCAGCATCAGTGATTGGGTCATAAACTTGGATTACTGTGATGTTGAATTTTTTTCATGGAAATGATCTGAGATCATTCTGTCATTGTTGAGGCTGCACCCAGTTACTGCATTTGGACTCTTCTGTTGTTTGTGAGCACTACTCATTCCTTCTAAGGGATTTTGCCCACAGTAGTAGCTATGATGGTCATCTGAGTTAAATCCACCCAATCCTCTCTGTTTTAATTCAGTGAGTCCTAAGATGTTGATGTTCATTCTTGCCATCTCCTGCTTGACTACGTCCAGTTTACTTTGATTCACGGACCTCACATTCCAGGTTACTATACATATTGTTCTTTACAGCATCAGACTTTGCTTTCACTCGCAGACACAGCCACAGCTGAGGGTCATTTCTGCACTGGGCCAGATGCTGCTTTCCTTCTGGAGCTGTGTTGGTAACTGCCCTCCTCTCTCCTTCAGTAGCATGTCGGACAACTCCATCCTGGGCTGGGGGCGGGGGGCTCATCTTCCATACTGTTGCTCATCTTTCGTACTGATCTTGGGGTTTTCGCGGCAAGAATACTGGAGCAGGTTGCCATTCCCTCCTTTGGTGGACCACAGTGTCAGAACTCTTCACCGTAGCTCATCTGTCTCAGGTGGCCCTGCCCAGCGTAGGTCATAGCTTGAGTTATGCAAGCCCCTCCACCGTGGCAAGGCTGTGATCCATGAAGGGGGGTAAAGTAATACCTCCTTTAAAATGAGTTATACAGCATTGTCTAATGGTAATAATGCCATTTCTTTTATTTGTACATAAGATTCTTTTATCCCTCGGTATTGTCTATCTCTCTTTCTCCATTTTGCTAGGAGGCATTTTATTCTTTATATGTGTTTATATATAAGACCTGACAACTACAAGTCCTAGCTCTGCAGTCACTCAGCGGTTAATTTAATCTTTCTGTGTCCCAGTTTCCCTCATTTGTAGAGCAAGAAACTAACATTTAATTTGAGGCAGGGTTTTAACAATTAGGTATAATATTCTCAGGTGACCCAGTGGTAAAGAATCCTCCTGCCAGTGCAGGAGACACAGGAGATGCAGGTTCAATCCCTGGTTTGGGAAGATCCCCTGGAGTAGGAAATGGCAACTCACTCCAGTATCCTTGCCTGGAAAATCCCATGGACAGAGGAGTCTGGCGGGCTATGGACCATAGGTTCCCAAAGAGGCGGACGTGACTGAGAGCCTAAGTATGAGCGTGATGATGTATGTGAAGTGCTTAGTGAGGATCTATACACAGGGAGTGGGCAGCATATAGCAGTAGTTATTTCTAGATTTGTTTCTCTTCAGTTATAGAACCTTTCCTTAATAAATAAGACAGGAAAAAGAGATCTTCAGATATTCTTATCTTCTTTCCAACAGAGAGATTTCTCTGTCCTTCACAAAATTGCAATTACTTTTCAAATCCTTAACCTACTTTCCTTTTAAAGCAACTAACTAATAAATGGAGAAGAACAGCCAAATTCCCAGTGAGGGTGAAAATGTAGAGCAAATACTTCTGGCATAGGGGTGAAGAAAGCATCTTACTTTGAAAAGTGGAGGAGTTAGTAATTAATAGCATGGTCTTTTAAATCAGGTGGATAGAACTGGGCTTGAATCTAATCCAGACCTTTACTTGCTGAGTCACAGTGTAAAAGTTACTTGGCCTTTCTTAGGTATTTTCTCTTATGTGAAGTGGGCATAATAGCAGTATTTCTTCACTGAGTATGAAGAGGCATATATGTGAGAAATCTTTAAAGACTTAGTACATTGTCTGGCAGGTAGCAAATCATTGATAAATAGAATCCCGTTGATATGTTTCCTTCTGCCCCTACTCTTACTTCCTAATATTCTTCTCTGATAATGATGGACGAAACTATTTTATTTACCTTTGGAATATGAATTTTAGGAATGTGTTTATTGCCCAATATTTTCAAATGAGGTCGTTTAGATGCTTTGAAGTGTTTCTTACAAATTAACCATGTAGGTCGGTACTCATGCAGAGCTGTCAGGTGTTTTGCTCAAAAATGGGATTTACATACCCACCAAGAAAAATGAATTGTGATCCCTATAAATGCTTAGTGTCTGCCAGTAGTTTTATTTATGAAAGACCATCAATGAATTGTGTTATTGTTTAGCTGCTTTTGTTGCTATTGTAGTAACTATATTTATTATCACTGCATGGTCTAACATTTTATGTATATCAAAAGATGAGTGGAAGAACACAAACATAATTCAGGAAATTCCCTGATTCACTCATGGCACTTAAGAGTTTCCCAAGGTTTTCTAGTGGGGAAGACAAATGGTAGAATTCTGAGATTCTTGATGCAAAGGAGTAAGATTATATGTTGGAAAGCATCTCCTAGTTATATTATCTTCCCACTGGACTGGGCATCTGGAAAGGGGAAAGTGCAGTTTCTAGTCTATACACTCTGTTTTTCCTCTTTGAGGTTTCCCACAGAGAATAAGATTAGCTTATTTGAACCACTAGGGGAAAAAATGGCCTAAGACTGTAAGTATCCATCTACTAAACAAGCTCTCATTACACATCATCTGTGTTTCACAAATTGTGCTAAAACTAAGGATACAATGATAACCAGAACATTAGACCTGCCTTGCAGGGTGTTTCTTGGTCAGGGGATAAGAGCAGATACATATTTAAATAATTGAGCAAAATGCAATGTGTGTTGTGTCAGAGTCAGGAAAAATCTGTTGAGAGAGAGGTAAAAGTGTTTTTGGATCTCTTTAAGGCTTTACAGAGGAGGCTCACAATTGAGCCATGAGAAGTTCAACATGTGCAGAGATTAGCCTCACAAGTTAAGTTAGGAGGAAGAGCGGGTAAAGGGTCTCAACTGAAGACAGACAGAGAGATGGAGAAAAGAAAAAAAAAAAAAGTGGAGGAGATGGCAGGAGAGAGAAGGAAAGAGAAAGAGATGATAGAAAGGAAAAAGAGATAGAAAGTGACCAAAATAGTAGATCTTGGATCTTAAATACCCTATTGCTACTGATAGGATATTGATGAGATTCTAATGGTATCAGATTATTAGTATAAATAACCAAACCCTAAATCAAGAAATCAATATTTTGGTTATCATATATTCTTTTTACAGAGAAGGAAATGGCACCCCACTCCAGTACTGTTGCCTGGAAAATCCCATGGACGGAGGAGCCTGGTAGGCTGCAGTCCGTGGGGTTGCTAAGAGTCAGATACGACTGAGCGACTTCACTTTCACTTTTCACTTTAATGCATTGGAGAAGGAAATGGCAACCCACTCCAGTGTTCTTGCCTGGAGAATCCCAGGGACAGGGGAGCCTGGTGGGCTGCCGTCTATGGGGTTGCAGAGTCAGACACGACTGAAGCGACTTAGCAGCAGCAGCATATTCTTTTTAAAATGGTCAGCCCTCAATAAGTATAATTTTATTTCTAAGATTAGTATATTATGGAAAATTTTTAAAAACTCTTCCCCTCTGATTGCTAATATAAATGAAAGCATGTATTAAACACTAAATCAAAGTTTTCTTACTAGTCAAATTTTGGAAACTCTTCTGCCATGTAGGGATTTTTGTTATTTTTCTCTATGATGACAGAATCTACCTTTAACAATGTATTTGTGTGATTTAGATACTTTCATAAGCTCTATTACCTCAAACGAATTTATTAGACTGAGTTAGAATTCAAGAGAAAAAAAAGTTACTATATTTTCACTACTTCTAAGTTTAGTTTTAATAGGAAACAGATATTCTTTATTCAGCTTTGTAGTGACATTTTTACTTATTTAATAAAAGGGTTGTATAATTCTTTGAACTTAAAAGTTTAAGTCGAAGATCAAAGTTGATTGGTAACATTTTCAATGTAGCTGAACAAAAATTGTATAATTTGCAAACCACTTACCTTATAAGATATTACTGAATCTTTAAAATTAATAAATATAAATTCTAATAATCATGTTTACTATACAGTCTAATTTACTCAGAAAAAATGTTAATTTATAAAGTTAGTTTTAAAGAAGGCATTATATCTAAATGCTCCAGCTGGTTATTTCCATTCCATACTTCACCTTGGAACTAAATTATCTACATCATAAAACAGTCTTACAGATTATCAACAACACTTTGAATTATATCTAAAGGACAAGAACAGCTTGTAAGTTCATTTTTCTATTTTATCCAAATTGGCTAACAGTTTCTCTTAAATTCTAGCTAACTGGAGTAGATATAAATCATAAGTCTATTTTACTCTAAAGTAGAAGGTCAGCATGTATGCAGTAGTAATGTGCTATTCTTTTTACTGGCACAGATTTTTTTTTTTTTTAATTATTTTTTTTTTATTATTATTTTTTTTTTTTGGTCATACATTGATATGAAGGCACAGATTTTATGGATAATTATTTTGCTTAGAGGTAGTGTACTACAGGCTCAAATATAGCAGTGTGTTAATAATATTATATTAGTTATGATAACTGAGCTGTCTTTCCTCAAGCTTTCATGTACACTGACCATGGCAGGTGGTGGGCAAACGTCTATACAGGTGGATGGGGAATGTGAATGTAAACGTATCAACAGTTTCTGTTTTAGTTATTTTGACTTCTTGAGTTAGAATAAGCACACTACTCATATTTGAAGAAGAAAAATAAGTACCATAAGTACTATGCATACACTGACATATTCTGGGTGAGAATGGTAGGCTAAGGTGATCATCGTGGCTTGACCAAGGTGGCCCATCAGTGGAAAAATGGCATACTTTACCTCTACAGACAGAAGATGGGGGCATCCCTGGTGATACAGTGGTTAAGAATCTCCCTGCCAATGCAGGGCACACGGCTTCAATCCCTGGTCTGGAAAGAGTCCACATGCCACAGAGCGACTAAGCCCTTGAGCCACAACTACTGACTCCATCCTCTGGAGCCCACAAGCTAAAACTACCGAGCCCATATGCTACAACTACTGAAGCCCGTGTGTCTAGAACCTGTGCTCTGCAATGAAGAGAAGCCACAACAATGAAAAGCCCATGCCCTGCAAAGAAAAGCTGCCCAGCACAAGCAAAAATAAATAAATAGATTAAAAAAAAAAAGATGGTAGACTAGGACACGAATGACATAATTAACTTGCTATAAACCCTGTCCAGTCTCTTACAGGTGTAAACAGAATATTTCTGTTTCCCATAACTTAGGGAAGTAAATAGTTTGCAGAAGGAAAAAAAAGCATGCACAGAAAAAATAGTGTACATTTCAAGTACATGGTGAAGTTAAAATATATAATGTAAATCCATTAATAGGATTTTCTGTGGGGAGATGGAAATTAGAGTAAGATATAGTGATAAAGGGAATTAACTAAAAATATATACTGTCTCTAATGAGTTAAATCAAACAGAATTTCAAGCATAATAATGTCTTACATAAATAAAATTGCAAACTAACTAACTCCAAGAAAACAACAATGCTTTCTTATCGTGTTGGCCAAAAAGTCTGTGTTTTCTGTAGCATCTTACCTACAAATTACCTACCTACCTACCTAAAAAATTAAAAATGGTTTTCAGAAAATGTTGAAAATGGAATATTCTTGATAAAAGAACAGTAAGGGAATTAAGTGCATCATATAAATGGAATCATATAGTCATAAAGACACTGTCCTTTTCCAATTTTGCATGATGTCCTCAAAAATCATCCATGGTGTACTAGGTATCACAACTTCTTTCCCTTGTTAGGCTGAATAATATTCTATTGTATGTATAGGACACATTTTGTTTATCCATTCATGGGTTGATGGAAATTTGTGTTGCTTTTATGTTTTAGCTATGGTGAATAATGCTGCTATGAACATGGACATATAAATAACTCTCTGAGACCCTGCTTTGAATTATTTTGAGTATATATATCCAGAAGTGAATTACTAGATCACGTGATAATTCTGTTTTAAATTTTTTGAGGATCTATTTTCCATGGCAGGTGTACCATTTTATATTCCCACTAACTGTGCACAAGGGTTAACAATTCTCTGTATTCTCTTTGTAATTGTTTTTTTTAATAATAGTAATCATCCCAATTAGTGTGAGGTGATATTTCACTGTACTTTTAATTTGCATTTCCCTCATAATTAGTTATGTTGAGCATCTTTTCATGTGCTTATTGGCCATTCATGTATCTTTGAAGAAATGTATATTTGAGTCTCTTTTCTGTTTTTGAATTGGGTTGTTTGTTTTTTTATGTTAAATTTTAGAAGTTTTCAATATAGTATAGATACTAGTTCCTTACCAGGTAAATGATATGCAGATGTTTTTCCCATTCTTTGTGTTTCTTTTTTACTCTATTGATAGTGTCTTTTGAGACACATTTTAAAAGTTTTCTTATAAAGTTCCATTTGTCTACATTTTCTTTTGTTACCTGTGCCTCTGGTGTCATATCCCAGAAATCATCAAACCCAAAGCTTTTGCCCTATTCTTTCTTCTAAGAGTTTTACAGTTTTAGGTCTTATATATAGGTCTTTGATACATTGAGTTAATTTTTGTTTATGGTGTTAAGCGAGGGTCTAACTTTAGTCTTTTACATGTGTATATCTTGTTTTTTTAGCACTATTTCTTGAAAAGACTGTGTGGGTTTTTTTTTTGTTGTTGTTGTTGTTGTTTTCCTGTTGAATGGCCCTGGCACTTTGGATAGAAATCATTTGACCATATATACAGAGGTTTATTTCTAGACACTCTATTCTATTCCTTTGGTCTATATACCTGTATTTTTTCCAATACCACACAGTGTTGATTATTGTAGCATTGTATTAAGCTTTGAAATCAGAAGTGTGCATCCTCCAGCTTTGTTCTTTTTCAGAATTGTTTTGGCTACTTGAAATCCCTATGAATTTTAGGGTGGATTTTTATAGTTCTATAAAAAATCATTGTGTTTTTATAGGAACTAAATTAATTCAATTTGTATAGCATTGACATTTTAATAATACAGATCTTCTTTGATTTAAAATTTATAATTTTATCCCCATAACCCATAAAAAATTTAAAAGATCGTGAGTTGACAGTGCATTTAATACACCTAAACTTCCACATATCATAGCTTGGCCTCTCCTACCTTAAAAGGATGATTTTTGCTTTGGATTTTTCATGCATGTCATTTATTATGTTAAAGTCAATTTCTTCTATTTCTTGTTTGTTGTGTGTTTTATCATGAAAGAATGATAACTTTTTCAAATGCTTTTCCTGCATCAATTAAAATAGTCATGTGGTTTTTAGTCCTTCATTCTGTAAATATGGTATATTAACAGTGATCTGTTTTTATGTGTTGAAGGATGTTTGCATCCCAGGAGAATAACCCAACTTAACTTTTTGTATATGATTATTTTACTATACTGTTGAATTCATTTTGCTAGTATTTTGTTAAGGATTTTTATATTAATGTTCATAAAGGATATTGGTCTGTAGTTTTCATTTGTCTGAGTTGGATATCATTATAATGATGACCTCATAGAATGGTTCAGAGAATATTCCCTCCTCTTTAATTTTTTGGAAAAGTTTGAGAAAGATTGGTGTTCATTCTTCTGTAAAAGTTTGGTAGAATTCATTAGTGAAGCCAGCATTTCCAGGGATTTTCTTTGTCAGACATTTTTTTTTTTTTCTTATTTGTTCTTCTTAGTTATGGGGCTGTTCAGATTTTCTCTTATTGTGGTTTGTATTTAGGAATATTAATCTGATTCAAACAGCCAGAGCTGGAAAAAAAAAAAAAAAGCAGTTGTGAGTTGTCACCATGTGATCTTTCCTAGGTACAATATTTTCTACATGATTTCAGATTGCCATGGAAATATTTAGTTTCTCAAAAAAGACAAAATATTTTAAGTATAATCTAGAATTGTAGAGAATAAATTGTTCTATATGGCTGTATTTGTCAAAATGTCTGGCTCCAATGTGAACATAAAGATATTTTCATTTTAATTGTTGAGAATTCTCTAGGGAAATTGTCTTCCTTCTTTATGTAGGATATAGTAAACATAATTTGAGTTTTTTTTTAGCATCCAGACCATTATTACAAAATCAGTTTTTGTATTTTTTTCACAGCAATAACAGCTCCCAGAGTTATTGAAGTGTTTAGGGCTCTTGGCATGGTGTTCGTCATGTTTATTAGTGGTTTTTTTCTCTTTTAGTTTTTCTTCTTGCTATCTCACTGTCATCTTTGTCTCATAAAGGCAACACTGTATAAATCTTTCATCATTTTTTCAAGCTTGTTGTTTCCCAATATAATGTGCTTTGAATCAAAATATGTAGCATATTTAAGTTGTATATAATGTAAGCTAGGATATGACTAAAGGAATGAGGAGTTTACAGGTGAGTAAAGGGCACAGACTTAATGTGTGGATTCTGATTTTTAACTCGCTGGCCAGAGACCTGCGTATTTTCTTCAAATGGGTAAATAGCTGATTTACTTGCCTAGAAAATTGAGCCTAAAGCCTTCCATTCTTTGCGGGGTATAAATTACAAAGAAAGCAAGATTGAGAAGGAAGGGAAGTTGAGGCTAGGAAGGTGTGTCTTCACAGAGACCCTGTGGACAGATGTGTCTCCAGAGAATCTCTGTAGGACAATAATGGGGCTTTATGACTTCAGCGTTTCCTTGGTCAGCATTGCTTCGCAGAGATCAGTTCCTGCCCACACACGTCCGCTGCCCGTCTGTTCTCTCAGAGCACTTAGCGGAGACACCAGGCTCAGGACAGCAGCGACAGCGACCTCCTGCGTGCTGATGGAGTCTGCAGGTGCGAGGCGGGGCGCACCGGCGTCTTCCCCCTGGGGCCTCAGAGCCGCTGCGCTTGTGTGAAGTCACAGCCGGCCCTGGTCTCTTCCCGGACCCCTGGGAACTGAGACTCCCCAGGGACGAGGCCCGAGGGCCTTGCGGGATCAGGAGGCAGGCTGCTGCTGGCTTGAGCCTCTGTGAGGTCGGAGAGGCTGAGAGCAGCTGAGACAAAGAGCCAGGCCAGCCACGTAGGCCGAGAGGAGCAAAGCCCTGCCCCTCTGAGGAGGCAGACCCCGCGCTCCAGGAGCCCGCTTCCAAAGACGACGGGGCCCCCCAGGCCTTCAGAGATGCTCCCGGTGCCAGATCAGCTTTCTCAAGGATCAGCAGAGCGTCCAGCAGAAATGCGTAACCGAGAGATCCTCTGCTCGTAATACCTAGATGTAAACCAAGTTGTGTTTGCGTTGGGTGAGGAAACACGTCAACACTCTAAAGTGCAGCCCTGTCTTGCGCGTTTGTTTGATGACCAGTGAACATTTTGGTTACAGTTTTCACTTTCAACATAATATGTATTCTTTTCCTTATTTGTGTAATTTTTAGTGTTTATGATGATCTGACAGGGCACATGTGGAGCGAAAAGGAAAGCAGACATCAGAAGTTTTTTAGTTTACTTATTGTGGTGTTTTGTGGAGATTTTCCTCCGTGATTATGTCTGGAGACTGAATTATTAGTTACAGACTCTGATCATAAAGCCACAAATTGGAAGTTACTTATAGAGTTTTTCTTATGCAGCTATTGAATTAACTTACGTTGAAGTGCCAAGATGAGATGACATTTTAAATGTGTATCATGTCTCTTATATAATAGGCAAATAAATAAAATAAGTTTGTTTCTGATGCTCTATGATTTTGATAATTTCTGCTTCAAACTAGTAACTAGTTTTTTTAGGTGCCGGCCCTCTGTCCCCTGGTCTGCCCAAAGAAGGAAAACTGAAAAAAAAAAAAAAAAATGAGTAGTTTTTGCTGCTCTGAAAATAATTCTCAGTGTGGCTGAAACACAATGAATTAACAAGCAATTACTCCAACACCAACACAAAAGTTATTAGTCAACTTCATAGCACACTATAAACCCAATAATGGTATAAATAATAGCATAGTTTAATTTTACGTTTCCACCAAGCACTAGGCATAAAAAAAAAGTCTTCTCAATAATATGCTAATAAAACCTGGGAACTTCCTTTAAAGGAGTCATTCTGCCTTTCCATTTATTCCTTAGCTAATACTACTGTTTTTATCAGGTCATTAAAAAAAAATAGTTGCTTAAAAGAAAAAGAATGCATTCACATGGGTGTTGTCTTTCTGCATTCCTGTGTTTTTCAACAAGGAGCAGGACGGGTTTCAATAATCCTAACTTCTGGGCATCTGGAGAAAACTGTTTGCTCCAAATCCCTACAAATGCTGAATCACAGTATCTGAGGAGGGTGATGGTGATTTTGCTATGGAAATTCGGTAAGAAATAATCTTAACATTGACTGAGGATTAAGTAAATGGTGAGAAAATGGAGATCCCCTTGCACCCAGCAGTCCTTATAACTGCTAATTTACTACACGATGCTAATTAAATGAAGTTAGCTTCATAATAGCAATGTATGGTGCCTGCATAGAAAAGCTGTTAACATAATTATATCCCTAACATAGGGGGCAAAGTAGATTACAATTATTAGAAAGCCATGGGATACAGGCTACTGCGAGTGTTAACAACATTAGGAAGTGGATTTACAATCCTAAATTTCCCATGTACAATGTATATTTTATATTTAATTTTCTTTCATTAGATGATACCTAATAGAGATTATTTGAAATTATGTATCCTTCTCTAAGTGATCAATTTTCAAATTCTGAGGAGAGAGAAAGTGTATTAAGTGTTTATGTAGGTAAAATATATTTTGGTGTGCAATTTCCTGCCTTGTCAAAATATTACCTCTTTTGAAAGATATATGATGTGACAGTTTTATATCAAACCATAAATAAAAACTGATCTATAAGAATGAAAGTACCTTAATATGCAATATTGAATTCCACATCTTACATACATTCTACCTCTTATCTTCTACCATGGCAACATATTATTAAATATCATTCAAAAACTCCAGACTGAAAAAGGACAAACTCTCAAAGGTAAAGGTACTTTCAAAGCCAGTTTGCCTATTAAATATTATTGACATTCAGTAATACCCTAACTCCAACATTTCACAGAGAAAAAAGTTGTCATAACAAACCTACTCATTTTTTATAAACTTGTTTACTTTTTAAAATTATCAGTTTTAAGAGTAGGTATGCAACTTATGAAAAATTTAAATACAATTTAAATAAAGGTATAATTTCCAGAATAAATAGGAGCAGATAAAGAGCTGCTCATATTTGATGAGCATTTTGTTGATGGTATTCAAACATCAGCAAAATGAAAAACAATTAGTAAACCAAAACAGGCAAGCTGGTCATATAAAAATAAAACAAATGTTGTAAACATTGTTCCTGTTGAATTCTACTGGTAGCCTATATATAAAATTATACATAATGGATACTAATATATAAGAGAGTATCTTTATATTATCATCAATATATCATAATGTGTTCTTGGTAGAATATCCACATATAACATAATTCAGTTAAGGAAGGTAAACATTTTTTTCTTATTAGGGAAGTGAAATTAAAGAATAACTCCATCAGGCAAATTGTGGTATATTCCCATTCCAGAACTGAATCATTAGCTTTGTAGTAGGATTTTCCTTTTACCCTGTAAGACCTATTCTTAGAAATTGGGCTTAATCAGGTATTCTGAGGCATTTAACCAGGTAGGAGAATAGTGAATATTGGAAAACAATAAACTAGGGTTTCTATTTGAAAGAAAAATGAAGAAATAATACTGACAATAAAACAAACACTGTCATGGTATGGATGCTTTGTTTTCAATTTTAAGAACATTAATTGACTTCAGTTATCTTTTGTTTTACATATAATCCTATAATCCTTTTTCTTTCATTTTAACTTTTTCTCTTTAAATTTCAAATGTACTTACAGGTTTTTCAAATTGTTTAATATTTTTCATTCAATGGGTCCTTCATTAATTTTATTCTTATTTATGTTTTTCCTATTTTTTCTTAACAGTTTTAAATTTTGCATTCATCTCTTGCAGTGCAAATTTCATTTTCAATAATTTCTAAGTAATAAAAAAGATATAACATGATTTATGAAATTTTTATAGTATTATAGTTAATTCAGGTTATAGGTTTGGGTTACTAATTTATTGTAATTGTAATTTTTTTTTTTCTTTTCTGTTCAAGCACTCAGTCACAGGCAACTCCTCAGCTTTCCTAAGTGGTAAACCATGCCTCTAATTTTCAGTTCTTACATGAACCATGTCAAACACAAACAAATCTGGACAGTAGTTAAAGTGCTGAGGACACATTTTATTCAGTGATTAATTATTGCAATTGGTAAGAAAGTCCCCCATAAAATCCTGTTTTTGCAGAGGTGACAGCATTTTAAAGGGAGAGTGAAAGAGGAAAGAAGACTGTAGGGGCTTGAGCAGAGTCAGGGAAGTGGAGATTTACAGAGACTCAGAGACAGAGGTCCTGTGTTCAGATGATGGCTGGAGGAAATAGTAAAATCTTTTGGCAGCCTTAAACTTTCTCAGGCAGGCATTTTAAAGGGAACTGAGGTCTTCTTGGGTATATGATCTTAGGCTGGTAGAAACGATGCAGCTATGGTAATATTTTTCAAGTCGCTTAACGTGTGTATGTATGTGTGTGTGAAGTAGGAGGAGTATGATTCTATGGATAAAATCGTTTGTGCTGATTTTCTGTAATAGCTTTTAGAAAGTAAAGATTGAGTCCATTCAAGAAGAGAGCTGAGAGGAGCCTACTAGCATTTGGTCAAGATGAGTCTTTGTTGTTCATCACTTGGAGTTTCAGCAGTTCTGCTTTCCACAGTGAAAAGTCTACATTCTTCACCCCCAAACAGGAAGCGCCATTTATCTGTTGGATCAAGTTATGGGAGAGTTATCCCCAGTGAGTTTCTTCAGAGTTAAGACAAGTGTGTTCTCTCACTTGGATTTTTCTCTTCTGGGTCATGGTGGCTTTTGTGGAATCTAGAAGAATGGTATAGATGAATTTATTGGCAAGATAGAAATAGAGTCACAGATGTAGAGAACAAACTTATGGCTCCCTAAGGGGGAAGGGGTGCTGGTGAGATGAACTGGGAGATTGTGATGGACGTATATACACCACTATGTATGGACCACTAGGTAACTAATGAAAACCTGCAGTTTAGCACAAGGGACTCTGCTCGGTGACCCATGGTGACGTAAATGGGGAGGGAATCTAAAAACAAGTGGGTGTATGTGTATGTGTAACTGATCCACTTTAGTGTATAGCAAAAACTAACAATGTTATGAAGCAACTATACTTCACTAAATTTAAAAAAAAAAAAATTATATGCTGTTTGAAAATTTATCACATTTTGAAGTTCAATTTTTTTTTTTTTTTTTTGAAGTTCAATTTTTATGAGAGATCAGAAAGGCCAATCCACTTCAGCAGAATAAGTAAAAAATTAAAATAACTTGAAATATAATATCATATTGCTAGAGGAATGATAGAAGTAAGATGTTTTGAAAAAGTTGTTGATGTTTCCAATCAAATATTTTTACCAACTCAAATATTTATTAATAGTTGGCATAATTAATGAATGAAAAATATTAAATATGATTACAAGTTAATTCAAGATATATTTATTAAAACTGTTTTTCCAAAACTAAATTAGGGGTATAAATATACAACACAAATTAGAGTTGAAATGTTAAAATAGCAGGACTGATTGGAAATAAACAGCCTAATAAATTCAGCTCTGTTGCCCTAGTATGGTTGGTTGAACCTTCAAAATTATTTCTGTTGCTTCCATGAGGACTTTTTAACTCCAATCTATATAATGGAAAGGACAATAGACAGATATTAAGCTGTACATTATGAGAATGTTAAAGCAAACTTTTTAACTAAGAATTGTTAATTAAGCTATTCTGAAGTAGTTTTGGGATAACTAAAATATTATCCTAAAGTGTGTTTTATTCTGTCAACCAAATAAACTAATCTGCATACATATAATCTATTCTTTGTGTTTTAGAAAGTACCTAACCTACCCTGCTTATTTGACTTGTTTGCAGAGCACATCATGCGAAAAGCTGGGCTGGATGAAGCACAAGCTGGAAGCAAGACTGCCAGGAGAAATGTCAATAACCTCAGATACGCAGAAGACACCACCCTTATGGCAGAAAGTGAAGAACTACTAAAGAGCCTCTTGATGAAAGTGAAAGAGGAGAGTAAGAATGTAGACTTAAAGCTCAGCGTTCAAAAAAAGAAGATCATAGCTTCTGGTCCCATCACATCATGGCAGATAGATTGGGAAATAGTGGAAACAGTGTGAGACTACTTTTGGGGGCTCCAAAATCACTGAAGATGGTGACTGCAGCCATGAAATTAAAATATGCTTGTTCCTTGGGAGAAAAGGTATGACCAACCTAGACAGCATATTAAAAAGCAGATACCTCACTTTGTCAACAAGGGTCCGTCTAGTCAAGGCTATGGTTTCTCCAGTGGTCACGTATGGATGTGAGAGTTGGACTATAAAGAAAGCTGAGCACCAAAGAATTGATGCTTTTGAACTGTGGTGTTGGAGAAGACTCTTGAGAGTCCCTTAGACTGCAAGGAGATCCAATCAGTCCATCCTAAAGGAGATCAGTCCTGAATGTTCATTGGAAGGACTGATGCTGAAGCTGAAACTCCAATACTTTTGTCTCCTGATGTGAAGAACTGACTCATTTGAAAAGACCCTGATGCTGGGATAGATTAAAGGCAGGAAGAAAAGGGGATAACAGAGGATGAGATGGTTGGATGACATCACTGACTCAATGGACATGAGTTTGAGCAAGCTCTGGGAGTTGGTGATGGACAGGGAGACCTGGTGTGCTGTGGTTCACGGGGTCGCAAAGAGTCAGACACAACTGAGCAACTGAACTAAACTGAAACCACATTTGAAGAATCTGAGGTCACAATTTAAACTCTAAGGCCTTAGACTTCTACAATCTACATGGTTTAATTTTTTCATTCCTGATATTTTCTCTTACATATTCAATTTACTACATGAGGAAACTACAGTTTTCATGGCGTATCATGTGCCCTCTGAATTTTTACTTGCATTTCTATAGTGTATATGACTCATGACTGAGGTAGAGGAAAATTGTTGTTATGAAAATTGATGCCTATGTCAGTTTTCTATATTTCCTCCCTGGATCCTCATTCTGCAAGTTATTTGCAAATATTTAACTCAAGTTATTGGAACCAAAACTGGTATTTGAACATGATTGTCCAAATTAAACCATGTATTTTCTTGTGAGCTTTCTGAAAGAGTGCAATAACATGTTGAGGAGAACAACATGACCCTGAAGTGCCCAGCCCTCTGTAATACACATTCATTTTAAATGAATTTCTTTTGGAAAAATAGAAGCATTCCCTTAAATACCAAACCATAGTGGACTAGCACACTCTCTTATAAAAATCATTGTGTGATTAGGTATTTTACTAACTAGCACAGCACATAGTTTGATACAAAATATGGTCCATCTGTTTAATGGATTTATAATACACTTGAGAGTTTAGCAATTTAGCTAAACCATATCATGTTAATGCTACGTTTCAAGTTAACCTTTTAAGTAGTAAGAGCAAGGAGGATGGAAGCAAAAACCATTGCCAGGCACAAGACATTGTCAGGAAGTCATCAAAGAACAAGAGATTAAAGATAAGTTTCAGATGAGAGATTCTGAGCTCCAGTGCCAATCGGAATCAATCCGCAGTGTAAGTGGAAGCAGCATTGTCGAGAAGGTGAAGGACATGAATGCGTCGTGACATGGGAAGGGTCGCCCAGTTTGAGAGGATTCTGCATGAAAGGGGACCGAGAAATCGTAGATTTCCCAGTTTTCATGGGAACCAGAAAATCTCAATTCTGTATTAAAGGTGCAGATTGTAAAATGCTGAAAGCAATTTTGATATCTTTAACACTGGACAGGACAGGAAGAGAACTTTCCACGGTTTTAAATCTACCACTGCTACTAATATGAAACATCTGATTTAAATATATAGCTATTTAGATCAGAGTAGAAATTACTGTTTCAAATAGTTTTAGTCAGTAGAAGTATCATAAGAATACTGAGTATTTGGAGGAAAAAACTACCAATTTGGCTAGATAACTGCTTTAATGGAAATAAAAATATATTTTAAGTTTAATTGTGAGAATGGGGATTGCAGTACTATATTTTTATTGATTTCTGGGTCAAACAGAACTGGTAAAGGTGGGAGTGGCTAAGAGCTGAAATAATATTTTCTAGAAATTTAGTTTAGAAATAAATATGAGATTGCCAACAGAATTTTAAATCTGGTCTGTGTGCTTCAGCTATGCACAAAGAAAATTTAGTTTAAAAAAAAAATCATGTTTTCTGTTTATTCTACTTGCAACCCATTGGTTAATTTCATGTTGCAGAGAACTTTATTAAACATATGTAAATAAAACTTTTCAGAAGGATTAATTACGTGACTTCTGATCTTACCTGTATGTCATGGTGATGAATGGGGTTATCTATCCAACTACTTATATACCACCATCATGTTTTTTAGCAAAGTTCTCTTTGGTTTCCAAGTTAATTTTTGCAGACAAACTTACTTTGTTGTTTTTCAAGATGGCACACTGTGACTATAAAAATATTTTACCTTAAAAATTCTTAGAGAGTTTTTTACAATTCTTTCAGCATCTGGCTGAAAGAAATAATAAAAAATGTGCTTAAAATCCCAAAGTATAACCAGAAAATAGTCATTTAGACTAAAGTCATTATCTTGTGTTTGGTTTCACTTAGTACATATTACCCCTTATATTCGTTGCCTTAAAATGTTTATAAGAGTATGACTCAGTTTAAGGGCAAGTTAGATCAGATTTGATCCTTTAGAAATCCTTCTGACCAAAAAGTTTTCACCTTTATGAATGATTAAAAGTTTAACTTCATTTCTTTTTATTGGAAATTTTTGTTTGTTAGAGGTTTGCCATATAGCTGTCCTGAGTTTAAGTACTGTCACATTGAGATAAAAAATTTACCTGCTAATCTGCTATATTAAGTTATTATCTAATGTTGAAATGAAGTTTATAGAATCATCTGAATTTGATTCATATATTTAGAAGCAAAAATTTAGAAATAAGTGGGGAGAAGATTATTGAAAAGTTCTAAGCAGGAAAAAAAAATTAAATGAGAGATGCTAGAGAAATGCACAATGGAGTGAAGACTGACATGACTTTAATGTTAATTCTCATGATTATGAAATATGCTTATACTTCTTTGTGAAAACTTCGATATCTAAAATGAGAAGTTATAGATACATAAGTATGTTATTTGAGAGGTGAATTACAACAAAAAAATCTCAATGAAAAATAATCAAAGATTAGGGGTAGAGATAGAAGTTGATTTTTATACCTGATGGTCTCCATATTAGAAATATTTTGTGAAAAGTCCCATCATTTTGACAGCTCAGTTACTTGAAAATGTTGAAGTAATGGAAGAAAGAATAGGAAAAATATATACCCAAGGGGAAAAAAAAATTGACTATTGTTCAGGGAAAACAAATATTTCTCAAAGTTTGAAAAAGGACTCAAAATTACCAGTTAAGTAAATGGAAATGACAAAAGAGGAAATTTACCAGCCCAGGTGTAAATATTTTCAGTATCCTGAGTACAATACAAACACAGGGCTGGAAGAGAATTTATGAGGGCTTACTGCAGCTCAACACCATTGCATAACAAGAGATTTGACCTTCCTCCCACTGGGCAATATACATGATAAAAAACTGTTAATTTGTGTTACTGCAAAGTTGATTTAGGTGGCTCAACTTCAGTTCATTTTATTAGTCTGTAAAAAGAATGAAAATGTTTTGTATGATAAAATCAGAAAGCAAAACTTTTTCTCAGAGTAGCACAGGATCAGAATTCTTTCACTGGTTTTTGCTGTTGGCACACTGAACATCCCCATGACCCTAAACGTAAGTAGTTCAATTTAAAAGAGAGAAGATATTCAGGTACAGAAATCTGATAGCACTACTCAGCAAGACTGACAGCAGCTCTTCAGTAAAAGAAGAGAACCTACTTCCAAAATAGATACTGCTTGAATACTCATCAGGAAAACTCATTGGAATACTGAATAATAATTTTTTATTGCTCACAAAGTGATTTCTAATAATACTATCAGTTATTAGTTCAGTTCAGTTCAGTTGCTCTGCTGTGTCCGACTCTTTGAGACCCCATGAATCGCAGCACGCCAGGCCTCCCTGTCCATCACCAACTCCTGGAGTTCACCCAAACTCATGTCCATTGAGTCAGTGATGCCATCCAATCAGCTCATTCTCTGTTGTCCTCTTCTCCTCCTGCCCTCAATCTTTCCCAGCATCAGGGTCTTTTCCAATGAGTCAGCTCTTCACACCAGATGACCAAAGTATTGGAGTTTCAACTTCAACATCAGTCCTTCCAATGAACACCCAGGACTGATATCCTTTATGATGGACTGGTTGGATGTCCTTGATGTCCAAGGGACTCTCAAAAGTCTTCTCTAACACCATAGTTCAAAAGTATTAATTCTTCGGTGCTGAGCTTTCTTTATAGTCCAACTCTCATCCATATATGGCTCCTGGGAAAAATATAGCTTTGCCTACACGGACCTCTGTTGGCAAAGTAATGTCTCAGCTTTTTAATATGCTGTCTAGGTTGGTCATAGCTTTCCTTCCAAGGAGTAAACGCCTTTTAATTTCATGGCTGCAGTCACCATCTGCAGTGATTTTGGAGCCCCCAAAAATAAAGTCTGACACTGTTTCCACTGTTTCTCCATCTATTTGCCATGAAATGATGGGACCAGATGCCATGATCTTAGTTTTCTGAATGTTGAGCTTTAAGCCAGCTTTTTCACTCTCCTCTTTCACTTTCATCAAGAAGCGCTTTAGTTTTTCTTCACTTTGTGCCATAAGGGTGGTGTCGTCTGCATATCTGAGGTTATTGGTATTTCTCCTGGCAATCTTGATTCCAGTTTGTGTTTCCTCCAGCCCAGCGTTTCTCATGATGTACTCTGCATATAAGTTAAATAAGCAGGGTGACAGTATACAGTCTTGAAGTACTCCTGTCCCTATTTGGAACCAGTCTGTTATTCCATATCCAGTTCTAACTGTTGCTTCCTGACCTGCATACAGACTTCTCAAGAGGCAGGTCAGGTGGTCTGGTATTCCCATCTCTTTCAGAATTATCCACAGTTTATTGTGATCCACACAGTCAGATCTTTGGCATAGTCAATAAAGCAGAAATAGATGTTTTTCTGGAACTCTCTTGCTTTTTTGATGATCCAGAGGATGTTGACAATTTGATCTCTGGTTCCTCTGCCTTTTCTAAAACCAGCTTGAACTTCTGGAAGTTCACCGTTCACGTACTGTTGAAGCCTGGCTTGGAGAATTGTGAGAATTACTTCGCTAGCGTGTGAGATGAGTGCAATTGTGTGGTAGCTTGAGCATTCTTTGTCATAACCTTTCTCAGGGACTGGAGTGAAAACTGATCTTTTCCAGTCCTGTGGCCACTGCTGAGTTTTCCATATTTTCTGGCTTTTTGAGTGCAATTATATACCTTATATCAATTATATACCTTTTTTATTTTGAAGGTCATACCGTGGGAACATACTTGATCTCTGTGCATGAATGCGGCTGGAACCTCCATTAGCACAGGTAGTCATTGAGACCTTGTATGTACTGAGCTGCTAGCTGGTGGTGGTAGCACTTCTCACAGCCTGCTGGTTTTCAGTTCTTTGTCCTAAAGTCCTGGGTGACCCAATGCCGTTTCTTAAAACGTTACTGTATTGACATGGGTATACTTTAAGATCTACATTTTTTCTCCCAAGTTTTAAATGTCTGTGAATTACCTACTGCAAAATGCAAATTAAAATATCTAAGGGGCATTTTGTAATTAAAGTCTGACATAGTGCATAGTCATATGGATCTCTGTGTGTTATAGTTCTGAAATGCTGCCAAGCTAGTAGACTTCTTTTCCTCTTTTACCTCATTAGAGTGTATTTAGAATGATCTAGATCCTTACCATTTTGATTCTAACCTATAAAACTTAAGTAGATATGTGAGATCTTCAGTACACAATATCATAGTTTTGATATCTTTGTTTGGGTTTATGACAATGTCAAATATTTGAAATAAAATAAGCTGAAAGTATTAAGTTGCCCTTACAGTTAAATTATATTTCATTTTAATAAAAGTTGAAGCTTTGAGATGCCTTGAATATATTTTTCAGCAGACATAGATTTCTGAGCATATATATTTCAGTTTTCAAAGCTAGTATTCAGTACTCAATGATATTAAACTCAAACTAGGTATAAAATATGTAAAATAGTTATAATTTAGTTTTTAACCACTATGTTCACAAATATTTATACATATGATCATTGAGTTGATCAGGGAGAGTGAAAGACAGTGAAGATAAACAACAAAGAAAGGAGTTTGGAAGCCAAAACTATGTGGGCAAAATGAGTGAAGCCCTTAAGCAGATAGTTCATCTGCCTTCATGCAGACCAATCAGAGTCCAGGAAAAGGAGGCAGCAGAAAGAATTGTAAGAATGGTAGACAGACAGAATATCTGTGAGAGATGCTTGCGAACATAATTCAGCTTTACTTATCTGGATCATAAAACAAAGAGATCTTCATTGCTCTACTAGGGGTTACTAGCATACGTGGTGATGGCATGCTGCAGTCCATGGGGTCACAAAGCGTCGGACACAGCTGAGCAACTGAACTGAACTGAGTATAGCAGTTCTTCCAAACTATCTAGTGCGAAAGGAAGAATTTTTTATTGTTGTGTCTGTAAATTTTTAGTGTGTTGCAGACCCATACAAAAATTAACTGAAAATGATTCACCCACTAAAGTTAGATATCAGATCTATAAAACGCCTAGTAGATAACACAGGAGAAAACCTAGAAGGCCTCGGATATGGTGATGACTTTTTACGTATAACACCAAAGCCATAATCTGTGAAAGAAATAATTGATGATCTGGGCTTCATTAAGTTAAACACTTTTTTTCCCCCTGCAAATTGCTGTTTTCAAGACAATGAGAAGACAAGCCACAGACTGGGAAAAAATATTTTCAAAATATTTCAAAATATCGGATAAAAGACTATTATTATCCACAATGTGCAAAGAAATAGTAAAACTCAGCAATAAAAAAAAAAAGCCAACAACCTAATAAATGGATAGGACAAAGACTTTAACATACACCTCACCAAGGAAAATAAACAAATAAATAAACATGAAAAAATCTTCCATGTCCTATATTAATAAGAAAATGCAAATTAAAACAACAATGAACTACAAATATTAACACTAATTAGAAAGATCAAAATCCAGAACACTAACAGCACCAAATGCTGGTAAGAATGTGAAGCAACAGGACTTGTCTTTCTTGTTAACTGATGAGAATGCAAAATGCTACAGATGTTCTGCAAGATGGTTTGGCAGTTTCTTATAGCTAAGTGTAATCTTACCATGGGATCCAGCAATCATACTCCTTGGTATTTACCCAAAGGAGTTAAAAATGTGTCCACACAAAAACCTGAACATAGGTATTTATAGCAACTTTATTCATGATTTCCAAAGCTAGGAAGCAAACAACAGGTCCTTCACCAGGTCAATGGATAAATAAACTGTGGTATGTCAGGAAATGGAATGTCATTCAGCATGAAAAATAAATGAGCTAAAAAGGCATGAAAAGACATGGAAGAAATTTGAATGCATATTACTGAATGAAAGAAGCCAGTGTGAAAAGGCTACGTATTGTATGATTCCAACTGTGTGACATTCTGGAAACAGCAAAACCTTATAGACAGTAAAAAACAAAACAAAAAACAGTGGTTACTGGACTTGGTGGTGGGCAGATGAATAGACAGATAACGGAAGATTTTCAGGGCAATGAAAATACTCTATAATAATGTGATGATGGCATACATGTCATTATACATTTGTTCAAAACCATAGAATATACAACACCAAGAGTGAATGGTAATGTGAATTATCCACTTTGGGGGTTATGGTGTGTCAAAGAATCCTCCTACAATGCAGGAGACCCCAGTTTGATTCGTGGGTTGGGACGATCCCATGGAGAAGGGATAGGCTACCCACTCCAGTATTCTTGGGCTTCCTTGGTGACTCAGATGATAAAGAATCCACTTGCAATGTGGAACACCTGGGTTCAGTCCCTGGGTTGGGAAGATCCCCTGGAGGAGGGCATGGCAACGCACTCCGGTACCCTTGCCTGAAGAATCCCATGGACAGAGGGGCCTGGAGGCTACAGTCCATGAGGTCACAGAGAGTCAGACACGACTGAGTGACTAAGCGCCGTACAGCACATTTATGTTTCAGGTCAGTGGGTGTATGGAAACTCTCTATATCTTCCTCTGAATTTTACTGTAAATCTAAAATATCTCTAAATATATTGTTTTTAAAAACCCAAGCAAGTGAATTCAGTAATCTTGCCTTCTAAATGAAAATGAATAACAGTGGGGATACTCGTGATGAAGAACAGCGTTCACTTATTTAGTAATAAATGCAATTTGCCATAAGGTACAATTTTTAGCTAATTTCTTTGAAAATGGATTTGTATATAAACATAGGTATAGATATACATATAGGTATAATCATTCTCTAGGAAAGACAATATGAAGTTCTACTTTTGTGTATGTTGTGGTATGCTACTCACTGACAGACAGGTTATTATCTAATTTCTTAAATGTATTTGAGTACCTGTGGAGCATTTCTCTTTTTTCCAAGTGCTGGAACACAAGTGCTGTGTTCTTAACACAGTTGCTATAGAAACTCTGTATGTTATTGGTTAGTAAATTAGAAAACTCATAAAGCCTTCTTGAAACACACAGATTAGAAATTTTGTTTGATTGGTTTAGGTATTTGAAATGCATTCCTGAAAAAGAATTGAATAACTCTAATCAAGTAAGTGATATTTCTTATTGCCACCATTTTTCTTGTACATTTCCTTACCCAGAGTCAATAGTCTGTGATGAATGGATAATGAATGAAGAAAGCAATCTTATGTGGATAATTTCTCAGTTTACAAATACACACACGTACACATATGTATGTATGTTTATGTATACTATGTTTGCATTTGTTTAAGTATATACATATGTATACTTTTTAAATTTTTAATGCAATTCAAAGCTGTAATTAATAATTTCATGGAAGTTAGCTAGTAAGTATATCTAGAAAGGTGAGAAAAATTCTCCACAAATAACTCAAGCTCGTTATTGAAACACCTGGAAAGTATAGGCTGGCAGTATGAAAATAGCTTCTATTATGTCAGTCTGTCCCCTTTATATCTGTCTACGATTCTTTTGAGCTGTGGTGTTGGAGAAGACTCTTAAGAGTCCCTTGGACTGCAAGGAGATCACACCAGTCCATCCTGAAGGAAATCAGTCCTGGGTGTTCATTGGAAGGTCTGATGCTGAAGCTGAAACTCTAATACTTTGGCCACCTCATGCAAAGAGTTGACTCATTGGAAAAGACCCTGATGCTGGGAGGGATTGGGGGCAGGAGGAGAAGGGGACGACAGAGGATGAGATGGCTGGATGGTGTCACAGACTCGATGGACGTGAGTTTGAGTAAACTCCAGGAGTTGATGATGGACAGGGAGGCCTGGTGTGCTGCGATTCATGGGGTCGCAAAGAGTTAGACACGACTGACTGAACTGAACTGAACTGGATTGAACCTATAAATAACTGTCAATATATAAAATGTCAAGATATGTGAATTTAATTGTGAATAAATGTGATATTATAATGGTTACAGCAGTCTATTATCCATGGAATTTCCTATTTCTTAGAAGTTAATAGGTCTTCTTTAAATATGATTTCTAATTCAAAACATAAAAATCAGGCCTACACTGCCTTAGTGAAAGGTAACATAACACTGCTGAAATCAAGATCTGTCCTTGTAGCTCAGTTGGAAAAAAGGACAGTTTAGTGACTTTTAGGCAGATTGCTGAACAAAAATGGTCAATAATTGTAAAGAAAAGAACAATACTAAAACATTCATATTTCTCTAAGAATTATACCTAAAAATAGCATATTAAAGCTGAAAAATCAAAACTGTATAGGCAAATGTAGATTCAATTATTAAATGTATTTTAATTATATAAAAATTTCATCAGTCACCACTTCGCTGATTTCAAAGTGCCTGAATATAGAGCAGACATGGAATCCTGAGTCAATTGACAGAAATAACTTGAAGGTGGGTATGTTTTATCTGAATATTTGTATCCAGCATGAAGCATGGTGTGGTGTTCAGTCGCTCAGTCGTGTCTGAGTCTTTGCAACCCCATGGACTACAGCACACCAGGCTTCCCAGTCCTTCACCGTCTCCCAGAGATTGCTCAAACTTGTTTCCATTGAGTCAGTGATATCTAATAGCTGTTGAATGAATACGTGTAACTAAATGTGAAAATAGATTGTAATTTGTTACTGAGACTACAATTCGAATTTTTGTTTTCTTGAGAAGCTACCTGAGGAGAAAAATTTCTTTAGCCTAATGTCTCAGTATGTTGGTCATCAGTAAATAATATGGTATCTTTATGATGCATTTTATTTCTTTCTAACCTCCAGCATTATTGAAATGTTTTCTATTTCTAGAAAAAGTATGAGTACTATTCTTTATTCTTTGATGAATCGGCATTGAGACAAAATTATAATACCAGTACTACTAAAATCTGGTCAACTGAGAGAATATAGCCATTTCCGTAGTAGAAGGAAGTGATCAGGCAAGTCTGTGAGATTCACCTAATCTCATATTTGACAAGGCATGGCCATGGGTCAGAAGTTTTAGAATGACCTGGAGCATTTGGAAAAAATCAGTTTCATGGACCAGTGTCAGACCTACTGGGTAGATTTTCTGGAGAAAGTGAGGCCCAGGAAATTATTTAAAAAAGACCCCAGGGGAATCATTATATGCATTCAAGTTTGAGAGGTACTAACCTCCCAAATAGACCTTAAACCAAAGAAATGGGTTTGATTTTTCAGTCCCATCTCTCACCCATTTTTCTGAATGGTATATTTATTACCAGCCAATTATTCTGCAAATGTGCCATTGAATAGAAGCAATTAAAAATCACTGCCAAGTACCTGCATTAAATTAAATATATTATTTCCTGCAGTGGGTCAATAAGATACTTTAAACGTATACTGACTCTAGAAAATCAGTTTCTATGAAAAAGTTCATTTCTTCCTGAGAAACATCTCCAATAATACACAAATAAGACCATGTTTATGTGACATTCTCAAAAGTCATTTATGTTATATCATTTATTTTCATAGTTTATTAGGATATTAAGAATGGTTTAAGTGATTCACTGGAAACCTATACACATAATAATAATAGAATGAAAATTAAAAATAGAAATCTATCCCCTTTGACTACTCATTTTTATCCTAAGCAGTCTTCCTTAGGCCCCTGTTCTTATTAAATCACAAATACAAAATTTAAATATATTAGGATACAGGTATTTATTTTTAAAAATTACCTAATATTTATAAAAAATTCTCAACAAAACACTTCAGTGTCTGCCAAAATTTGTGCTTTAAAATACTGTTTCTGCAAGATTCTTCTTGAAGCAAAGAGATTCTATGGTCAATATGTTTGCAATGTGGTATACCATTTTGCCCTTTTTGAAGTTATAACATCAAGGATCCAGAGATGTTCTGCAATAAAGATACCAGCTTAAATTATCCCCTAAATACTTTTACCCTAATGCTCCCTGATATTGCATTACAGTAGCCTCTGATGTGATAGAACTGGCACTGTATACAATATACTTTGCAAAGCACTATTATGTAAAATAATATTATTTTTTAAAAATAATCACTAGGATTGAACTATTTTCTGCTCTAAATCCAGAAGAAGCTACATTTATATGTTTAGAAACTTTGTGTTAATATTTGAAATATTATAACGATATTATATTCTAATTTGAATATAAATTTCTTGTCAAAACTTACTGAAACTAAGGTAAATTATTTTTGATGTCAGATTGATAGATCCTAGGAAAGATTTTATCAAGTTCAAGTTAGATTCAAATGCTTACAAGTTAGAGAGAGAGTGAATTTGTGGAAGTCACATTGACAATATTTTAATATTTTTGTGTTTGAAATACAATTTAAATAGAGTTTGAAATTTTAAAAAACCAAGCCAAAATATTTAGGCAGCATGGAAGTGGCATATCTGGCATTCTATAAGAGGAAGATATTTTTCAGTTATTATACTTCTCATTTTTCTGCCTTGTTTCTCTACCATCATAAACCATTATCTGTCCTAATCAGTGAATGAAGCGTAAAGTAATGGTAAAATGTTACTTTTTATGATACTTACTGTTACCAGTCAGTGGACTTTTCCTCCCATTTCTTTTTTAATTACCTGTAAAACCCTTATTATAAAGAGACATCACCATTTAGCTTTAGGCCTAAAATTAGTTTTTCTCTTTCTTTAAGCTGTGATATGTGAATAATTTATTGTTTGTATTATGTATATATTATATATTATATATATATATGTATATTTGTCCCACTTTATAATTTTTTTCACTTCTTTCTTTGATGAAAGTACATTTATATATATATGTATATATGAATAAAAGATAATATAATAAAAGTGATCAAAGATTAAAACATATACATTGAATATTGTATTTTTAAAATTAAAACATGACAACTTTGGTAGGAGTTCCATGAGAAATAATTTTAAAATTCCAGCCCCCGACTGGGTCTAATTCTGAAGAAAGGTTGATTGGAAAGATTATTGACATAAAGAAAAAAGAGAAGAAAATGCACATAGGTAAAAGCAGTGAGTCCAATTTTGTTATATTTTTTGATGTACATTAGGCTACCATTTCGGGGTATCATAAATATGGGTTAAAATAAATAAGAGAATGTGCTGAAAATGGGTTCTAAAAATGTGAATTTGAAGTGTATATGAATCGGATGTCAAGAGGGAAAAAGAAAGGGGAATCTATCAGTACTTTAAATGTTGTTGTGTATTTTAGCTCTTTTAGGACCATTTAAAATCATTGGCACTTAATAGATTTCTTTTAGAAATAAAAAAAAAAAAAAATATATATATATATATATATAAATACTACATTGTGACTTAGAAGCTTTCTTTCTTTTAATTTCACACTTGAATAATACTTCTGTGTTGAATGCAGTAATTGAGGAGTCTATCTATTACTTCCATTAATTATTATGAATTTGTCTGCTTATGACAATCCTCCTCATGATATATGTTCAGCAACTCTTCAAAGTCTCTGCCATTGGTGTATACTTAATGGAAAAGAGACATTTAGCCAGGAGGTCTGCAGAAGTTTTTTTCTTTTATCACACAAAAACACTGATTAGCCAGACTGAGTCTGATTATTACGAAACAGTTAATATCTCAAAATTGTTAACCTATCAAAAGCGTTTATTTTTCAAAAAGCATACATCCTTCATTGTTAAACTAGGTCAGAAAATATAAGTATATGGTGGGCCAATTGGCTTTGGATTTCAAAAGGCTTACCTTTAAAATAATCTGTTAAAAATTGCGGTAGCTTTTTGTCTCTTATTTTTTCTCTTGTAGAAATCTTTCTAAAACCAGTTTTGATAATTCACTTAAATCGTCTTCTACAAACAACAAATGTTGGCAAGAGTGTTGAGAAAAGGGAACCCTTTATACTGCCGGTGGGGGTATAAATTGGTGCAGTCATTATGGAAAACATGGAGGTTTCTCAAAAAACTAAAACCACTACTACCATATATCCCAGAAATTTCTCTCCTGGCAATATATCAAAAAAAACAAACAAACAAAAAACAAAACACTAATTCAAAAGATGACCCCAGTGTTCATAGCAGTATTATTTACTTTGCTAAGGCATGGAAACAGCTTCAGTGTCTGTAAACAGATAAATGGATAAAGAGGCCATAGTGTACATGTGTGTACACACAAGCATACAATGGAGTACTACTAACCAATAAAAACGAATGATATTTTGCCATTTGTAGCAACACAGACGGACTTGGAGGACATTATGCTAGAGATAAGTCAGACAGAGAATGATAAATACTGTATGGTGGGCTCAAGGATGTACCATACAACACAAGGAATGTAGATGATATTTTGTAATAACTGTAAGTGGAAACTGACCTTCAAAAATTGTGTAAAAATGAAGAAAGAAGGAAAAAGTGATCTATACCAGAATGTTTGAAATACTTATAAAACAGTGTCTGTGCTTATGTTTTCTAGGTATGCATACTGGAGTATTTATATAAAATGGGTAAAATACCATGGTATTTTTAACTTAAAATAGTTAATCAAAGAAAAAATACATAAAGCTAAAACAGCAAAACATTAACCTTTGTAAAAATCATATGTAGGCTATTTTACAAGTCTTTTTACTTTAGTTTATGATTGATATTTTATAGTAAAAAATGAAAACAAGCCAATAAACAAAAACACACATAAAACAGCAAAAATAAATCAAGAGTAAGCCTTTCTTTCTTATGAAAGAAACCCTTTTAAAGCTAGACAAAAACTATGACTTAAAGGAGAGCCAATTAATTTGATGACATAAAATGATAAAAATTGAAATTTACCTGCAAAATCAATATTGAAGACACAGTCGAAAGACAAATTAGAAATTGGAAAAAAACTGACACCCAGAAACCTACAGAAATATCAGTCATTTATTTTAGATAGTGGTCACTTGCAAGTCATTAAGGAAAAAGAAATTGGTCAAATTGCATGTGCTTAAAATATTGCTAGTGCCATATTATTAACTTGCAATAGCCTTAGGAGTTTCTGCTTCCCTGCATTCTTCCTAAGTCCTATTATTGTCAAATTTAATATGCATTCTCTAATAGGTAAAAATTTTATCTGTTTCTTATATGTAGTTGTGAAAGAGGTGTGTTTTCATGTACGCTATTTGTTCTTTTCCATTAGTTAATTCTCTACTTGTGTAATTATGTGAAAAAATACCGGCCCGCCCATACAACACACACACAGAGCGAGTGTGTCTGTGGGAAGTGGAACTCCCATAAGACTCATATTTTACTGTATTTCATTTTGGACTCTTTTATTTTTCTAATTTTTAATCCAGTTTTTGAAGGCTACTTTTCCTTCAGTTGGTCTTCCCAGGTGGCTCAGTGGGTAAAGAATCCTCCTGTACTGTAGGAGACGCAGGCAGACATGAGTTCCATCTCTGGTTGGGGAAGATCCCCTGGGGCATGGCAGCCCACTTCACTGTTCTTGCCCGGGGAATCCCAGGGACGGAGGCGCCTGGTGGGCTACAGCCCATAGAGTCTCACAGAGCTGGACACGACTGGAGCGACTGAGCATACACGCCTCCATTCAGTTATTACAAAGCATTGACTATATTCCCTCTGTTGTGCAATATATCCTTGAGTCTATCTTACACCCAGTAGGTTGTACACCCACCTTCTCACTTCTGTGTTACCCCTCCCCTTCCTTTTGTACTCTTTTAATTTTTAACATGAATATGTTTTTCATGAATCTTTAAAAATATTAAAGTTACATAAAAGCTGTGTTATCACTATAATAATCTTGTTCTAGAGAGATAAGATATTTTTATTAAACAGGAGCAAGTAAGTCTTCATTTACAATTAAGTGGTTTCTGTTTTCGTGTTGTTGTACACAAGTGACTTGAAATGTTATCAAATAAAAGTATGTTGTCAAAAATAGCAAAATGAGCCCCAGACCCATTTTTACCAGGAATGGGAATAAAACTGAACACATCAGAAATGCTCAAGTTGAATGGTCTTAAACTCCATTTTGGATTTAGATATAGGCTCATTATTCACTGAGATCACCTTTCATCAAATTACTATCATTGATGGGATCCAGATATTCTTTTGCTACATTAAAAATTCCTGTGGGAAAAACTAGCTTGGGGAAAAAAAAATCTTTTAACTATTGAATATGTCTTGTCTCTTAAGTTGCAACATAAAATGCTTTCAAAATTAGTGATTTACTTATTTAAAGTTACCAAAATTCATGAAATACTTTATCTAAATTATAAATTTCCTAACAAATGCAGAAAATTGTATCTCATATCCAATACTCTTCCTTCTGTTTATGTGCTGAATTCATTTATGTCATGTTAAACTTTGATAGCTTTTTTGTGTGTTTTTGATGGTTCAACCCCTGAATGCATTAGATATCTCCAATATTTTTTATAGAACACTGTTGACTTAGGAAACTAGAGTCAGCAAGTCTGTGACCAAATGTATACTAATACTGTGGTGAGTCAGGGGTTCCAGAGTGGACAGTCAGTAAGGAGAATAGACCACAGTAGTCTCTCACCGGGCCATGCATATAGCCTGTCCAACTTGCTGAGAGCTGGAGGCAGTAGCCTTGTCTGCTTGGTCTTTGCCTGATGAGCTGCAGTGTGTAACAGCAGGAGCAGCAGATGTGAACGGACTTCAAGCCTGATTGTCTTCCCATCTTAAGCCAATTTTGGAATCAATCAAAACGACAGGGATTCAACGTAAGCCGAATTAGCCTTCCTTTTAGAAACTCATTTTTAATTCAAAACCGTTTAATTGATTATCCAGGCTTATTGATTAATCAATATATTTGATATATCTAATCAATATTTTGAATATCTAATCAGTTAGATAACCAGTCTGATTATCCAGGATTCAGAGGGAATATGTTAGAGGATTTTTTTTTTTAATTTCAGGAAGAAAATACAGTTAACTCTCTAATATTGAAATCCCTATATTATTATCAAGCTACTTTTGTGTACATTCTTGACAGTCAGGTGGTCTATTCTATGTACTCTAAAGTTATTATTATGCCATAAAGGGCAGAATCCAAAAATACACAGAGATTAAGATGGATGTTGAGGCTTACTTCTGATTTTAAGAAATTTCCCTACACTGAATAAAAGTGGTAAAAATAGGTGCTATGCCTCATAAAGTTATGGTATTTATCAGACCCCTTCACTCTGAAAAGAATTTGCAGAATTATCCAATGATGTTTTCTTTCCAAATGCCCAAATTGGTAAGCTAAGCCTATAGTTTTCTTTATGACCCTTAGCTATGTTCCAGTCTTCCAAGAGTTATTTAAAAATAGCAGCCTAAATAACTTTGCAATGTGTTTGATCTGATTTTACTAGAATTTTGGAGTCCCAGTCATCTGCAGAGCAGGTGTTTATTTGAATCATCTTTCACCATATCTTTACCTATTGCAGTCTGGTTCATCAAACTTCCAGTCTGTGCTTTGCCTGTCCCTGCTCTGAGTTCCCAGTTCAGTGAATCTGTCTAACCTTAATATGTGGAATGACTCATCTAATATTTGAGCTGCAATTTAGCCATGTGACAGATTTATTTGCAGCAGGAGTAGAAGAACGAATTAGATGATAGACTATCTTAAGGCGTCTCTTCTCCTTTCAGTGTTGCTATGTAACTTTCATTACTTCTAAGTAGAAAACTCATAATTCACTGCAAGAGCAGTAAAATGGAATGTATATGCAATGGAATTTCAAGATATAGATTCCCTATTTTACACATGCTTAATTATTATATATTGTCATTAGAAATTTCAAATTTTTAAAGATGAAAAGACATCCAGATTCCTTACAAAGAGGAATGTTAAGAATAAATAGAAATGAGGTAAAGTACTGTTGATAAAGAAGTTAAGTTACAAATACTGGCAAGTGGCTGCAGTATAGCCATATTAACACAGGAGTTGATCTTTTAGTTATGTTTTCTTTAAATAAAATCACATATATTAGCTTGCTATTTTTAATCATATCTAATTTGTTCTTTTATTTTTTGGATACTACTCAGTACTGGTTATAAGGTACAGTGGAAAATAATGGTAAATAATAAATATCCTTGTATCTACACAGAAGTTGCCCACTAAATAAATAAAGAAAGATCCTCACAGAGAACATATCTGATCAGAGTTCACTGTTGTTTGTTTTTATTTATTTATTTATTTTTTATTCTTGCTTTTTGATGCCCTTTTCTTAGGAATAAAATTGAGCTCACGTTGGTGAGAGGTGAGGGGGAAAACACAACCACTGTCTCTTTGATTCACTCATTATCTATGTGTCTCCATCTTTCTGTCACACTTGAACCCGAGAAAGCAGTGCATTTATTGAATTTGTAGTGGTTTCTTTGTTTAAGTTCACACTCACTATTAAGACCTCGCTCCATGCTTTCCTAAATGCTGCCATGACTAGCAGAAACAATCTTTCTTTTCGTGTCCATATTTTTCGTTTTAGGAGAAAAATCCACTGATGAATTTCCTTATATTATCTATTTCCCACTGCACACCTTTGGGAAATTACAGGCTTCATTTTCAGTATGAGAAATAGGTGAGAGCTCATTTTTAAGGCAAAATTAAATATTGCCCTCTAGAATTCTGTCATACTCTCTTTTTTTCTGATTTGTGTATATACACATTCATACTCCAAGGGGCACTACATCTAAAAAGAAACAAATAAGCCTGCCATTTATGCCTGTAAACAGAGAGACTGATGGTGGCATGCATGATATGAACTCAGAAATTATGGCTTAGCTTCTGCAGAAGCATGAGAAAATCATATAAACTTTGGGGGCTGGAGGTTTTCATCCATTTAGAAAAGCATCAATTCCATGTCTAATGTACAGCTTATTGAGATAAGGGTCATGCCACTTGAATTAGATACATTTTTTATGCCTAATGCCCCAAATTTCTCTATGGAAAATCAGAGGGGCTTTGAATTTTTCCTGTCAGGTTTTTTTTTTTTTTTTTTTTTGGTCCCATGTTACATTTTAATAAAGAGTGTATTGTGTAACTTTTCTAAACTCCAAGAGAAAGACTCTAGATAGACTATAAATAAAGTGAATCAGAAAATCACACAGAATTCACGACCAGGTAGGCAGTGGTGTTTCTATCCAGTAATATTTAGGTATGCTTAGCTTCAGTGTTTTGTAGTGGGGGTTTGATATTTCTATTTTGCTTTCTCTGATAGCAACATGGGCCATAGATCTACGATACTCCTAAGTAGCTTTGCTTGATAAACATGAAGGAACGAGCAGTGTTAAGACTGCAGCACAGGAAACGCCCCCAGCTTGTTTTGCATCCAGACGTCCAAAAGGATGTAGAAGAGCAAAGGATATTTCTCTGTATACACCAAAGAGGGTAGAACGTACAACTTTTAAAGTCTGAGAATTATGCTTATATTCTTTCCTCATGTGTTTCTAATCTTTTTAAAAAATGGCATGGATTTCACTATTTGCAAAGTTCTAAATTCTTGGTCCCCTAGCAAAAGTTTCCTGAGGAGCTTAGCTTTTCTGAAAGTAAAATATCCCTTGTATTTCAAAAATGTAGATGGATATAACACTATGAACACCATAACATTTATACCGTATTTGTTTCTATTTTAAATGACATCATGCTGCTGCTGCTGCTAAGTCGCTTCAGTCGTGTCCGACTCTGTGCGACCCCATAGAGGGCAGCCCACCAGGCTCCCCCGTCCCTGGGATTCTCCAGGCAAGAACACTGGAGTGGGTTGCCATTGCCTTCTCAAAATGCATGAAAGTGAAAAGTGAGAGTGAAGTCAGTCGGTTGTGTCTGACTCTTCGCAACCCCGTGGACTGCAGCCTACAAGTCTCCTCCGTCCATGGGATTTTCCAGGCAAGAGTACTGGAGTGGGTTGCCATTGCCTTCTCCGAATTACATCATGAATATTTAATATATTGCATGAATGCTGGATCACTTCAGTCTCGTCTGACTCTGGGCCACCCGTGGACTGTAGCCAGCCAGGCTCCTCTGTCTACAGCATTCTCCAGGCAAGGATCCTGGAGTAGGTTGCCATGTCCTCCGCCAGGGGATCTTCCCCACCCAGGAATCTCTTATGTCTCCTGCAGTGGCAAGTGGGTTCTTTACCACTAGCATCACCTGCGAAGCCCTTAATATATTATGTAGAAGTAATTGAAATCAGTGAAGGAAAGACACACTACTCAAGAAATTGTTGGGGCCAATGGGCTAAAAAAAGATTGCAATAGCATAAATTACAAATGAATAAAAGAGTTGTAAAGAACTTTTTTTTAAAAAATGGAATGACAATTATATAAAATGTGTGGATATTGCCTATGCTCATAGACTGGGTAAGGTCTAAGTATATAAAATTAAAGAATAAAAAAATGAAAAAGTTTGATAAATTTCACTATATGAAATGTTGACAATTCTATGGAAATAAGTGAACACCCAGAGAAAGTAAAAATATAATTGGCAACAGAAAACAGTACACTTACACCCTGATGCTGGGAAAGATTGAAGGCATGAGGAGAAGGGGATGACAGAAGATGAGATGGTTGGATGGCATCACAGACTCGAGGGGCATGAGTTTGAACAAGTTCCGGGAGTTGGTGATGGACAGGGAAGACTGGCGTGCTGCAGTCCATGGGGTCGCAAAGAGTCGGATACAACTGGGTGGCTGAAGTGAACTGAACTGAAACTTACACTTCTGACATATAAATGCTAATGCTCTTATTACACTGCGAAATTTTTACGGTAAGAAAACGAATTAGATCTAGTACAAACATAAGCAATGAGCATGAAGGGGCAGTTAATAGCTAAAGAAGGTGAGTGGTCTGTTAACAAATGAAAGTACAATGAAAATCACTTATAATAACAAGACTATTCAGTTATCAGATTGCTATTGATCAAACTTTGATAATTAGTTTTGTTGTCAACTGTTTGAAGGGGAACACATTACTCTTCCAGAAAAACTGCATGTATAAATTGATGTAATCTTACAAATGCTGAAACTCCTTGAGTAAGTATTTCTAGTTCTACAAACTTACCCTAAAGTTATTGCAGAAAATAGTATAGAAATATACTTACAAAGATTTTCACTGAAAACTTACCATTTATGTGCCAATAAAATTGTGGTTTAATAAATCTCTGTGTCTTCATAAAACAGTTTTGTGCAACTATTCAAAAGTATCAGAATTATCTTTGTATTCTAGTATAGAAAGAGATATAACATTTATTACTTAGCAATGAAAGCAAGTTGTGTGTGGAAAAATTTAAAAATTGGAATGGATATTAGTATTATGTTAAGAATAGGTACTGAGGCCCTACTTTGATGTGATACATTAAGCGAGTATCATATTCTTTAAAATAATAATTAGTAATATTATATGTGTCAGTGTATAGCATTGTAATTTTTGACATCTATATGTATACTACAAGTCTAATTGCCATCCATACCACAAATATAATTGCTGTATATCACAACAACTTTTAGTCCCACCAAGCAGTGTTTGAGGGTTCTTTTTTCTTTACATCATCTCCAAAATTTGTTTCTGCTTGTTTTTTTTAAAAATTGCCTTTGCAACAGGTGAGAGGTGATACCTCATAGTGCTTTTGACTTGCACTTTCCTAATAATTAATGATGTTGAACATCTATTCATGTGCCTTTTTACTGTCTTTGGAAAAATGTCTATTCCTGTCCTTTGCTCATTTTTAAATTGGATGGTTTGATTTTTGTTATTGAATATATGAGTTTTTTGTGGTTTTTTTTTTTAATATGTTTTGGATGTTAACCTCTTAACAGATATATGGTTTACAAATATCTTCTCCCATTCAGTAAGTTGTCTTTTTATCTTGATGATGTTTTCCCTTCTTGTACAGAAGCTTTTTGTTCAATGGATTCCCGTTTGTTTATTTTGGCTTTTGTTTCCCTTCACTTTGGAGTCAGATACACAAAAGTATTGCTCATACCAGTGTCAATGAAGGTACTGCTTAAGTTCTTGTAAAAAAATTTTTGGTTTTATATCTTACATTCAAGTCTTTTAAACATTGTGAGTCAATTTCTACATATGGTGTAAGTTAGTGAACTAGTATTATTCTTTTCTGTATGGTTATTAATTTTCCAACACCATTTATTGTAAAACTAATATTTCTCCCTTATATGTTCTTTGTGCCTTTGTCATAAATTAGTCTTCCACATATATGTTTATTTCTGGGCTCTCAAATCTGTACTATTGGTCTGTGAATCTGTTTTTGTGCCAGAACCATACAGTTTGCTTATTGTAGCTTTTTAGTATAGTTTGAAATGAGAGGAAATAACACCTCCAACATTGTTCTTCTTTCTCAGGATTGTTTTGGCTAAATGGTTCTTTTGTGGTTCTGTACAAATTTTAAAATGTTCCTTTTAGTTCTGTGAAATATGATATTGGAGTTTTGATAGAGATTGCATTGAATCTGTAGATTGTTTTGAGCAATATTGACATTTTAACAATATTATTGATTTTTTCAATCCATGATCCTGGAGTATCTTTCCATTTGTTTGTTCTTTTTGAGTGTCTTTTATGAACGTGTTATAGTTTTCAGTATACAGATTTTTCACCTCCTTGGTTAAATGTATTCCTAAGTATTTTATTGTTTCTGATGCAGCTGTAAATGGGATTATTTATTTTGCTTTATAATAGTTTTTATTAGTGTATAGAAATGCCACAGATTTCTGTATATTTATTTTGCATCATGTGAATTTGCTGAATTCATTCTATAGATTTAAAAGTTTTTTGATGGAGCATTTAGAGTTTTCTATATATGTCATATAATCTGCAATCAGTGACATTCTTACTTCTTCCTTTCCAGTTTATATGTTCTTTATTTCTTTTTCTTGCCTAGTTGCTCTAAGACTTCCAATACTTTGCTGAAAAAAAGTGGCTAGATTGACATCTTAGAGGCCCATGAGCAGATGAATGGATAAGGAATCTATGGTACATATACACCATGGAATATTACTCAGCCATTAAAAAGAATTCATTTGAATCAGTTCTAATGAGATGGATGAAACTGGAGCCTATTATACAGAGTGAAGTAAGCCAGAAAGATAAAGACCATTACAGTATACTAACACATATATATGGAATTTTAAAAAATGGTAACGATAACCCTATATGCAAAACAGAAAAAGAGACACAGATGTACAGAACAGACTTTTAGACTCTGTGGGAGAAGGCGAGGGTGGGATGTTCTGAAAGAATAACACTGAAACAAGTACACTATCAACGGTGAAACAGATCACCAGCCCAGGTTGGACGCATGAGACAAGTGCTCAGGCCTGGTGCACTGGGAAGACCCACAGGGATGGGGTGGGGAGGGAGGCGGGAGGGGGGATCAGGATGGGGAACACATGTAAATCCATGGCTGGTTCATGTCAATGTATGGCAAAACCCACTACAATATTGTAAAGTAATTAGCCTCCAACTAATAAAAATAAATGGAAAAAAAACCAAATATGAAAAAAATATATTAAAGTTTTCAGCTTTTCATTGTTAAATAGGCTTTTAGTTGTGGGCTTGTCATATATCACATTTACTATGCTGAGATACATTCCCTCTATACCTGCTCTGTTCAGTTTTTAGTGTAAGTGAATGCTGAATTTTATCAAAAGCATTTTCTCATCTATTACGATGATCAGATGATTTGTATCCCTTATTTTTAAAATGTAAATGATCATTTTAATTAGTTTCTAGATGTTAAATCATCCTTGTTTCCCTGGAATAAATCCTACTTGATCATGGTCTATGTATTTTTAATGTATTTTTGAATTTGGTTTCCTCACAGTAAACTGTGGAAAATTCTGAAAGAGATGGGCATACCAGACCACCTGACCTGCCTCTTGAGAAACCTGTATGCAGGTCAGGAAGCAACAGTTAGAACTGGACATGGAACAACAGACTGGTTCCAAATAGGAAAAGGAGTACATCAAGGCTGTATGTTGTCACCCTGCTTATTTAACTTATATGCAGAGCACATCATGAGAAACACTGGGCTGGAAGAAGCACAAGCTGGAATCAAGATTGCCAGGAGAAATATCAATAACCTCAGACATGCAGATGACACCACCCTATGGCAGAAAGTGAAGAGGAACTAAAAAGCCTCTTGATGAAAGTGAAAGAGGAGAGTGAAAAAGTTGGCTCAAAGCTCAACATTCAGAAAACTAAGATCATGGCATCTATCCTATCACTTCATGGGAAATAGATGGGGAAGCAGTGGAAACATTATTAGACTATTTTTCTGGGCTGTCAAATCACCACAGATGGTGATTGCAGCCATGAAATTAAAAGATGCTTACTCCTTGGAAGGAAAGTTATGACCAACCTAGACAGCATATTAAAAAGCAGAGACATTACTTTGCCAACAAAGGTCCATCTGGTCAAGGCTGTGGCTTTTCCATTGGCCATGTATGGATGTGAGAGTTGGACTATAAAGAAGGCTGAGCACCGATGGATTGATGCTTTTGAACTGTGGTGTTGGAGAAGACTCTTGAGAGTCCCTTGGACTGCAAGGAGATCCAGCCAGTCCATCCTAAAGGAGATCAGTCCTGGGTGTTCATTGGAAGGACTGATGCTGAAGCTGAAACTCCAATACTTTGGCCACCTGATGGGAAGAGCTGACTCATTGGAAAAGATCCTGATGCTGGGAAAGATGGAGGGCAGGAGGAGAAGGGGATGACAGGAGATGAGATGGTTGGATGGCATCACAGACTCGAGGGACATGAGTTTGAACAAGTTCTGGGAGTTGGTGATGGACAGGGAGGCCTGGCGTGCTGCGATTCATGGGGTCACAAGAGTCTGACACGACCGAGCGACTGAACTGAACATTTTGTTGAAGAACTTTGCATGTATGTTCATCAGTAATATCGCTTGTATTTTCCTTTTTGTGTGTGTGTTGTCCTTGCTTGATTTTGATCTTTTGTAGTAGTGGCTTTGTAAAATATGTATGGAAAATTTCCTGTCTTCAGTTTATTGGAAGACTTTATGAAGGATAGGTATTAAATCTTCTCTGAATGTATTGTAGTACATGTCAGTGAAGCCATCTGGTCCTGGGCTTTTGTTTTTGGAAGAGTTTTGATTACTGGTTTAATCTCCTACTAGTAATTGTTCTATTCAGATTTTCTACATCATTAAGGTTCAGTCTGAGAAGATGGTATGTTTTTAGTAATTTATCCATTTCTTCTAGATTGTCCAATTCATTGGTATATAGTGTACATAGTCGTCTCTTATGAACCTGTAGTATCAGCTGAAACTTCCCTTTCATCTCTGATTGTATTTGTTTTCTTTTTTATGATGAGTTAGCTAAATGTTTGTCAATTTTGTTTATCTTACAAGAACCAGCTCTTAGTTTTATTGATCTTTCCTGTTTTCTTAATCTCTTTTTCATTTATTTTTGCATGGAGCTCTGTTATCCTACCTTCTTGTAATTTTGGGCTTTTACATGTTCTATTTTATAGTTCTTAAGTGTTAAGTTAGATTGTTTATTTGGGATTTGTTTTGTTTCTTGAGATATGCCTGTATTGCTGTGACCTGACACTTAGAATTGTTTTTGCTGCCATCCAATGGATTTTGCTATATCGCATTTCTATTTTCATTTGTTTCTAGATTTTTAAAAAAGTTTTCTAAAAATGAAGTATGTTTTATAGTCTTATGTTAAAGTCTGTTTTGTCTGATATAAATATCGCCCCAACTTTTTCTTTTTATTATCATTTGTATGGAGCTCCTTTTCCTATCTGCTCACGTTCAGTCTACTCATCTTTAGATCTGAGTCTCCTGCAGGCAGCATATAGATGGGTCCTGTTTTTGTTTCCTGATAGATTTTATTTTTCTAATCCACTCAGTCACTCTGTGTCTTTCAATTGGAGCATTTATTCCACTTACATTTAAAGTGATTATTGATAGGCATGGATGTATTGCCAATTTTTATGTATTATTTGGATATTTTTAAGGCTCTTTTCTGTACCTTTCTTCTTCTTGCATTTGGTAGTTTCTTTAGTGCTATATTTATGCTCCTTTTTCATTTACTTTGTGTATTTACTGTAAGTTAATTCCATGGTTACCATGAGGGTTGCATATGACATCCTATAAGTCATAGGCCTGTGTTAAGTTAGCAGCAATTTAGATATAAACACATTCCAAAGCTTCATATTTTACTCCACCACCCCCCCGTATTTTATAGTTTTGATGCCACATTTCACAATTTTTAATTTTATGCATTCCTTAAATTATTATTCTTAATTGTAGTTTCTTTTTCCTACTTTTGTCTTTTAACCTGTATGCTTCCTTTATAAGTTGAGTGACCTTTATTACTGGGTTGGCCAAAAAGTTTGTTTGGGTTTTTCCATTGTACCTTATGGACAAAACTGAACAAACTTTTTGACCAACCCAATATATACTTACCTTTTTTCAGTGAGAGTTTTACTTTGTAAATTATCCTGTTATTAACTAATGAAATTTATTTTATAAATAAATCCCTTTAATACTTCCTACAGGGACAGTTTAGTGGTGATTAAAACTTTTACCTTCTTTTACCTGTAAAACTCTTGGCATCTCCTTCAATTCTGAATGATAACCTTTCTGTGGAGAGGCTTCTTCTTGGCAGTTTTTTTTTTTTTTTTTCCTTTCAATACTTAAACTATGTCATGGCACTTTTTTCTGGCTTGGAAAGTTTCTGCTGAAAAATTCTGCTCATAGCCTTATGAGGTTTTTCTTCTACATTAGTCATTTTGCTCTTGCTTCTTTTAGGATTTTTTCTTTTTTATTAACATTTGCCATTTTTTATTATAATGTGTCTTGGTATATGTCTCTTTGGATTTATCCTATTTAGAACTCTTCGTGCCTCATGGGCCTAGATGTCTTTTTCCTTCCCCAGGTTCAAGAAATTTTCAACTATTATTTCTTCAGATTTTTTTTTTCTGACACTTTTTCTTTTTTTTCTCCTTCTGGGGTACCTAAAATGCAAATGACACCATGTTTAATATTGTCCCAAAGTTGCATTATGGTGTCTTCACTTCTTTAATTTTTTCATTGTGTTGCTCTGTGAGGATGATTCTCATTGTGTCTCCATTCTACTTAGTTATTTTTCTGTAGTTTTATTTTATTCTTGCACATGGAACACATTCCTCTCTTCATTTTGGCGATTTTTTTGGTTTTGTTTTTGTTTCTATGTATTAGGCATATCAACTAACTCCCAGTCTTAAAGGAGTGACTTTATTTAGAAGATGTCCTCTGAGGCCCAGAACAGTGCTGCCTGGGCAAAGTCAGACACTCAGCTGGGTGCCCTTTGGGTGGGCTGCCCTGTGTTTTGGTGGAGCGGTGGCAGCTGTGGAGGGACGGGGAGCAGGGCTGCACATGGACTGTATCTGCCGTGGGTGCTAGTGGTTGGGGCCATTGATTGGCTGGCTGAGAGGCCCCAGCAGAGGCACAGAAGCAAGCGGGACTCTCATCAGGGCAGAGCACCCACTGGTGCTAGCAGGTGAGATGGGGAATTCCAAACTGGCACATACCAACTGCAGATATTAGTAAAGCAGCCTGATATCACATCAGTACTTACTGACAGTGTAAGTACCATATTCCTTCTTTTTGTTATATTATTTCTTTTTATGTTATTATGGAAATAATAATAATACCGTTTTAAAGTCCTTTATAAAAGTAAGAGTGAATAAATATGGAAAATACTTATCCCATTGCCTGGGTCAACTCAATAGATTGTAGCTAGCAGTATTCCTGTCATATATATTTTAGATAGGCAAATATACTGATAATCACCATCCCTGGAAAATATGTGAGTGCAGGAATAGAAATAGAGAGGAAGGATAGAAGATATCAATCTTGCCTACTTCTATATTATGGGTGTTCTTAATGATAAGTATAAAGCTCTTTAATTATAAATCATAAACATTGTACTTTAAATGCTTATTTTTTCACAAAATATTTATTTAGGACCTTATATATAAAAGGAGCATTCTGAAAAATGTATAGAAGTGCATGATCCTCTGATACAGTGTTCTTATTATATTTAACTTAAAACATTGAAGTCAATAGAAGTAATGTATGGGAGGGTACAATAATTGTATTTACTGTAAGCTGAAGAGCACTGATGCTTAATATAATCAAGCAAAACACACTAAATGATTGAAAATGTTCACTATGACACTGTTACATTCTCAGTCCCTTAAACGGCTCCTCCCTTCCCTTATGGTAGTCCTCTTGTGACGTTAGGCTTTCTTTCTTCTATCAATTTTGTTAAATTTAAATTGCTTAGCCATCAGTTTCTAAAGTGCAAGAATAATCTCTCTCTTCCAAGAACTGTTTATAACAATTCCCAAAACTCATATAACTTTTTATCTTTCTGCAAAAACCCTAAAAAACTACCCTTTTTCCTTATGATATGACACTTTCTCAAAGTTGAACACATTATAGCATTTTTTAATAAAGATTATCCTTAACGGTGGGCTTCTCAGGTGACACTAGTGGTAAAGAACCTGCCTGCCGATGCAGGAGACGTAAGAGACGTGGGTTCAGTTCCTTGGTTAGGAAGATCCCCGGGAGAAGGTCATGGTAACACACTCTAGTACTCTTGCCTGGAGAATCCCATGGACAGAAGAGCCTGGTGGACTACAGTCCATGGGTTCACAAAGGGTTGAAGACACTGAAGTGATTTAACGAGCACACATGCATCCTTAATGGTGATCAGGTTAGTTTTCTCCCGTCATTTTTCATGCTTTCGTTATATCACACTCAGCCCATGTCACTTCCTGAATAGCACACGACAGCATTTAACATCCTCATACTCAATATCCCAGGGCCTGGGCAGTTGAGTAATTCCTTTTGGTGATGAACATACCTACTCTGCTTCAAGTGCTGCCTAAGCTTTTATTCTCTTTTGGCCTCTTGACTGGACTATGTTTATTTACCAAGAGCAATAAAAACTAAGGTGGGGTTTAGTGCCAAGTTTCTTACCTATTACTTCTCTATTATTTACTGTCATTTGCACGTGATATTCTCAGTTATTCAATGATAATCTGATTTTATGTCCAACTTCTTACATGTACAAATTTTATGATGTAAATATAACTAAATATTTGAAATTCTGGCAGAATTTTACCTAGGACAGTGAATGACTTCATTGATTATTCTACAGCACTTTGAAAAGTCTAACACAATTCAGCCTAGAAATTTTCCAAAGGACTTTTCTATCAAAAATGATTAGTCAGGACTCCAGTCCTAGCTCTCAGACTGCGATGTCTATACCATTCTCCAGACTAAAGCACCAAGGCTCCCTTGGAGAAATGGCTTATTTAAGGACTGGGACAGAAAATAGGCAAGATGAGCCTGAAACATTCTTCTGTTGCCTGAGCATAAAGTGACTAAACATACACACACATAAACAGGTTGATAGGTGAGCTTCCCTAGTGGATTAGCTGGTAAAGAATCTACCTGCAATGCAGGAGACCCTCTTTCAATCTCTAGATTTGGAAGAGCCCCTGGAGAAAGGAATGGCCATCTACTCCAGTATTCTTGCCTGGAGAATTTCATGGACAGAAGAGCCTAGTGGGCTTCAGTCCATGGGTCACAAAGAATCAGACCCAACTGAGCACTTTACTTCACTTTAATGATGCTGAGAAACTAAAAGAGTCCCCAGAGGCCAAAACTGAAATAACTTGAGTAGAAAAATAAAATGATATTGCATTATAACTGAAAGTGTAAAATAAATATCCATTGGTCTTATATAAGTGAATTATTGAATAAATAAACAAATTTGTGAGGAGAGAAAAATTTCCTGTACAGAAGACTTAAAAATAACATATGTAATCCTTGGCATTCAGGAGTATTATTGTAACTTAAATGCAGACTATACACAGTGACTTCCCTTCAAACACTGTAGTGTGGAAAGGGGGAAAGAAGAGAAACTTTACAGTGGAGAAACATGACTAACGTGACCTCAGCCAGGTAATTAAGGTCAAGATCAACAGTGATAAATTATATTAATAGTATGCAGTGAAAAATGCACTTTTCCTGTGATGCTCCTCCACACAACACCAAACCCCATAACTGCAGTCTGATAATGAGGAAAACAATTCAGTAAGATTCCAGTAGAGTGTAATTCTAAAAAAAATAGCTGACCAGGAAACCTTAAAACTGCCAAAATCATCAGAAACAAAGAAAGTCCAAAAACTTGGCACAACAAAGGAGAATCTAAAAAGACATGGGGAACCTGGATGTGATCCTAGAGGAGAAAAATACATTAAATAAAAATTAAGATAATCTGAAAAAGTACAAACTTTAGCTAACAATAATGTATTGATAATGCTTCATTATTATAATATGCATAAAAATGATACATAATAATGTATCAATAGTGTTTCAATTAAACTTCATTAATAATATTATAAACTTATTAACATTTCTTACATCAGATGTTAATAATAGGGAAACTACACATAATATATGGGAACATATGCAAAGTATATGTTAGAACTTTCTATACTATATAATCAGTTTTTCTGCACTAAAGTCTCAATTTTTCTACAAATATGAAACTGTTCCAAAATGTAAATCATATTTGGAAAATACAGTCATAAATATAAAAAAATCTTTTAGACTTTCTAGACCTCATCACTACCACCCTTAAAGAAAATATTTCTCTCTATCAGGGAGAAAACATTTCAACAGTTCTAACTGTCATATGCATCTTTTTTGTTGAAGATTTTAAACCTAAAGTCAGAGATTTAGTTAGGTGTAATCAAAGATTATAAAGTAAACAACATCCTATCAGAATTACAGATGTTTGCTAAGCACTTTCTACAAACTTTTGCTGAGAAAAAGAAAAAAATTAGACACCACAATAATAGCTCTTAAGATTAAGTGATGGAACAATGCAATAACATTGCCCTAGGCTACACAAAGACACTGATTTTTTAGAAAAAGAACACTAGAAGAAAAATTTTGTTGCTTTAGCTGAAAAGATAGAATTCAAAAGCACACAATTCAGTCTTCATATGACAGAATGATGCTTTTCTATCATAATTGTCTTTAATATGAGCAAGAAATGTCCATGTAATTGCCATAATATAATATAACCTTTTTATTTGACTCTATTACCAATCCTGTCACTATCCATCATTCATTACTTAAAGTAAGATTATGGTTTAAATTCTCAGAACTCAAATACTTGTAACATTCTGCTTTAGCTTCATAAACTTTCTGCCTCTAAAGGCAGTCTCTGAATTCCCTGACTAAACTTTTCTGCTTATTGATTCTGGTTCTATATTTTTCCCAAGCATTATTTGTTTTTATTTTATTGTTAGCAATATTTTTTTCAATATTTATCAATAGTGATTTGTGACATTTTTAATCATTAACTTTATGGATGTGACATTAAATAACTTTTATTAATATAAGTGTAGTTGATGTAAAATGGTTTATAAGCTATAGGTATATTATAGAGTTGCTCACAATTTTTAAATATTACACTCCATTCTTAGTTATTATAAAATATTGGGTATATTCCTGGTGTTATATATTTTTGTAGCTTATTTTATACTTAATAATTTGTAACTCTTAATCTCCTATATCCATCTGCCATTCTCTCTTTTCAGCTCCCCAGTGGTAACCACTAGGTTGTTCTCTATATCTCTGAATCTTCTTCTTTTATGTTATGTTCACTAGTTTGTTGTATTTTTAGATTCTGCAAATAAGTAAAATCACACAGTGTTTGTCTTTCTCTGTCAGACTATGTCACTTACCATAATCCCCTCCAAGACCATCCATGTTTTTGCAAATGGAAGTCAAATGTTCTAGTCATCAGGCAAATAAAATTTTAAATCTTAACATGAAACTATCTAGCTATTAATTAAAAGTCATATATATCAACAATCAGAAATTAAATTGAGTGAAAAAGATAATCAATAGATACCAACACTGAGATGAAAGAGATAATAGAATTTTCTGTGAAAGACTTTAGAAGTAGCCATCACTGACACATTTTATATCCAACAATTTCACACACTTTTAAACATTTTAAAGTCTCACCAAATAAAACATATAAAGAAATGAATGAAAAAGAAAGAAAGGAGACTATAGCAAAAATCAACAAGACTAAAAGCTGGTTCTTTGAGAAGATAAATAAAATAGACAGACCATTAGCCAGACTCGTCAAGAAAAAAGGGAGAAGAATCAAGTCAAAAAAATTAGAAATGAAAATAGAGAAATGACAACAGACAACACAGAAATATGAAGGATCATAAGAGACTACTATCAGCAGCTCTATGCCAATAAAATGGACAGCTTGGAAGCAATAGACAAATTCTTAGAAAAGTATAACTTTCCAAAACTGAGCCAGAAAGAAATAGAAAATCTTAACAGACCTATCACAAGCACAGAAATTGAAACTGTAATCAGAAATCTCCCAACAATCTAAAGCCCAGAACCCAATGGCTTCACAGGTGAATTCTACCAAAAATTTAGGGAAGAGCTAACACCTATCCTACTCAAAATCTCCCAGAAAATTGTAGAGGAAAGTAAACTGCCAAACTCATTCTATGAGGCCATCATCACCCTAGTACCAAAACCAGACAAAGATGCCACACAAAAAAGAAAACTACAGGTTAATATCACTGATGAACATAGATGCAAAGATCCTAACAAAATTCTAGCAAACAGAATCCAATAACATATTAAAAAGATCATACATCATGACCAAAGGGGGCTTTATCCCAGGGATGCAAGGATTCTTCTATATTTGCAAATCAATCAATTTCAGTAACAAATTGAAAGATAAACACCACATTATTATTTCAGTAGATGCAGAGAAAACTTTTGACAAAATTCAACATCCAGTTATGATAAAAACCCTCCAGAAAGCAGGCATAGAAGGACCATTCCTCAACATAATAAAATCCACATATGATAAACCCACAGCAAGCATTATCCTCAATGGTGAAAAATTGAAAACATCTCCCCTAAAGTCAGGAACAAGACAAGGGTGTCCACTCTCACCACTACTATTCAACATAGTTTTGGAAGGTTTAGCCACAGCAATCAGAGAAGAAAAAGAAATAAAAGGAATCCAGATTGGAAAAGAAGTAAAACTCTCACTATTTGCAGATTAACATGATCCTCCACATAGGAAACCCTAAAGACACCACCAGAAAATTGTGAGAGCTAATTAATGAGTTTAATAAAGTTGCAGGATATAAAATTAACACACAGAAATCCCTTGCATTCCTATACAATGAGAAAATGAAAAGAGAAATTCAGAAAACAATTCCATTCACCATTGCGATGAAAAGAATAAAATACATAGGAATAAATCTACCTTAAGAAAAAAAAAAAAAGAACTATATATAGAAAACTATAAAACACTGATGATAAAAATCAAAGATGACACAAATAGATGGAGAAATATACCATGTTCATGGATTGACAGAATCAATGTAGTGAAAATGAGTATATAACCCAAAGCAATCTATAGATTCAATGCAATCCATATCAAGCTACTAATGGCATTTTTCAGAAAACTAGAACAAATAATTTTACAATTTTTATGAAAATACAAAAAACCTAGAATAGCAAAAGCAATATTGAGAATGAAGAATGGAACTGGAGGAATCAACTGGCCTGACTTCAAGCTTTACTACAAAGCTACAGTCATCAAGACAGTATGGTACTGGCTAAAGACAGAAATATAGATCAGTGAAACAAAATAGAAAGCCCAGAGATAAATCCATGCACCTATAACATGCCTCTTGAGAAACCTGTATGCAGGTCAGGAAGCAACAGTTAGAACTGGACATGGAACAACAGACTGGTTCCAAATAGGAAAAGGCATACCTCAAGGCTGTATATTGTCACCCTGCTTATTTAACTTATATGCAGAGTACATCATGAGAAACGCTGGACTGGAAGAAGCACAAGCTGGAATCAAGATTGCTGGGAGAATTTTCAGTAACCTCAGATATGCAGATGACACCAACCTTATGGCAGAAAGAGAAGAACTAAAGAGTCTGTTGATGAAAGTGAAAGAGGAGAGTGAAAAAGCTGGCTTAAAGCTCAACATTCAGAAAACGAAGATCATGGCATCTGGTCCCATCACCTCATGGGAAATAGATGGGGAGACAGTGGAAACATGTCAAACTTTATTTTGGGGCGGCTCCAAAATCATTGCAGGTGGTGACTGCAGCCATGAAATTAAAAGATGCTTACTCCTTGGAAGGAAAGTTATGACCAACCTAGACAGCATATTGAAAAGCAGAGACATTACTTTGCCAACAAAGGTCCATCTGGTCAAGGCTATGGTTTTTCCAGTGGTCATGTATGGATGTGAGAGTTAGACTGTGAAGAAAGCTGAGTGCTGAAAAATTGATGCTTTTGAACTGTGTTGTTGGAGAAGACTCTTGAGAGTCCCCTGGACTGCAAGGAGATCCAACCAGTCCATCCTGAAGGAGATAAGTCCTGGGTGTTCATTGGAAGGACTGATGCTAAAGCTGAAGCTCCAATACTTTGGCCAGCTCATGCGAAGAGTTGACTCATTGGAAAAGACCCTGCTGCTGGGAGGATTGGGGGCAGGAGGAGAAGGGGACGACAAAGGATGAGATGGTTGGATATCATCACAGACATGAGTTTGAGTAAACTCCAGGGACGACAAAGGATGAGATGGTTGGATGGTATCACAGACATGAGTTTGAGTAAACTCCTGGATTTGGTGATGGACAGGGAGGCCTGGCGTGCTGCGATTCATGGGGTCACAAAGAGTCGGACACGACTGAGCAACTGAACTGAACTAATGGACACCTTATTTTTGACAAAGGAGGCAAGAATATGCAGTGGAGAAAAGACAATCTCTTTAACAAGTGATTCTGGGATAACTGGTCAACTACCTGTAAGCGAGTGAAACTAGAACACTTTCTAACACCATAGACAAAAATAAACTCAAAATGGATTAAAGATCTAAATGTAACCAGAAACTATAAAATTCCTAGAGGAAGACATAAGCAAAACACTCTCTGAAATAAATCACAGCAGGATCCTCTGTGACCCACCTCCCAGAATAATGGAAATAAAAACAAAAGTATACAAATGGGACCTAATTAAACTTAAAAGCTTCTGCACAATGAAGGAAACTATAAGCAAGGTGAAAAGACAGCCTTCAGAATGGGAAAAAATAATAGCAACTGAAACAGCTGACAAACAATTAATCTCAAAAATATACAAGCAGCTCATGAAGCTCAATACCAGAAAAATAAACGACCTAAACTGGGGAGGTAGATGGGAGTGAGTTTCAAAACGGAGGGGATATATGTATACCTATGGTTGATTCATGTTGAGGTTTGACAGAAATCAGCAAAATTCTATAAAGCAATTATCCTTCAATGAAAAATAAATTGATTGAAAAATAAATCCTGGAGAAAATGTCCATCAGGATTTTCCAAAAAAAAAAAAAAGAAAGAAAAGAAAAAGGCCAAAGAACTACACAGACATTTCTCCAAAGAAGACATACAGAACGCTAACAAACACATGAAAAGATGCTCAACATCACTCATTATCAGAGAAATTCAGATCAAAACCACAATGAGGTACCATCTCGCACTGGTCAGAATGATTGCCATCAAAAAGTCTACAAAAAATAAATGCTGGAGAGGGTGTGGAGAAAAGGGAACCCTCTTACACTGTTGGTGGGAATGCAAACTAGTACAGCTACTATGGAGAATGGTGTAGAGATTCCTTAAAAAACTGGAAATAGAACTGCCATACGACCCAGCAATCCCACTGCTGGGCAAACACACCAAGGAAACCAGAACTGAAAGAGACACATGTACCCCAATGTTCATCGCAGCACTGTTTACAATAGCTAGGGCATGGGAGCAAGCTAGATGTCCATCAGCAGACAAATGGATGAGAAAGCTGTGGTACATATACACAATGGACTATTACTCAGCTATTAAAAAGAATGCATTTGAATCAGTTCTAATGAGGTGGATGAAACTGGAGCCTATTATGCAGAGTGAAGTAAGTCAGAAAGAAAAACAACAATACAGTATATTAGAGCATATATATGGAATTTAGAAAGATGGTAATGATGACCTTGTATGTGAGACAGCAAAAGAGACATAAAGAACAGACTGCTGGACACTGTGGGAGAAGGCGAGGGTGGGATAATTTGAAAGAATAGCATTGAAACATGTATATTACCATATGTGAAATAGATCACCAGTCCAAGTTTGATGAATGAAATAGGGCAGTCATGGCCAGTGCACTGGGACAACCCTGAGGGATGGCGTGGGGAGGGAGGTGGGAGGGGGGTTTGGTATGGGGGACACATGTACACCCGTGACTGATTCATGTCAGTGTATGGCAAAGACCACTAAAATATTTTAAAGTAATTAGCCTCCAATTAGAATAAATAAATTAATTAAAAATACATTAAAATGAACATTTTTAAATTTGAAATACAATATAAACCAAAATGAAAAGCAAAATAAGACTGCAGAATGGAGGGCATAGAGAAAGAATCAGTGAACTTGGAGGTAGCATAGATAAGTGAGGTAAATTTTCTGATGAAATGTTACCATCAGTAGAATGTGGTATGCTATGTGTATATAATTAAGTGCTTAAAGTAAGTGACATAAAGTTATTCACGGAAATACACTCAAAAGCACTGTAGATAAATAAAAATGGAATTAAAGAATGTTCATATAACCCACAGAGGACTAGAAGAAAACAAGTCACAGAAAATATATTCATAAATAAAACACGTGAAAACAAAAATTTTAATGGTAACCTTGATCCCTAGCAGGTTTATAATTATAATAAATGTAAATGGCTTAATATGTAATGCACATGAGCAATGTTAGCATAATTAATTGAGAGACAGGACTCAAGTGTTTGCTGTCTTTTTAAAGCTCATTTCAAACATAACAATTTAGGCAGGTTGAAAGTACAAGAATATTAGATTTATACCATGTAAACATTAATCAAAGGAAAGCAGACATGGATATATTAATATCAGATATAGTTGACTTCAGAGCATAGGAAACTAGCAAAGTCAGAGAGGGACATGATATAATGATAAAAAGGGTCGATACACCAAGAAAACAGCAATACTAATTATGTATAAACCAAACAAAAAACTGCAAAGCATATGAAAAAAAAATTAATAGAACTGAAAGGAGAACAGACAATTTCACAGCTATAGTTGGAGACCGTAACACACTCTCAGTAACTCATAGAACAACTAGACAAAAATCAGTGAAAATATAACTTGAAAAAACTATCAACTAACAAAAGTCAATCAACACTTTTAGAACACACCATTGAACTGCAGCAGAATATACAATGTTTTAAACAGTCAAAGAACATGTAGTAACACAGACCTTACCCTAGGCTTGAAATAGATATCAGAAAATGTAAAAGAAATGAAATCACAGTGTGTTCTGCCACCATCAGTTCAGTTCAGTTCAGTTCAGTCACTCATTCATGTCCGACTCTTTGCGACCCCGTGAATCGCAGCACGCCAGGCCTCCCTGTCCACCGCCAATTCCCAGAGTTTACCCAGACTCATGCCCATCGAGTCAGTGATACCATCCAACCATCTCATCCTCTGTCGTCCCCTTCTCCTCCTGCTCACAATCCCTCCCAGCATCAGGGTCTTTTCCAGTGAGTCAACTCTTCGCATGAGGTGGCCGAAGTACTGGAGTTTCAGCTTCAGCATCACTCCTTCCAATGAACACCCAGGACTTATCTCCTTCAGGATGGACTGGTTGGATCTCCTTGCAGTCCAAGGGACTCTCAAGAGTCTTCTCCAACACCACAGTTCAAAAACATCAATTTTTTGGATCTCAGCTTTCTTCACAGTCCAACTCACATCCGTACATGACCACTGGAAAAACCATAGCCTTGACCAGACGGACCTTTGTTGGCAAAGTAATGTCTCTGCTGTTTAATATGCTGTCTAGGTTGGTCATAACTTTCCTTCCAAGGAGTAAGCGTCTTTTAATTTCATGGCTGCAGTCACCATCTACAGTGATTTTGGAGCCCCCAAAAATAAAGTCTGACATTGTTTCCAATGTCTCCCCATCTGTTTCCCATGAGGTGATGGAACCAGATGCCATGATCTTAGTTTTCTGAATGTTAAGCTTTAAGCCAACTTTTTCACTCTCCTCTCCAACCATACTATAATCAAATTAGAGATTGATAATAGATAGCTGGAAAATCACCAAACACTTGAAAACTAAAGAATATGCTGTTAAATCACAATTTGGTGATCTTTGGGTCAAAGAGAAAGTCTCAAAGAAATCTATAAAAATGTTTATAAATCTATAAATAAGCAATGTATGAAAATAAAATATAGTATATCAAAATTTTGGGGACATAGCACTGCTTTGGGGATTCCAGGTGGTGCTAGTGGTAATGAATCTGCCTGCCAATTCAGGAGACAAGAGATGTGGATTGGATCCCCTGGAGAAGGACATGGCAACCCACTCCATTATTCTTGCCAGAAGAGTTCCATGGACAGAGGAGCCTGGTGGGATACAGTCCATAGGGTGGCAAGGAGTTGGACACAACTGAAGTGACTTAGCATGCCCCAGCACTATTTTATTCCTAAGAGAGAAATATATATCACTGAATGTATATACTAGAAAGCAAAAAATTCTCACATCAATAATCTAAGCTCCCAACTCAATATCTAGAAAAAACATGAGTGAGATAACCCAAAGAACTCCTACAGAGGAATATAATAAGTGCAGATATCAATGAAATTGAAAACAGTGAAACAGTAGAAGAAGTCAATGAGACAGTTGGTTCTTTGAAAATATTTATTTAATTGACAAACTTCTGACAAGGGTGACAAAAACAGACAAGACACAAATTACCCATATTGGGAATGAAGCGAGCTATCACTGAAGACCCTGCAGATGTCAAAAAATATTAAAGGCATACACCAAATAAAGCTTCATTGATAAGTTTGGTAACTTAAATAAAATGGATCACTTCTCAAAGCACGTGCTTTAAAATTCAAAAGATACTTTCATTACATACTAAACAGTTGTTGCCATGGATTCCAGAGTTACCTGGGTTTCATATGCTGAGAGTGTTCACTTTATTTTAAAGCAAATAGTATAAAAATTAAATAACAGAAATATGTATGTCCTTGGAAGTTCAGAGAGTATTAAATAAATACTTTTATAAGACCCAGAAGTGCATTAAAATGACTTCACATCATTTCAGGTCTCTTAAATTTATTTCAGGTATAAACGAATATACTGAATATACAGATAGCGTTTATGTCAACAATACTAGAGAATTATGAGGAAGTGCGTTCCATAATTTTTTATCAAGTATATAACTATGTGACTAGCTCTGAACAGGCAAAGAAGTTATAAGAGCTTTATTTGGAAATTTACTGATAGGAAGATAGATGTTTGTAAATATGAAGAACTACATTGAGGGACTGCATATGTGCAGTGGCTTGAGGCACATCTAACCTGCTGTGACTCGATCCTATGGACTATAGCCTGCTAGGCTCCTCTGTCCATGGGGGTTCTTCAGGCAGGAACACTGATGTAAGTTGCCATGGGCCCCTCCAGGGTATCTTCCCAACCCAGGGACTGAACCATCATTTCCTGAGGCTCCTGCTCTGCAGGTGGATTCTTTACCATTGAGTCGCCAGGGAAGCCCACACTGAAGGAGGGTGCCATCCCAATTCCCTGAGTTGATGAAAGGGTTAAAATGGTACATTACCAAGGTATTTACTACTTTACAAGTATGTAAAATAAAACCTTAAAAGGATTTGTGTTGTTATAAGGTTCTAGTTTGGAAAACTCAGCAGTGGCCACAGGACTGTAAAAAGTCAGGTTTCATTCCACTTCCAAAGTAGGGCAATGTCAAAGAATGGTCAAACTACCACACAATTGCACTCACCCCACACGCTACCAAAGTAATGCTCAAAATTCTCCAAGACAGACTTCAGCAGTACATGAACTGTGAACTTCCAGATGTTTAAGCTGGGTTTGGAAAAGGCAGAAGAATCAGAGATCAAATTGGCAACATCTGTTGGATCATAGAAAAAGCAAGAGAGTTCCAGGAAAATAAAAAATCTATTTCTGTTTTATTGATTACACCAAAGCCTTTGACTGTGTGGATCACAACAAACTGAAAAATTCTTCAAGAAATGGCAATACCAGATCACCTGACCTGCCTCTTGAGAAATCTTTATGCAGGTCAGGAAGCAACATTTAGAATTGGACATGGAACAACAGAATGATTCCAAATTGGGAAAGGAATATGTCAAGGTTGTATACTGACACCCTGCTTATTTAACTGCTCTGCAGAGTACATCATGAGAAATGCTGGGCTTCGTGAAGCCCAAGCTGGAATCAAAATTGCCGGGAGAAATATCAATAACCTCAGATATGCAGATGACACCACCCTTATGGCAGAAAGTGAAGAAGAACTAAAGAGCCTCTTGATGAAAGTGAAAGAGGAGAGTGAAAATATTGGCTTGAAACTCAACATTCAAGTAACTAAGATCATGGCATCTAGTCCCATCACTTCATGACAAATAGATGGGGAAACAATAGAAACAGTGAGAGCCTTTATTTTCTTGGGCTCCAAAATCACTGCAGATGGTGATTGCAGCCATGAAATTAAAAGATTCTTGCTCCTTGGAAGAAAAGTGATGACCAACCTAGACAGCATGTTAAAAAGCAGAGACATTACTTTGCCAACAAAGGTCCATCTAGTCAAAGCTATGGTTTTCCAGTAGTCATGTATGGATGTGAGAGGTGGACTATAAAGAAGACTGAACACCAAAGAGTTGATGCTTTTGAACTGTGGTGTTGGAGAAGACTCTTAAGAGTCCCTTGGACTGCAGGAAGATCCAACCAGTCAGTCCTGAAGGAAATCAGTCCTGAATATTCATTGGTAAGACTGATGCTGAAGCTGAAACTGCAATACTTTGGCCACCTGATGTGAAGAACTGACTCATTGGAAAAGACCCTGATGCTGGGAAAGACTGAAGGTGGGAAGAGAAGGAGACAACAGAGGATGAGATGGTTGGATGGCTTCATCAACTCAATGGACAGGAGTTTGAGCAAGTTCCAGGAGTTGGTGATGGACAGGAAGCCTCGCATGCTGCAGTCCATGAGGTTGCAGAGTTGGACATGACTGAGCAACTGAACAAAAAGTTCTAGTTATTTTGAAATTTTTGAAGTCAAATATGTCTTAATATATATTATTTTTATCTCTTATCAAAAACAACAGTTTAAATGATCAGAATTGACCATTACATAATGTGTCAATAATAAATGAACTTGTTTCAACAGGATATTGATTAGTTTAAAAGGCAAACCATTCAACATCATAATAATCCAAGTCTGTTTCCAAACCACTGATGCCAGATAGCCCAAATTGATAGGTTCTATGGAAACCTACAGCATCTACTAGAACCAAGACCAAAAAGGAACAGTGACCTTTTCATCATAGGGAATTAGAATACAAAAGTAAGAACTCAAGAGGAACCTGGAATAACAGGCAAGTTTCGTTTTGGAGTAACAAAATGAAGCACGGCGAAGGCTAGCAGAGTTTTGTCAAGAGAACACACTGGTAAAAGCAAATACCCTTTTCTAACACTGAAGAGACTCTACACATGTACATCAGCAAATGGTCAATACTGAAATCTGATTGATTATGTTCTTAGCAGCTGAAGATGGAGAAACTTTATACAGTCAATGAAAACAAGACCTAAACTGCCTGTGGCTCAGATTATGTGCTCCTTTTTGCAAAATTCAGGATTAAATTGAAAATAAAGCAGGGAAAACCACTAGACCATTCAAGTATGACCTAAATCAAATGCCTATTATCATAAGGTATTTGATTTAGGTCAAAAACAGTTGCAATGAATAATAGATTTAAGGGATTAGATCTGGTAGAGAGAGTGCCTAAAGAACTATGGATGGAGGTCTGTAACGCTGCAGAGGAGGCAGTGACCAAACCATCTGAAAGAAAAAGAAATGCAAGATGGCTAAGTGGTTGTCTGAGGAAGCTTTAGAAATAGCTGAGGAAAGAAGATAAGTGAAAGGCAAGGGAGAAAAGGAAAAATATACCCAACTGAGCGCAGAATTCCAGAGAAGAGAAAGGAGTTCAGTTCAGTCACTCAGTTGTGTCCAACTCTTTGCGACCCTTTGATCTGCAGCACACCAGGCCTCCCTGTCCATCACCAACTCCCAGTGCTTGCTCAAACTCCTGTCCATCAAGTCAGTGATGCCATCCAACCATCTCATCCTCTGTTGGCAGGGGGAGGAGAGATAACAAGGCTTTCTTAAATGAACAATGCAGAGAAATAGAGAAAACAATAGAATGGGAAAGACTAGAGATCTCTCCGAGAAAATTAAAGATACCAAGGGAACACATGCAAGGATGGGCAGGATAAAGGACAGAAACAGTGAGGACCTAATAGAAGCAGAAGCGATTAAGAAGATGGAGAGGAGGGAAGGACAGAGGTTCAAAAGTGAGGGAACATATGTGTACCTATGTTTATTTCTTGTTGAAGTATGGCAGAAATCCATCACTATTTTGTAAAGTAATTATTCTCTGATTAAAATAAAATGTTTTAAAAAGCACATGGGACAAGAATACACAGAAGAACTCTACAAAGATGGTCTTGATGACCCAGATAACTGCAATGGTGTGGTCCCTCACCTCGAGCCAGACGTCTTGGAGTGTGAAGTCAAGTGGTCCTTAGGAAGCATTAGTACTAACAAAGCTAGTGGAGGTGATGGAATTCCAGCTGAGGTATTTAAAATCCTAAAAGGTGATGCTATCAAAGTGATGCACTCAATATAACAGCAAATTGGAAAATGCAACAATGCAACAGTGGTTCAAGATTGGAAAAGGTCAGTTTTCATTCCAATGCCAATGAAGGGCAATGTTAAGGAATGTTCAAACTACCACACAGTTGCACTCATTTCACATGTTAGGAAGTTTGTGCTAAAGATCCTTCAAGCTAGGCTTCAGAAGTACATGAATTCTTGTACAATAGTTAAGAACTTCCAGATGTATAAGTTAGGCTTCAATGAGTCAGAGGAACCAGAGATCAAATAGCCAACATTTGTTGGACATGGAGAAAACAAAAGAATTCCTGGGGGAAAAAAAAAAAAGAATTCCTGAAAAACATCTACTTCTGCTTCATTGACTATGCTAAAGCCTTTGACTGTGTGGATCACAACAAACTGTGGAAAATTCTTAGAAAGATAGGAATACCAGACCACCTTACCTGTCTCCTGAGAAATCTGTATATGGGTTAAGAAGCTTCAGTTAGAACCAGACATGGAACAATGGACTGCTTCAAAATTGGAAAAGGAGTTCAGCAAGGCTATATATTGTCACCCTGCTTATTTAACTTCTGTTGAGGGTACAAAATGCTGGGCTGAATAAATCACAAGCTGGAATCAAGATTGCGAGGAGAAATATCAAAATCACAAAGATACAGATGATACCACTCTAATGGCAGTAAGTGAAGAGGATCTAAAAGCCTCTTGATGAGGGTGAAAGAGGACAGTTAAAAAGCTGGCTTGAAAGTCAGCATTCAAAATGCTAAGATCATGGCATCTGGTCCCATCACTTTATGACAAGTAGAAGAGGGAAAAATTGGAAGCAGTGACAGATTTTATTTTCTTCAGCTCTAAAGTCACTGCAGATGATGACTCCAGACTTGAAATTGAACAAAAGAATTAAAGAAAGCTATGACAAACCTAGAGAGCATGTTAAAAAGCAGAGACATTATTTTGCTGACAGAAGTATATATAGTCGAAGCTGTCATTTTTCCAGTAGTCATGTACCGATGTGAGAGTTGTATCATAAAGAGAGCTGAGTGCCGAAGAATAAATGCTTTCTAATTGTGGTGCTGAAGATGATTCCTGTGAGTCCCTCTGACTGCAAGGAGATCAAGCCAGTCAATGCTAAAGGAAATCAAAACACCGAATAATCATTGGAAGAATGATGTTGAAGCTGAAGCTCCAATACTTTGGCCACCTGATGGAAAGAACTGACTCATTGGAAAAGACCCTGATCCTGGGAAAGATTGGAGGCAGCAGCAGAAGGGGTCGACAGAGGATGAGTTAGATAGATAGCATCACCAATTCAATGGACATGAATTTGAGCAAATTCAGGGAGATAATGGAGGAAAGAAGAGCCTGGCATGCTGCATTCCATGGGGTCGCAGAGTTGGACACGACTTAGTGACTAAACCACAACAGCATTATTTTAGCATGAATCAGTTACTGATTGTGGCTCTGTTGCCACTTTTGTGCAAGATTATTTTGTAAAGATTTACTATTTCCAGATTTTTTGTGAACATACTTAAACACCACAAGCTTCTGTACTTCCTCAAAAAAGGCAATACTAAAATTCTTTGGATAAAAGAAAGCCTCGTATATCTAAATTTCTATGTCTGTAGAATTTATAAACCAAATATGAATAACTGCATTTGAAAAAAAAGACATTTATTTGAAGGATATGAAAGGACATGTAATATAAATAACAGCTGAAAAATAAGACTTGGGAAGGAAAAGATATTTCTCTCATAGGGACCACTCAAGATTTCATTAAGACTCTGTCCTTGGAATAAAAGCATCTATATTATTTCCTTTCTGAACTCTATTCTTACTGGAAAGTAATAGAAGAAAAATTCCAATTTGTTTTGATGGCACAAATCTATCATTTCAGTAAGGAACAAAAGAAAATATCCTGATCTAAAGACCAACCATGTAGTAGATATAGAATTCTATAAAAGCGCACTGAAGTGATTTGACTAAACCAAGAGAACGAATGCTGGGTGGCTAAAATGTAGAAAGCAAAAGCAAACACAGTTACCGAAGCTACCTCAGAAGACAAAGGAAATAAAACTTGTGACCATCTAGTCAGCTAAGATGTCCCTATGGTGTTGTTCAGTCACTAAGTCATATCTGATTCTTTTGCGACCCCGTGGACTGTAGCCCACCTGGCTCCTCTGTCCATGGGATTCCCCAGGTAAGAATATTGGAATGAATTGCCATTTTCTTCTCCAGGGGATCTTCCTGACCCAGAGATTGAACCCATGTCTGCATTGACAGGTAGATTCTTTACTACTGAGTCACCTGGGAAACCCAAGATATCCTTTTTCTACTGGACAAAACACTTATTTTAGTAATAATATTTAACAATAGGAAGTTTAGATGAACTGTTATTTCACCTTGAATGAAACACTTAAACATGCTTATATACTATGGTTATAGTCATTTGTCAGTATTTCCTTGAGGTGTTGGGTACATTACAATAGTCCAATGGGAGTGTATGTGGATAAAGAAGGCAAGATTTTGGTAAAATATTTTCTCTCCCAACAAAGGAATAATAATAAAATTGAAAACACTTATATGACTTCCGAAGAGAATTCTCAGTAAAGCCTTTTCCTTGTTTACTGATACTTGCTTTTAGGATTGCTGCTATATGTTATCATACTGAGTGTTAATTTACTTACTAAAAGGACAACTTAATTTACTCTCCTAGAGAATTCTAAATGCATAAGCCAGTACATTTGATACCCAGGTTGAAAAACAATGCAAAAACGGTATCTTCAAATTCAACTCCCTTTCTTCCCTGCTTGGATAAATGAGACCATCAAAACGTCAGTTATTTTAAGCCAAAATATGAGGAGTCATATCTGACTGCTTTCTTTCCTTTGTACCTAATTCTCATCTACAGGAAGTCACATTGTTCCTACCTGAAAATAAGTGCTGAATCCAAACTTTCCCTCCAGTTTTATATTAATATAACCCCACTGAAGCCACCATAGGCTGCAATAGACTCTTCTTGCTGTATTCCATTTTCTTACCTCTTTTCAGCAGAGCAGTCAGTATGATCATTTTAGTGCCTAAATTAGATCAGATCACTTTCTTTTCAAAACTTTTGGTGGCTTTTGTCACAACGAGAATAAAATCCAAACGTCTCCACCATGCAGCATCTGGTTATTCCTACCTTTCCAATTACATTGCTTATCAATCTCCCTCCCATTCACTCATAAGCCCCACTGGGGTATAAGCCCCACTCATACCCTCACTGGATTTCTTTCTAATCCTCTGCTTCACAAAACTCTTCCTTCCGAGAGATCATTGTATTTGCCTTTTATTTTCCTGAAATAGTTTATCCTAAGTGCTAGTTTTGCACAGAGGCCTTCCTTGATTAACTCTGTCTAAAAATCACCTCTATTATTATTTATTCTCACTTCCCCTTTTATTTAACTGATATTATATTATGTAATTTTGTGTTTCATGTCTTTTTCTTTCACTAAAATAGAAGCTCCATGAAAGGCCAAAACTTGATCTTTCTTATAAATGATGCATCCCATCTTTGAACACAGATATAATTAACACACACTCATTAAATATTTACTGGGAAGAAATTTGAAGAGAAATACAAATGGGCATTTGAAAGAGCAATTGCGAGAGAGATAACTTCTCTTTCATTACAGGCTAATGAAATCATATAACTAGTTATTTATGTCTTGAATTGGATATGAAAAAAGTGTTTGGTAGAAAAAGACTGAGAAACTCAAGATTATCTATAATATTTCTCGTTATGGAAAATAACCAAATAGCCACTAACTGCATAATATATGGCATGCTTTGATTTATTACACTTGATTAACCCATTATCCGAATATCCACTGTGTTCCAGGAATCCAGCCAGGACCCTGAGTTGCAAATGGGAAAAGGGAAGAAGTAGCGTGAGTCACAGGTCCTCCTAGACACAGAACAGGTAACGTTCTGATCTGGTAACATTTCAGCAGAGCTACACAGCAAAGGATGCTATTTTTTTTTTTTTTTTTTTTTTGCAGATAGTGGAGTGCAGTTTATTACACCGGCGGGCCCAAGGCAGAGTCTCCTCTTAGCCTAGGACCCCGACCAGCATTTGTGAAAATCTTTTATACCCCATGTGTACATGTCCAAACCCACTACCCCAATTCCCTTGAGACTTACATAAACAAAGGAAGGGTAAATACAACTACAATAACCCCATTATTCATGTGTTATGTGTTCAAACAGTCAATAATCAATAAGCCCGCAGTTACATTCCAGATAGTTAATAACCGATAAGCCTGTGCTTACATTCTGATAGATAGTGTCCGGAGGCAGGGGTGATTAGTATCTGTTTTCTATTTTAACAAAATCCACCAAAGTCATATTTTCAATTTTTGTATGTTTTCTGGTTTTTCTTGTTTGCCTCCACTTTAGTGATCACAGATTCCTTGTTTGTGTCAAGCCTCTACTGAATGAATTATCATGATTTAGTATCCATTACTTGCCACTCTGAGTCTACAAGATAGTCACTTCTCATGAAGGCTTAGCGTTTATCTAAACTGCAGTTATTCAAAGCCTGAACTTGAATTTTCTGTAATTTATCTTCACTTGGTCACCCTTATAAAATAATCAGATTTACAGGATGATTCAGGATGGTAAAGCAGTCCTGATTTGAGGGGTTTTTTTGTTTGGCTGGTTTTTTTGTTTTTTTTTTTTATTAGTTGGAGGCTAATTACTTCACAACATTTCAGTGGGTTTTGTCATACATTGATATGAATCAGCCATAGAGTTACACGTATTCCCCATCCCGATCCCCCCTCCCACCTCCCTCTCCACCCGATTCCTCTGGGTCTTCCCAGTGCACCAGGCCCGAGCACTTGTCTCATGCATCTCACCTGGGCTGGTGATCTGTTTCACCATAGATAGTATACATGCTGTTCTTTTGAAACATCCCACCCTCACCTTCTCCCACAGAGTTCAAAAGTCTGTTCTGTATTTCTGTGTCTCTTTTTCTGTTTTGCATATAGGGTTATCGTTACCATCTTTCTAAATTCCATATATATGTGTTAGTACGCTGTAATGTTCTTTATCTTTCTGGCTTACTTCACTCTGTATGAGGGGCTCCAGTTTCATCCATCTCATTAGGACTGGTTCAAATGAATTCTTTTTAATGGCTGAGTAATATTCCATGGTGTATATGTACCACAGCTTCCTTATCCATTCGTCTGCTGATGGGCATCTAGGTTGCTTCCATGTCCTGGCTATTATAAACAGTGCTGCGATGAACATTGGGGTGCACGTGTCTCTTTCAGATCTGGTTTCCTCAGTGTGTATGCCCAGAAGTGGGATTGCTGGGTCATATGGCAGTTCTATTTCCAGTTTATTTGAGGTTTTTGATGAGGTTTTCAACAAGACCAGCTATTTCCTTCTCTCTCTTTTTAAAATTCCTGTTCTCATAATGCTATTGGCCCTGCTAAAATGTTTTGTGGCAACCCAAGATTCTCCGTATAAGCTGGTGATGTATAATCTGAATTACAGGTACTCTGTGAGCCCTTGGAAATGACATGAAAAATCTAGTGCACTGAAGTTCTATATCTTGGGACTTTAAAGTTCTATATCTTGGGTCTCTTTCAGCTTTGTACTACACACAGCACTAACTCACAAGTGTGGAGTCTGTGTCTATTATTGAATGGTTCTGTTTCATCTTGCTGTGTACTCATCTGAGTAAACTCTAAAGGCATTCACATGGGTGTAGTCATGAGGTTATATGATTGCTTTCAGAATAAAATAATTGCTTCTCCAGCACTGCCTAACATTGAACAGAAAACCCTCAGTCACCACAGATTTTCTATTGCAAAGTGTCAACCATCTCACTACCTATGTTAACTATAATCACATTAAAATTGTATGACCTATAAGTTCAAATTACAAATTAAATAATATAAAGTTTCAAATGCTAATTTGTTTGAATATTTAAAAAAGGCCCTCCCAAATATATCTTGTATAGAGCCACTAGCATTCTTATTGTCTGATGATTTATGAAACATGCTAGTTTAAGAATTTCGGCTCTTATAAACTGAAGGCAGTAAAGCTGTTTTACCAAATCAAATAATAGAAAAATATCACTTGATTTTTAGTGACTAGTAGTACACATAATAGAAAAAAAAAAAAGTGAGACTGAAGCAGTAGGTGCTCTTCTCAGAAAAACCACAGGGCTTCTGTCTTGCTGTAGATTTTCCACTTCCTCATACAGCTAGTTAGAATGAGTTATTCTGTATGCTCCAGGGATTAATCAAGAATGTAAACAATCCTGGTGAGAGGTTCTGGGGCTTTAAACGAGTGTGCCATTGGATATATGAGACTTTAAGTTCTTAAAATTAGCAAAATAATATTTGGTAGACATCAATAGGAAATGACTAAATATCATGACCTACACACCAGAAGGGTAAGGAGAGATTTTTACATAGATGTTTTGTAAAAGATTTGTATCAAAACAACCTCAAGGGCTAAATCCTAAGAGGCACCAATATAATACAACAATAACTGTATTTCCGGAACTTCACTATCCAACTGAATAGTCCGTTTAGCTCACTAAGTCTAAACCTGCCAAGTTAAGTCACTTTCGTACTTTCTTTGGATCGATTTCCACACTTCCATTAAGGTTTTTGTTTCTCCATGTAAAAACTAGTGTATGTATTTAATATAGAGTAAGTTTTTCAGCTGCTTGCATTACGGGTACACTGAGATCATACAGTAACCCAACAGATAATGCCAAAAGACCATTGGGGGTAGCACAATTGGCAGGGAAGAGAGGTTTTTCAAAAATCAAACTGAGAACAGTGTACAAAAGCCAATGATTTTGAAGTGGAACAGCTTTTTCAAGCATCATTTATTTGCATAATCAATCTGAAGTAAAATTTCAAGATGGGGGGTTTATTTTCCACAATAGTGAAAATCTAAAAGTTGCTTTAACCCATGTGTTAGGTTCACTTTAGCCTTCCATATCTTAGTTCTTTGGAGGGCTAAGCTCTGGAAACTCACAAGAGCACTTCAGGCATCAGAGGGGTATGGGAGAATGCCTCTTGTAGTGTATCTGAATCATGAAGTGATACTGTCTTCTTTGACCTCAGACTTCAGATTTAACAGTGTAACATAGACACTTCTAACAGAAGAAAAATAGTTTGTATCAGAAAACGGTATGGTTAAACACAGGTGTCTAAAAGGAGGCAGCCCTTCACTATGATTTCAAATAAGGCAAGAATTCACCCGAAGGTAAAATTTTGACACTTGAACTCTTTTCACTGTTTCTATATTTCCTATTAAGGCAAAATCAGCTCGCTTCTCTTTTTCTTTTTTCTTGAGTGAACTTGTTATGATCTATCAATTTGCTCCCTTAACCTAATCTCTATTGACAACAAAATTGTTATTGCTATTCATGTTAGAAAACCCCTGATTTTATTAAAGATGCTTAAATATGAAACTGATATGGGAAAAGTGGTATATTCTAATTTTATACTTACCTTGCCTGTATCTATGTTGTCTGTTGTTTAGTAGGTAAGTCATGTCTGACTCTTTTGCAACCCCATGGACTGTAGCCCACTAGGGGTCCTCTGTCCATGAGACTTCCCAGGCGAGAATACTGAAGCGGGTTGCCGTTTCCCTCTCCAGGGGGTCTTTCTGACTCAGGGGCTGAACTCACACCTTCTGCACTGGCACGTGGTTCTTTACCACTGAACCACCAATCAAACCTGATAAACTGTAGCAATTTTGAAATATAATTCATTTGCATATTGAAAAAAAGAAGCTGTACCTCAGTTGTTTTAAAGATGAAAATGAGCCAAAAAATGAAGAGGATAGATAATAGATAAAGGATTGGGCAAAACTGGTAGAGCAGCAAGGTAAAGAACATGAAAGGAACTAAGGGGTGAAAGACGGCTGATTATGTATTTGTAGAAAGACACATTTAATATGTACTCACAGCCTTCTTAGAGATTATAAGAAAGGTAATCTGAATGATTTATGCTTCATGTTTTTATATACAATGTTTAGTAAAGTTTATACTGCCTGTTACATAACAACACATTTTTGTATTAAATATTAATACAGAAGTGTCTGAATGTTAGTCATTTATTATACTCATAATAGTTTATCTATTTCTTCCTAAATTATTTAGAGTAAAATATTTTTTTCAAAGATTTTGTTTTGAAGGACTTTTAGTCTTGTGAAAACAGAAAACGTAATACATGTCAGTGTCTAAAATGAATAATTATGTTTCTCAGTGGTGGCTCAGCTGCTGAAGAATCCGCCTGAAATGTGGGAGACCTGGGTTCGATCCCTGGGTTGGGAAGATCCCCTGCAGAAGGGAACAGCAACCTACTCCAGTATTCTGGGCTCGAGAATTCCATGAACTGTATAGTCCATGGGGTCGCCAAGAGTCGGACACAACTGACGGACTTACACTTCACTAATAGTGCAGTGGGGCTGCCCTCATAGCTCAGTTGGTAAAGAATCTGCCTCCAATGCAGGAGACCTGGGTTCGATTCCTGGGTCGGGAAGATCCCTTGGAGAAGAAAATGGCAACCCACTCCAGTATTCTTGCCTGGAGAATCCCATGGACAGAGGAGGCTGGCGGGCTACAGTCCATGGGGTCACAAGAGTCAGACACGACTTAGTGACTACACACGATAGTGCATATCCTCAAAAACTGCTCCATGGGAAAGGAGCAGTGCAAGTTACAAGCAATAGCTACATAGCCTCTGAGCCATAAGTTTCTCTTACTGAAAAGGGTGAAAATAAAATTCACCACAAATTTTGACAATGAATTATACGCCAACATGTTGCTCTTGTTAGGTCCATTAATTTCTGTCCACTTATTATTATAATTTAAAAACTGTTTCCCTGAAAGAATTTAAGAGAACATTAAATCAGTAAATGTCAACACCTCATATAAAATGCAGATGATTTATTTCTTTACTTCATCTAGACAGATAATTGCTCAGAATTAAAAGGGGATAAACTGGAATTCAAGGTAACTAGATCAGTCAATTATAATACTGTGTATAGTCCAAAAGGTAATATAATGTACTAAAGGCATTTCTTTATTGTTGAAACCTGGTACAAAACTGGTTTATAGTTTTGATTTATTCTTATTCTTCATGCAGTTTCAGAGAAATACTTCATACCTTCTTATGTATAAAAGAAACTCCTCGAAGCAAAAGCTGGAGAAAAAAATAATAAAAACCTGACTTTATTTTTCTTTAATAATACATCTTTAAGTATCAAGAAAATAAGTAAATCAATTAATAAGCTTTTTTATATTGAAAAGAAAGGAATAAGATAGATAGATTCTTAAGCACGTGTCTCTGTGCCCTGTCCAGAAAAAAATTATAACACTGTGAACATCTAGTTCTAACCTATTTTTTGTTTCAAATAAATGATTTTACAAATAAGGACATTAAGGACATTCTTTGCAGTAAAAGATGGAGAAACTCTATACAGTCAGCAAAAACAAGACCAGGAACTGACTATGGCTCAGATCATGAACTTATTGCAAAAATTCAGGCTAAATTGAAGAAAGTAAGGAAGAACACTAAAGCATTCAGTTGAGTTCAGTTCAGTCACTCAAGTCGTGTCCGACTCTGTGACCCCATGGACTGCAGCACACCAGGCTTCCCTGTCCATCACCAACTCCCAGAGCACTCAGGTAAGACCTAAATCAAATCCCTTATGAAAATACAGTGGAGGTGACAAATAGATTCAAGGGATTAGGTCTGATACAGAGCCTGACTAACTATGGAAGGAGGCCCATGACATTGTATGGGAGGTGGTGATTAAAACCCTCCCCAAGAAAAAGAAAGGCAAAATGATTGTCTAAGGAGGCATAACAAAATAGCTGAGAAAAAAAGAGAAGCGAAAAACAAAGGACAAAAGGAAGGATATACTCTTCTGGATGCAGAATTCCAAAGAATAGCAAGGAAAGATAAGAAAGCCTTCCTCAGTAATCAGTGCAAAGAAATAGAGGAAAACAATAGAATGGGAAAGACTATCGATGTCTTCAAGAAAATTAGAGATACCAAGGGAACATTTCATGAAAAGATGGGCACAATAAAGGACAGAAATAGTATGGACCTGATACAAGCAGAAGATATTAAGAAGAGGTGGGAAGAATACACAGAACTATTAAAAAAAAAAAAAAAAGAGATGTTAATGACCCAGATAACCACAACGGTGTGATCACTCATATAGAGACAGACATCTTGGAGTGTGAAGTCAAATGGGCCTTAGAAAGCATCACTACAAACTAAGCTAGTGGAGGTGATGGAATTGCAGCTGAGCTATTTCAAATCTTAAAGTGTTTAAGTGCTGCATTCTATATGCCAGCAAATTTGGAAAATTCAGCAGTGGCCACATGATGGGAAAAGATCAAGGTTTTTTTTGCTGTTGTTTCTTTTGTTTTTAAGATCAAGTTTCATTCCAATTCCAAAGAAGGGCAATTCCAAAGAATGTTCAAACTACCACACAATTGCACTCATTTCACATGCAAAGCATTACTAGCAAAGTAAGGCTCAAAATTCTCCAAGATAGCTTCAACAGTACTTGAACCAAGAAATTCCAGGTGTTCAAGCTGGATTTAGAAAAGGCAGAGGAACCAGAGATCAAATTGCCAACATACATTGGATCATAGAAAAAGCAAGAGAGTTCCAGAAAAACATCTACTTCTGTTTCAGTGACTATGATAAAGCCTTTTACTGTGTGGATCACAAAAACTGGGGAAAATTCTTCAAGAGATGGGAATACCAGACCACCTTACCTGCCTCCTGAGAAAACTGTTTGCAGGTTGAGTAGCAACAGTTAGAACCGGACGTGAAACAACACACTGGTTCCAAATTGGGAAAGGAGTACCTGAAAGCTGTATATTATCAACCTGCTTATTTAACTTATATGCAGAGTACATCATATGGAATGACGGACTAGATGAAGTGCAAGCTGGATTCAAGATTGCCTGGAGAAATAATCAATAACCTCAGATATGCAGATGACACCACCCTTATGGCAGAAAGCAAAGAAGAACTAAAGAGCCTCTTGATGAAAGTGAAAGGGGAGAGTGAAAAAGTTGGCTTAAAACTAAACATTCAGAAAACTAAGATCATGGCATCAGGTCCCATCATTTCATAGCAAATAGATGGGGAAACAATGAAGAGTGACGGATTTTATTTTCTTGTGCTCTGAAATCACTGCAGATGGTGACTCCAGCCACAAAATTAAAAGATACTTGCTCCTTGGATGAAAAGCCATGACAAACCTAGACAGTATATTAAAAAGCAGCGACATTACTTTGCCAACAAAGGTCCATCTAGCTATTGTTTTCCCAGTAGTCATGTATGGATGTGAGAGTTGGACCATAAAGAAGGCTGAACAATGAAGAATTGATGATTTTGAACTGTGGTCTTGGAGAAGACTCTTGAGAGTCCCTTGGACTGTGAGGAGATCCAACCAGTCAATCCTAAAAGAACTCAGTCCTGAATATTCATTAGAAGGACTGATGCTGAAGCTAAAGCTCCAATATTTTGGCCACCTGATGCAAAGAGCCGACTTATTAGAAAAGACCCTGATGCTGGGAAAGATTGAAGGCAGGAGAAGAAGGGAATGCCAGAATGGACGTGAGTTTCAGCAAGCTCCCGGAGATGGCAAAGGACAGGAAAGCCTGGCGTGCTGTGGTCCACAGGGTCACAAAAAATCGGAGATGACTTAGCAACTGACCAACAACAACAAGGCCCAGAAAGTTAAAATTTCTCATCAACAGACACAGATCTCTTACTTCTGGGTACTTGGCTGTGTGTTTGTTGTGCTAAATATGTAAAGAATCTCACTTAATATATGCATATGCCAAACTTGATTCATAATGAATATGGAGTGAAACCAATGAGATGAACTACTAGTAACATGATCCTTATTTATTTAGATGGATAGACTAGGTGTCACAAATGATAAATATGATTTGATATTTAAATATTGTACAGTATTATATACAATATGATAAATATAGTAGTAAATGTTCCTTTCAGTACAAATCATAATTTGATCTGCTTTATAATCTAGGAGAAAAATAGATTCAAAGAAATAGAAGTTACCTTTCATTTGCTATTTTAACTTTGGGCCAGATGCATAGCCCAAGCGTTTACCTTCAAGTATTAATGCTTGCAAATTAATACAGCAAGGGCGGCACTGCGTCCTTTATAGATCTTTTAAATGAGAAAATAATGATCTTGCTATTGATGATTTAGCCTTCATTTATTCAGCAAGATTCTTCTACTTTATAGATAACTTTGGGAGTGTACAAAGTTTAATAAAGCAGAGATTTTGCTTTTTTGGTTTTCATTTGCTTTTGTTTTTGATTCCCTGCAATTGTCATTTAAAAAATAGTTTAAGCAAAAAATTAAATATCTTGAAGACAGAATTAGAAGTCTATAAACCTTCTTGGCTTGGAGTCCTCTAACTCAACTTTGAACTGTATAGGTCCTGAAACTAGGATGGCCTGATAATTCTTGATAATTTGATGATTTCCTTTTTTTTTTTTTTTTTTTTTTTTAATGGTGTCTTTGTCTTTCAAGCTTGTTCAGGCTAAGATTCCTGTCAGTTTACTGCAAGATCTTTTTTGGCTATTTCCGTTAAGTATTGTGCATAATCCAGATTGTGTTTGCTGAATCCTCATGCATGGAAGGACAGAGCAGTGTGTCTGTGGATCTGTGCTCTTGTTTCCATATATGAGATACCTTGTCAACGATGTGATGATCAGAGAGAGTATGAACTTCCCAGAAAGCTCAATAACGGGACCATGCATACCTTTTACTCTATTGAAGTAGTTATAGAGTCTACTGAGTCAAACTCTTTGTCTCCTCAGGCAATAATATTTAATCCTGTAGGGATCCAAAGTATGGATCTCATTTCTTGGACTCCAATGATACCAGTATTTGAGGCTTTATTCCTCTGCTAAGAAAGAAAGGAAAGAAAAAGAGAAGAAAGGGAGGGGAGAAGGAATGAAAGAAGGAAGGAGGAAGGAGAGAGATACAGTTTTGTATCAATTTTCCTCTGAGGAAAAACATTGAATCTTATTTCTTTCTTTAAGTAAACACTTCATCTTAAATCTCTCCCAGGTGTAAAGAATTATAGCTCTTTTATTTGTCATAAGTCTACATTCTAATACTGGCATTGGAGACATTCTGGAAATTTTTAGACCAGGAATTCCTGAGCCATTTCAATGAAAATTTCATCCTTTAGTGTTGTAGTTTTTTGTTCTTTTAATGTAGAAGTTCTTTAAATAAACCGCCTAGATGCAAAATAATGATATGTAACTCTGAATAGAATCATGTATGTGCTCAGTCTGTCAGTTGTGTCTGACTCTTTGAGACCCCATGGGCTGTAGCCCACCAGACTCCTGTCCATGGAATTTATCAGGGGAAAATGCTGCAGCAGATTGCCATTTTCTACTCCAGGGATACAATGACATATAAAGTAGCAATTATTTGCTGTTCATGTAAATAGGAAATGTAACTACATAAAAGTATTTCCATTTACGTAAAGTTTAATAGGGCAAGAAAAGTAAAGAAAATGGATTGTCACTCAAAATAGCATTTAATACAAAATGCTGATTATTTTTCTCTTAAATTTTTCTAATTTTATTGCAATAAAATTGGCATATAGCACTATACAAGTTGGGAAAGAGGCCATCTGCAATGCAGGAGACAAGAGTTTGATGCCTGAGTTGAGAAGATACCCTGGAGAAGGAAATGACAACCCACTCCAGTGTCCTTGCCTGGGAAATCCTCTAAGACAGAGGAACATGGTGGGTTACAATGCAGGGGTCGCAAAAGAGTTGGGCACGACTAGCAACTAAACAACTATGTAAGTTTAAAGTACACAGCTTACTGATTTTACTTTAAGTGTATTGTAAAATGATTACAAGTGCCTAACCTCCATAATCTCATGTAGATACAAACTTCTTTATTCATGTATCTTTATTATGACACATACTGTTTCTATGCCTGGCTGTTGTAAGTAATGCTGCAGTGAGCATAGGGGTGCAGATACCTCTCTACATAGGGTTTCTGTTTCATTTGGATACATCTTCAGGATTGAAGTTGGTGACTTGTAGAGCAGTTCTGTTTTAACTGCTTGAGGGGCCCCCATACTGTTTTCCACAGTGGCTGTACCAATTTGCAGTCCCAGTAACAGTGCACTTGTTATCCCTTTCTTTTCTGACAGTCGCCACTTTAGCTGGCGTGAGATAGTAACGTGTGCTTTTCATTCCGTCTCCCTGATGCTTAGTGATATCTAACATCTTCTCATGCACCTATGGCCTTTCACGTATCTTCTTTGGAAAAACGTCTAGTCAGATCCTCTGCTCAGTCTTTAATTGGATTATTTGGAAATGTTTTGCTATTGAGTTCTATGAGTTCTTTATATATTTTGGGTATTAGCCCGTGGTCAGATACATAGTTTGCAAATACCATTTCCCATTCCACAGCTGTCTATTCATTTTGTTACTTGTTTCTTTGCTGTGCAGAAGCTGTTTAGTTATGGTCCTACAGGTTTATTTTAGTTCTTGTTACTTGCGCTGTACATGTCACATCCAAATCATCATTGCCAAGAGCCCTGCCAAGCAACTTTCTCTTACTATTTTCTTCTAGGAGCTTTATAGTGTCTACTCTTATATTTAAGTCTTTAATCTATTTTGATTTAATTCTGAGTAGTGTAAAATAGGTGTCTCATTTTTTTTTAATGTATGAGTATCTAATTTTCTGAAAAATGCCAATGTAATTGCCAATTAACTTTTACAAAATGAACATTTTTAAACTAGAAGTTTGTCCACAAAGGGGCATTACCTCAACATGCTCACAAATGGTTTGACATGGTTTGTTTATAACTTACATGTTTATGGTATAAGCAAAAACTTTCATATTTTGTAAGATTTTTTTAAAAAGGGAGCAAATTCAATAAATTCCCCAATCTAAAAGCTCAGAAAGAGCAGAGCCTCTTTTATATGAATCTGTTCTGCATCCGGAGAATTCACCACTGTGTGTGTACGGCTATTTAACAAACCAGGTGGCACATCTGTGACCTAGTGGGAAGGGGAAGGAGAAGAGCAATAAGAGGCATCAAATCGGTCTCATTGTCAAAGAATCTGACTCCTCCATTTAAATAAACACTTGATTTGTTCCACTGACAGCGCAACATACATCTCTTGGTTTGCTTTGAGAGATTTTGGAGGCTGCTGTGTAAAATACAGCTCTCTAAATGAAATAGAGAATGTAATTAATATAATCTTGCTTTGTTATATGGTGGCTATTAAATTCAGAAATTCTCCCTTTTTTGGCTCACTAATTAATTCATTAATTTATTCATTATCTATTGAGCAGCTGAGCATCAGAAGTTGATAAGAAATAAACAAACTGTACCCTGGGGATTCATATAATACACACTGTTTTGTCACTGCAAATTTTCTGTCTATGATGAAAATTGGGATGTTATCATCAATTAAGAAAATTGAAGACAGATGAGAAATAATAAAGCAATCATTATAATCATAATAGTTAATGTATTATACTGACTATATTGATAAGCAAATATAAGATAGAAATAGTACATGTATTACCACATTTGGCGAGATATATTTCCTTTATTTAGTAAATAATGAATGTGAAATCCTTAGCAAAGAATCTGATCCAGCGCAAATATTCAAGGTATGGTTGCAATTGTAATTCTTAATATCAAGGACTATTAATATTATTGTTCCTATATTACAGCAAAAAATGTTCCTATAGTGAAAATTTTAGGTCCTGAGTAGCTCAAACAGTAAAGAATCTGCCTGCAATGTGGGAGACCTGGGTTTGAAACCTGGGTCAAGAAAATCCGCTGGAGAAGGGCAATGGTAACCCACTCTAATATTCTAGGGTTTCCCAGGCAGTTCTAGTGGTAAAGAACCCACCTGCCAATGCAGGAGACATAAGAGATGCAGATTCGATCCCTGGGTTGGGAAGATTCCCTAGAGTAGGGAACCCATTCTAGTATCCTTGCCTGGAGAATCCCATGGACAGAGGAGCCTGGAGGGCCACAGTCCATAGGGTCACAAACATTTGGACACAACTGAAGTGACTTAGTGTACATGTAAACAGATGATAGAGGCAGAATTAGAATATAGCTCTATCTGAACAAATATAACCTTGCTTTTGGCTTTTACGATGAACATACTAATTTCCTATGGACATGATATATGGATTGTATGATTCCCAACTTCTCTTGAGTTTGGAACTCTTGTTTGTTTCCTATATCTGCCTAGTTTATATTAAGAGCATCTTAAGGGCTTGGTCAACAAATAGATATCTAAGAGTTTGAAGAGGAAAGAATGTACAAGCCTGATGTCTAGGTGTGGGATGCAAGGAGATTAAGAATGACATTTCATATGTTCTTCTTATGAACTGGGTTATAGAGACTTGTGTCAATTTTGTCCAGATCAGATAAACTTTAAAAGAAAAGGTGATATTTGGCTTCCTAAGGATCGGACTTGGTCGTCTCATTAATATGTTGCTCAGTGTGTAAAAATTGAGGGGTGTCCTTTATAAAGAACCTAATTGCTTGATGTAGGCCTGTGACTACATGAAGGAGGAATAATTGGAGCCGTGCTCTCCAATATGGCAGCCATTATGCACATGTGTCCCCTCACAGATCACAGCCTTGACAGGGCAAAGGAGCTTGCATAATTCAGTGAAGCTACAGGTCATGCCTTGCAGGGTCATCCAAGATGGAAGAGTCATAGTGAAGAGTTCTGACAAAATGTGGTCTCCTGGAAAAGGAAATGGCAACCCACTCCAATATTAAAAGGCAAATAGATATGACACTGGATGAGCCCCGCAGGTCAAGAGGTATCCAATATGCTACTGGGGAAGAACAGAGGGCAATTACTAATAACTCCAGAAAGAACAAAGTGACTGGGACAAAGCAGAGATGATGCTCAGTTGTAGATATGTGTAGTGATGAAAGTAAAGTCTGAAGCTATAAGGAAGAATATCACATTGGAACCTGGACTGTTAGGTCCATGAATCAAGGTAAATTGGAAGTGATCAAACAGGAGATGGCAAGATTAAACATCAACATCTTAGGAATCAGTGAACTAAAATGGATGGCAATGGGCAAAATTAATTCAGATGACCGTGATATTTACTACTGTGGGCAAGAATCCCTTAGAAGAAATGGAATAGCCCTCATAGTTAACAAAGCAGTCCAAAATTCAGTACTTAGATGGAATCTCAAAAAAGACAGGATGATCTCAGTTCATTTCCAAGGCAAACCATTCAACATCCCAGTAATCCAAGTCTGTGCCCCAGCCACCGATCACAAAGAGCTAAAGGTGACTGATTTTAGAACCACAACACCTTCTGGGAGCACCACCAAAAAAAAAAAAAAAAGAAAGAAAGAAAATGGCCTTAGAGTCATGGGGATTGGAATGCAAAAGTAGAAAGTCAAGAGATACCCAGAATAATAGACAAGTTTGGCCTTGAAGTACAAAATTAAGCAGGACAAAGGGTAACAGTTTTGTTAAGAGAACATGCTGGTCACAAAAACATCCATGTGATTCTACACATGGCATCACCAGATGGTCAATACCTATATCAGGTTGATTATGTTCTTTTTTGCAGCCAAAGATGGAGAAGCTTCATACAATCAGCCAAAACAAGACCTAGAGTTGACTGTGGCTCAGATCATTGAGCTCATTATTGAGAAATTCAGGCTTAAATTGAAAAAGAAAAAAGTAGGGAAAACCACTAGGCTATTTGGTATGACCTAACTCAAACCCCTTATGATTATACAGTGGAGGTGACAAATAGATTCAAGAGATTAGATCTGGAAGAAAGAGTGCCCGAGGAACTATGTGTAGAGGTCCATAACACTGTACTGGAGGCAGTGACCAAAACCATCCCCAAGCAAAAGAAATGCAAGAAGGCAAAGTGGATGTCTGAGGAAACTCTCCAAAGAGCTGAGGAAAGAAGAGAAGCAGAAGGCAAGGGAGAAAGGGTAAGGTATATACACCTGAATGCAGAGTTCCAGAGAAAAGCAAGGAGAGAAAAGACCTCCTTAAATGAACAATGCAAAGAAATAGAGGAAAACAGTAGAATGGGAAAGGCTAGAGATCTCTTCAAGAAAATTGGAGATACCAAGGGAACGTTTCATGCAAGGATGGGCATGATAAAGGAGAGAAACAGTAAGGACCCAGCAGAAGCAGAAGAGATTAAGAATAGGTAGCAAGAATGCACAGAAGAACTATTCAAACAAGGTCCAAATGACCTTGATAATCATGATGGTGTACTCACTCACCTCAAGCCAGACACACTGGAATGTAAAGTCAAGTGAGCCTTAGAAAATGTCAGCTAGTGGAGGTGAGTGAATTGCAGCTGAGGTATTTAAAAATCCTAAAAGATGATGTTATTAAATTGTTATACGCAATATGTTAGCATTTTGGAAAACTCAGCAGTGGTCACAAGATTGGAAAAGTTCATTTTTCATTCCAATCCCAAAGAAGGCAATGCCCCAAAATGGTCAAATTAACATACAATTGCATTCATTTCACATTGCAAGCAAGGTTATGCTCAAAATCCTTCAAGCTAGACTTTAGCAGTATGTGAACCAAGAACTTTCAGATGAACAAACTGGGTTTCTAAGTATCAGAGGAACCAGAGGTCAAATTGCCAACATTCATTGGATCATGCAGAAATCAGTGTAGTCCCAGAAAAACATCTACTTCTGCTTCATTGACTATGCTAAAGCCTTTGACGGTGTGGATTACGGCGAACTGTGGAAAATTCTTCAAGAGATGGGAATACCAGACCACCTTACCTATCTCTTGGGAAACCTGTATTTGGGTAAGGAAGCAACAGTTAGAACTGGGCATGGAACAACAGACTGGTTCAAAATTGGGAAATGAGTAGGTCGAGGCTATATATTTTCACCTTGCGTATTTAACTTCTACACAGAATATATCATGCAAAATGCTGGGCTGGATGAATCACAAGCTGGAATCAAGATTTCCAGGAGAAATATTAACAACCTCAGATATACAGATGATACCACTCTAAAAACAGAAAGTAAAGAGAAGCTAAAGAGCCTTTTCATGAGGGTGAGATAGGAGAGTGAAAAGGCTGGCCTGAAACTCAACATTCAAAAAAACTAAGATCATGGAATCTGGTCCCATCACTTCATGGCAAATAGAAGGGGGGAAATGGATTTTTTTCCCCTAAAAAAAGTGATAGATTTTATTTTCTTGGGCTCCTAAATTACTGCAGATGGTGACTGCAGTGACAAAATGAAAAGACATGTTCACCTTGGAAGGAAAGCTATGAGAACTCTAGACAGCATATCAAAAGGCAGCAACATCTCTTTACTAACCAGGGTTCATGTAGTCAAAGTTGTGGTTTTTTTCCAGTAGTCATGTATGGATGTGAGAGTTGAACCATAAAGAAGGCTGACTGCCAAAGAAGTCATGCTTTTGAATTGTAGGGCTGGAGAAGACTCTTGAGAATCCCTTGGGATGCAAGGAGATCCAACCAGTCCATCCTAAAGGAAATCAACCATAAATATTCATTGGAAGGACTGATGCTGAAACTGAAGCTCCAACGCTTTGGCCACCTGATGCAAAAAGCCTACTCATTGGAAAAGATCCTGATGCTGGGAAGGATTGAAGGTAAAAGGAGAATTGGGCAGCAGAGAATGAGATGGTTAGATAGCATCACCAAGTCATCAGACATGAGTCTGAGCCAACTCCAGGAGATGGTTGAGGACAGAGGAGCCTTCTGTGTCACAAGGTCACAAAGAGTGGGACACAACTTAGTGACTGAAAACAGCAAAGGCGCTTGTGGTTACTGCACACCCAAAATGTGGCTAGCTCAAACTGACATGTGCTGCGCGTGTCAAATACCAGACTCTGGACATTTGGTTTAAAATAAAACAAAGGTACGTAAGATAGACATTAATGATTCTTACACTGATGTGTGCGAAATAATATTTAATATATTGGTTTAGAGATATTAAAATTAATTCAGTTTTACATTTGTTAATATAGTTACTAGGAAATTATAAATTATGTGTGGGTCATGAGTAACATTTCTCTTGGACAGCACTGATCTAGAATGCCTGGAGGAGCTGAATCGTGGTGTGAGAAGATGATGGATAGGAAAATAGAAACTCCCAGGTGAAAGGTCACACGTGCAGGGCGAGGCGACAGCACACAGAGGTGAGGAGCCCTTCCACTGGGATGTGAAGGCGGCCGTTCCATCCCAGGGGAGTACCACTGGAGTCAGCTCTCCTTGAGCAGCTCACTAGGTGCCCCGAGTATAAATCACCCACTTCTTCCCCACCTTGTCACCATCATCACCCAGTGGTATCCCCAGTGTCACTGGGAGAGTCCTCGTGGTCTAGTGACAAAATCCCAATACAAAATTCCTTAACATCTTATGGAAAAGCTCAAACAAACTTTGTGGCCAACCCAATACATATAGCAATAGGAAAGGTATTACGTAGATAAAATTTCCACCCTCTATATACCTTCCACAGAGGGCCTTTGAGGAAGGTAAAAAGGACCCAGAGGGCCTTTGGGCTTCCCAGGTGGTGCTAGTGTAAAGCACCCACTTGTCAACACAGGAGGTGTAAGAGAGGCAGATTCAATCCATGAGTCAGGAGATCCGTTGGAGGAGGGCATCGCAACCCGCTCCAGGATCCTTAGCTGGAGAATCCCATTGGACAGAAGAGCCTGATGGGCTATGGTCCATGGGGTCACAAAGAGTCGGACACGACTGAAGTGACTTAATATACACAGAGGGCCTTTAATTTGCTCTTCTGTCATTGATTGTCCAGTTGTTTATTATGGATTTTAAAAAGAAAAGGTTTTGGTATAAAAGCTCTAGCTAGTAGAAATGCAAAACTGCCCCTCCCCACTTAAAGATGTTATCCTCATGCTACAGGAATCTCAAATGTCATGGTTAAATATATAACAATGATGTTTTTATCTCATAAAATAGTGTTACTAATATTGTGATTGTCTAACCTATTTCTGAGCTTCCCTTGTGGCTCAGCTGGTAGAAAATCTGCCTGCAATGGGGGAGACCTGGGTTCGATCCCTGGGTTGGGAAGATCCCCTGGAGAAAGGAAAGGCTACCCACTCCAATATTCTGGCCTGGAGAATTCCATGGACTGTATAGTCCACGGGGTCACTAAGAGTCGGACATGACTGAGTGACTTTCACTCCACCTATTTCGCCTTTGAAAAAAGTATAACAAGAAAGAAAATATATAATATTAGAGTGGAGAATATGTATGGAAATGATAACATATCATAAATAAATGGCCATATATTCAGATGAATTATTCTACCTTGGGCACTTGTACTACAAAGGTGTTTATGAACACCACCAACAGAAAGAGTCGGGAATGTAATATCACTAAGACCATTAGATATCATTGAGATTGTTATCATTTACTGAAAACACCAGTTAGAAATTTAAGGAGGAAAGAGGAGATGAAAAGAGTCCAATTCGGAAGACAGGATTAATTTCTTTAAGAAGTGTAGTTGCTCAGCTGCTTGACATTACATTCTTTCCATAACAAAACCACATCTGTCACCACTTATCATCTCTGAAAAATCGCTCATATGAGCAAGACAGGTATCAGACTGCAAAATTTTATAAGTAAAAAATTGTTCTTTTGTTTTCTATCTTTTTCTTCATAAATTATTTCCTATATTCTGTTTTCCAATTCTTCTGTTTCCCATTTATTACAAAAAAAGTTGTGGTTTTTGTATATTAAAGTGTCTTTGGTGACTCTCTCACACAAAGAACTGCCAAAGTAGAGAAATACTTCATGATGTAGGGGATATTGTATTTCTAAATCTGTTCAGCTTGAGTTCATTTTTTTTCACATGGTTATTTATGATTGCTTTACATGTGGCCCATGAGAAACTTCTCTATTTCTAGACAAAGCAACTTGGTTAGCCTAATATTGATGTAGTTAATATAATCACTGCACTATTTAGTTTGAATTGCAAACAGCAGTTAAAATTATGTTTGGAGCTATCCAGAAGTCAGAACTCTTTGTGACCAGATATAGTTCTTTGCTTACCCAATATGTTCCATGTGGACCATATGGGCAAACAAGAGGGATGAGAAGACCTGTGTTTTACAAGCAGTTGTGAGTTAGAAATTATATCTCTCATCGCTCTCTTCCTTTCAGGGATAATCCTTGTATTCAATGTCTAACTTAGAAAGTGTGAGGATGATGAGGATGATATTGCAAAGATTTTCAGAAGCATTTTCAGGACTAGAGTTTCCTTCCTTAATGAATATCTAGGATTGAAACTGAGAAATATTTTTTTTATGTTCCACAAATTATCCTGGTGGTTACTTCTTGTTATTCATTCAAGTTGTGTCTGACTGTGTGACCCCATGGACTGCAGCGCACCAGGCTCCTCTGTCCTCCACTATTTCCCAGAGCTTGCTCAAACTCATGTCCATCGAGTCGGTGATGGACTCAATTTAACCATCTCGTCCTCTGCCACCCCCTTCTCCTTTTGCCTCCACCCTTGGAGGAAATGGCAACTCACGCCAGTATTTTTGCCAGGAGAAATCCATGAACAGTACCAGTGGATACCAGCCACCTCCCAAATGTGCCTGGTTCTGGACTGCCTTCATTATTTCTTGCTACAACTTGAAATGCAGTTCCTTTGTTTTAATGATGTTAAATAATGTTCTTTCCCTTCAGAGCACTTTCAATTAGTAATTGTATATTAACTAGGAGAATTATTTGGTTATTATCTATATTCCTCATATCATCATAGTGCTATGAAAAGAGAAACTGTATCTGTTTTCACTAATACTTATACTCTCATTTTCTAAAACGGTGCCTGGCCCAGAGGTGGTGGTTGTTTAGTCGATGAGCTGTGCCTGACTCTTTTGCAACCCCATGGACTGTAGCTTGCTAGGCTTCTCTGTCGTGGGTTTTCCCAGGCAAGAATGCTAGAGTGGGTTGCCATTACCCTCTCCAGGGGATCGTCCCGTCCCAGGGATCAAACCTGTATCTCCTGCATTGACAGGCAGATTCTTTACCACTGAGCCACATCTAATATTGGAGAATTAAAGCACAAATGCTCAGTACCTCTTTCTACTAAGTTGACAAAACTTTGTCTTTAGTTCCTAAAAGCTCACTACAGGACAAGATAAAGCAAACTTTTTCTCCAGAAATATAGGTAGAAGATGACATAGAAAGTAGCTTAGCGCTGCTAAGTATTCAGTAGGTCTCATTAGAATGAATGACTCTGCTTATTCCTCACCAATGAAATATGGAGGTATCCCATCACCTAATAAATCTAATCCAAACAGCAACCCCAGAGAGAAAATGCTTTGGATCGTCCTCAAATTTTCTGCCCCAGGATGCTCCACATTGATTCTCATCAAGAAGAAACCTCATCATCACTCAGAGTAACAACACTCTGGGAATACGGACAATGTAGTCTTAATTGCCAACAACAAATTTCCCAAACACTTAGCTGATGTTGTATGAAAAAAAAAAAATTACACCTTACCATGTATGAAGTCTCTCACCTGAAATAAAATCAAGCCTCAAGATTTACCTGTCAGTTTTCAGGAGGTATAAACTATGAAGAAATCTGTTCAATAAATGACACTGCACTCAGGAAAACCCAAACTTTGGGAAATTCAGCCAAACAATTCATTTTTTTTTTTCAATTAAAATATTGCAAGTCGAAAGGTATTATGGAAAAATATAATTAAATAAATATGAATTATTCACAATGAACAGAGAGACCTGGGAAACATTGATCTCATTTGTATCCATATTAAGTCAAATTATTGTTTAATCTGTATATTTTGTGATAGTATTAAGGAAATAGTAAGTTTTAAATCAGATAATATACGGTGGCTACATTTTTAAAGATTCAAAATCTTTAAAATATTTAATTCACTGAAGTCATTGACTTGAAGCTAAAAAGTGAACAATGTTCTGTTGTGCTGTGTTCAGTCACTAAGAGTCATGTCTGACTCTTCACGACCTCATGGACTGTAGCCTGCCAAGCTTCTCTGTCCATGGGGTTTTCCAGGCAAGAATACTGGGGTGGATTGCCATTTCCTTCTCCAGGGGAGCTTCCCAACCCAGGGACTGAGCCCAGGTCTCCCGCATCTCATGGATTAGCAGTTGATTCTTTACCACTCAGCCCCTGGAAAGTCCGCAAATTAAACAAATGTCATCAAAAACATTTTAAAAAAGAAAATATACATGTCCCATTCATTTAATACCACAGCAAGCAGAGCCAACTTTTCAAACTTTTTCTTTAATTGTATGAGGGTATCTGATCCATATATTTCATCTGCAACATTCTGGTCTTTTACTTTCCTACCAGTAAATTTCAGGATAAAAAGTCATACCTTCATTTCCTAATAGTAAAGGATTTCAGGCAGGGGGCAACTGATTGTGTCTGTATTTATAACAGATTAAAAAAATTAAGAAAGCAACAGAAAAAAAAAAATTCATTAAGCTTCCAACGGGAATTCTTTGTGAATGATGCCCCAGTTTTAATGTTGGTAATCCAGTCAAATTTTTTGTGTCCCAAGCATATATTTTCATATAGAACTTTATGAGAAATACTTGAAATGATCAGATTCTAATTTTTTTAATTTGAAAATTGTTTTTAAAAACAAGCTTCAAAATATGTTAATTAAATATATTAATCATTTTTAATGATTAATTAAATGGAGAAGCTATAGTCCACAGGGTCACAAAGAGTCAGACAGGACTGAGCACATAGCACAATCATTGTTAAGTGGCATTAACAAAGTGATCTATAAAAACAATTACCAAAATTTCATCAGGACATGTAATTGCTAGATTGATACATATTATACTTTTTTAAGAGATGGGAATCTAACTCATGGAGATGACAGTATTGAAAATTATAGCAGACCCAAGATTTTTTAACTGCTTGTTGCATTTTAGGATATTATTTTTGAAATAGAAACCTACCAGTGGAGCAGTGGTATATATAAATGTTTCTTTCTAACTGCATGATTGATGGGAATGAAAGTAAATTATCTTTGATAAGTTACATAATATGGAAGAAAATTAACTTTCTACCCAATCATAGTTTGCTATGTAGTAGTTGAAAAAAAATTATTTTTTAAGTGTCTTTCCATGACCCAAGCTATGATATTCTAACTTGGTATCAAACCAAAATATTTAAATCAGATTTTTTCAGATTTTTCAGTGATGTCAGTACACTAAAACCTTCCATAATTTCTGTATATATAACTTATGACAATTATCCCATATTATAAAAAAGTTTGTTTGCATATGGAATTGTAATTTTCTTTTCTTTTAATTTTCTAGTGATTTAAGAATGAATGGTATCATGTAGATATTGTCTTAAAACATTTCTTGTTTGATAAGAGGACACAGTTGATTAACCTTGAATTCAGTTGTCTGTCAAGCACTTTAAAATCTCATCCTGTTGGTTTACTAATTCTTTTCCCCATTTAAATTTTGGTAATATTTAAATAATTTGAACAACATTGGTATGGGGGCTTTTATTCTTAACTTACCAATAATTTATAATAATTTCATTTTTGATGAAATTTCACATATAATTGTAATAATAATAAAATTGACTTATATGACATTATGTATTAATGTATTACTTATATATATTAATCACTATGCATAATCTGGAAAATCAAAAATAAAAGCACACATTTATACTTCTTGCCATTATAATACATTGTTACTGTTCCCTTATCCTCTGTCCTTGAAGAAAATTCAAGGATTTTTACCCAGAAAATTTACCTGTTTGAGTTTTCTTGAAAAAAAAATAAAATCAATTGCAACAAATAATAGCATATACCTAATTAGAAAAGCTCAAAATAGTGCAGGTATGATATAACTTTCAATAGGTTCTTGATTTGAAAATATTAACTATATGTCTGGCAAAGTGACTGTCCCTAATGTACTTTTCAAGACATCTGTGAAAACTCATAAAGGAAATGCTAAGAATAATGTAACACACACATTCTTTATATCTCTTTAACTGGTGATTCCACTAGGCAGTCTAGTAATTCTTTGTGAGATAATGATTTAAGTTGTGAATGAGATATCAAGTCTTCATATAAGAAACAAAAGTAATAGGATTTTTCCCCCCAATCTCAAAATCCAATTTTATCTAAATTGCCTATTAATGACCTTTACATCCAAAACATTTTTGATAAAATATAAATGTCTATACCAGTGCCTTACGACAAAGGTTGCTATAAGATCAATTTATGTTTAGTGCTATTATAGGTTAGAGATATCATCTCTGTGACTCTACTATACAAGTGAAATTCTTGTTTAGACTTGCTATGTTTTTTGAAATTACTGTAAGTGCTTTGTATTATCATTTATTATAAATACTTTTTTATAGAAGTAGAACATGCATATAGAAAACTTTAACAAATTGAATATTACTAGCACACCAAAATTCCTCCTTGAGATATCTCCCAGTTACTAATACTTCTTCCCAAATTAATTACTCTCCTGATTTCTGATGCTCCATAAAAGATTTTTTTTTCCATAAAAGTTTTGTCCAGTTTGAACTTAATATAAGTTTTGTAAGAATTCTCTTTTATATATACTTTATATAAAGCATGTTAGTGAATTTCATGAGAATGCATCTTGTTGGCATTCAGCAGTAGATTTTTCATTTTCATTGCTCTAGGACATTTAATTCTGTTAATATGTCACAGATAATTCATTTATTCTACAGTTGATAAGAAACTGGGCAGTTGACAGTTTTTAACCATCATAAATGAAGCTGCTAGATCACCCTTATGGACATGAATTTGAGCATCCTCTGGGAGATAGTCGAGGAGAGAGGAACCTGGCATGCTCCAGTCCATGGGATCACAGAGAGCCAGGTACGACTTCGTGACTGAACAACGACAAAGGGCACTCTTAGAAGAAACTTCTGGATCACAGGGTATGCCTGTGACTAAGTTCTTGTGCAAAATATTGTTCCGGTTTAGACTTCTACCACTAGCTATTCTGTATATTTGCCAGTGGTAGGTGTTGTTAGTCCCTTTTATTTTCTTGTAATTTAAAAACCACTCAATGTCCAACTTTTTGCAACCCATGGACTGTAGCCCACCAGGCTCCTCTGTCCATGGAATTTTCCAGGCAAGAACACTGGAGTGGGTTGCCATTCCCTTCTTCAGGGGATCTTCCTGACCCAGGGATCGAACCCAGGTCTCCTGCTTTGCAGGCAGATTCTCTACCATCTAAGCCACCAACCTTATTTTTTTTCCCCCTTTGGTATTGTACCATTCAATTAAGAAGTGAATTTGTCTGTTATTAAAAACAATCCATTACTTCCATATTGTTTGAAAATAGACATACCTTGTTTCAACAGTCTTTTCTTTATACAACAGTTTGTGGGTCAGGAATCATCAGTAGCATAGCTAGCATAAATGACACTCTGAGTAGGTCATTACCAAGTAACGATCATGGAATGAAAGTCATAAGAGTAATGTCCAGAGGGAACAAAGACAGCAAAGGTTTTATTTACTGAACTTCATGTATATATAATATCAATAAAACAAATCAAGGAATATTAATGTGGAATTATTATATATTACAGAAAGGAATATTATAGTGAGTTAGTATTTCTTAGTTTATTACTGTCTTTTAAAGATTATGAAAATATATATTTATGGTTGCAATGAGTTATAATAAATGTACATTTTCTATTTGAAAGTATTGATCTGTTGATATATCAATGACTTTATCAAAATGAATCTTAAAATATTTATGGTTATAGGCAATGTAGCTAGTAACACTATGACTACTTATAGTAGTGATTGAGAAACACTTCTCATTAATTTTAATTTCAAAAAATTTATTTCACAGGATACAACCAATTTATACAATTTTAATAATCCAAAATATAAGGACAAAGTTTGCCATAGAGTTATAAAAATCCCATTTAATCCCATTTTATAGTAAATTCCAGAAAGTGTCATATTGCTCTGCATCTTTGATTCCTTAGGAGTAATTCCAACAGCTTCCAATATTTAGCGCAAATAAAAGTACAGGTTATCAAGTTTTGTTCCTTCTTTTACAATCACTAGACTCTCTTGTTTGTTTCTACTGTGCTGTTTAAATGGAACCATGAACTGTGCTTGAAGAGAGCTTAAATGATTCCACATCTTTAAAAACTTGTTGTTGAAACAAATGCATGTATCAAGCCCAGCTGTATAGCTGAGAGTTAAATCAAATCCCACGTAGAATACAATGTTTACCAAAGGATAAGTAATAAAAATGCGCTAATTTGAAGCTGACTTATTTTTATTAAAACTGAGTAGTAACCATAGCAATTGTTTAGCACTTAAAACAACAGATTTTTTTTTTTCCGAAAGGACAATTTTATCACTGACGTGAGGCCTGGTGTTAATAAAAAGCAGACCAACTTTAGTCAAGTTTTATTATTGTTTCTAAATTCTCCACTGACAGTGCACCTATGAATTGCCTGCTCCACAGATGGACGGCTCCCACCGCCTCATCTTTGACGTGCTCCTAGCAATCACAGTGAGTGTTCTAAGATTTATGGATAATCTACATGTTAAACCCACTACTTCCTTTAATGAAGCTCTGATTGATGTGCATATTTAATGGCAGTGCAGTGTGTGAGAACATCTCTGACACGTTAAGACACTGTTTTCTTCTTGAACATCCTATTGACAGCATTAAGTGGTATTTAACTTGCCTCTCAGGAAACAGATGTGAGTATTTAGGTCAGGACAATTTATCACAAGTGGGAAGCACAGGGGTATTCTCACTTTTTGTGTTTATAAACCTCACTTTGGATTTACAAGCTTTTTGATGTTTATCATAGTGAGTGAGGATCATAAAGTGCTCATTTTCCTCACTTAGTGCCTTCAAAAAGGATTCCAGTATTAAAAAAATAATAATAGTTCTTTACATGCACATGTACTTTATAGCTACCACAAACTTGAGAAAATTTTCATGTACATATACTCACAAACCAGCCAAACACACATATAGTTTCCTATTGTCATCACAGTTCAGATATTATTATTTCCATTTTTCAACTGAAGAATCTGTGACTCAGGGAACATTAACAGTTTGTTTGAGCTCATGTGTTTATTTATTCAAAAGATATTTATTTAGTTCTTAATCCATGCTAAGTTCTATGTGAGGAAATGGGGATAAAACAAGGTCCATGTACCTTACAAAGTTTTGAATGAATACAGTCGGTAAGCTTGAACTTGACCCAAGTTTTTGGCCTGTAACTCCTTGTTTCACACTGCCCCTGTGAACCTCAGTGAACTTGGGAAAAGGTATTGGAATATCCTTGTAAAATGGCATTCAAAGTAAAACATTACTGAGATTACATGTTTTATATCTTAATAGCTTCATGCCTCTGACTTCATGGTTTCAGGCTCTTGACAACAGGCTGAATGCAGTTTATTGTACATTCTTAGGGGATTATACAAAAGATTTGTGAGGACAGAGAGATATACCTTATTAAATGCAGAGTATTAGAATACATTCTAAAATGTACTAAGGGCTGTGTGTTTATTCCTCTTGACAAGAACCCAAAGTAAAAGAAAAAATTCTGTTTAGTGGTTGTAACTACATCAATTTTTTAAAGTCATTTTTGTCACAGAAGATGTAAAAGATTTTTTTTTTCTTAAAACAATTATCTTCATTGTTAGGTGATAACATTTACATTGTACTAGCCTACTAGAGGGGAAAAAGCAGAGTACAGTATTATGTATCTTATCTGAAAACAATGGTGTCATTGTATAATAAGTGAAAAAGAAAGAAAAGGGACACAATATAATTATACTATATTATAAACCATTAAGAACAAGTGGGAAGTTAGTGGGTTTTGTTTGCTTGTTCAAAGTTCTTTCAAAATAAGTAGTTAATGTTTATGGTGTAAATAAGTTAAAGAAAGAAGTTTTCTGGTTCTAAGGTGCCATCTCTTAAAAATGTGAGAAAAGAAAAATGAATTAGAAAAAATAAAGAGTGAAATTAATCAAGATGCCATTGTTCACCAACTTTCTTTCATAAAAAGTTGTGAGGTGGATGAATGAAGCCTTTTTTTCATATGACTTTCCCTTCCTTTCATATTCTACACTTATGAAAGTACATATATTTGTCTTTTGAAATTACTATTTATATCCCTTTCTTAATGCCATAAAGGGTTTTGAGTTTTCATTCTTTATTGTACACACTAATTATCTTCATAATTGAAGAAGGGTTATATGGGGGTGCAGCAGGATCTGATTTAGTTTATTATCCCAAGTTTGTGAGATTTTCCTGATCATGGAGCCTCACATATTGAATGGTAAATGATAATTACCTTGCCTTTGTCTCAAGAACTTTGGGAGGAAATCTAGTGTATTGGGCAGAGTCAGTTAAATGTGAAAAAGAATCTCGGCTCATTGCTCTCAAAGTATAGTAACAATGTAAAATACTGTATTTATGCCTCAGGGTTTTTAATGTCTTTTTTTCCAGAAACTATGAAGTTTCCTCTACAAATTGTCTAAATAAAAGTAAATACTTGAACAAGGATAGCTGTTGTTATTATCAATATTAATATACAAAGATCAAATCAAATGATGCATGTGAAATACAATTCAAAATTGTTCATGTGCAACTTAGGACTCTTAAGAACTCTACTTCTATTGTTATTATTAATCACTTACATTAAAAGATACATTAATCATAATTTTTTTCGATAAACCACACATAGTATTCAATTTCTTTCTTAGCTAAAGGTAACAGAAGAAATCTTAGTGTTAGGACATAGATAGCCAAGTGCCCCTAAGTCAAAATGATTTTTCACATTCTCCAAATTCCCACATTTTTATCATATTTGACTACATATAGTAAGCCCAAGAAAGAATAATAATGTTGCTAAAATTAAATATAATTATATATGATTTCCCTGTTTTATAGACTAGCACCTATACTGTCATAATGACAAAATGCATATTCAATTAAGTTTTTTTTTAAACTCAGTAACAGTTATTTTCCTTAGGAATAGCATCTTGTAAATTATGGGTTGTCTATATTCAAGGCATTCTTAACAATTTCTAAGCTTAACAAGATTTAGTATCAATTGTAAAGTTGTTCTGTATTTAACATAGTCATGCCCTAAAAACCCTTGGTTCTACAAAGCATTTATTGAAATCAAGATGCACGTCTTAAATCCATGTAGAGAACAAACTCTATTGATTGAACTACTAGCAAGTGGGAAGCATAATGACTATTGAGCAGAGCCAGAATCTTACAATATTCAGAGAGAGACAGAATACACATTGATAGCTCAGGTAAATGACTCAGATTCCTGATAAAACTATGTGAACACCAAGTGGAGCTCCATAGCTTCAGCAATTCTGATAAAAAAATGACTAAATTTACGTGAAACATAGTGTTTTTTTCTTGTGTGACATATGGTCTCCCATACATGGTGTTCTTCCTTTTAATATATTATGTTCTAGCCATTTAAAAAAATATTCAATTTGTTTAACCTAAAACACCAAAACAAAATAGTTCACCCATTTCTTTCATCTACCCCCAAACCTGCTTCTTGCAACCACCCATCTGTTCTCTGCATCTGTGTGCTTGTATTTATTTTTGGGCGATTCCATTTTTAAAAGAGATAATACAGTATTTGTCTTTCTCTGATGTATTTCACTTAGTGAAATATCTGCAAGGTTCACAGTTTTTTATTCACTCATCCTTTGACAGAAACTTAGATTGTTTCTTGACTATTGCAGTTAATGTTGCAATATACATGGGAGTGAGGTCTTTTCAACTTAGTATTTTTCATTTTTTTTGGATAAATACCTATAAGTGGAACTGCTGGATCATAAGATAATTATGTTTTAAAATTTTTAGTAAACCTCCATGCAGCTTTTCAGAGTGGCTGAATAAATTTACACTCCCATCAACAGTGCATAAGTTCCCTTTCTTTCACGTCCTCCCCAACACTTATTTTTCTTGTCTTTTTTATAATAGTCATTATAACAAGTATGAGGTGATATCTGTTGGTGGTTGTAATTTGCATTTTCCTGATGTTGAGCATCTTTTCATATATCTGTTGGCCTTCTTTGGAGAAACAAGTATTCAGATCTTCTGCCCATTTTTAACTGAAATGTTTGTTGTGTTGTTATTGTTATTGAATTCTTATGAGTGCTTTGTAAATTTTGGATATTAACCCCTTATCAGAGCTGATTTGCAATTATTTTCTCCCATTCAGTAGGCTGACATTTTTTTTAATGGGATCCTTTGTTGTATAGAAGGTTTCTCAGTTCAGTTCAGTTCAGTTCAGTCGCCAAGTTATGTCCACATCTTTGCCACCCCATGAGCTGCAGCACACCAGGCCTCCCTGTCCATCACCAACTCCCAGAGCCCACCCAAGCTCATGTCCATTGAGTCAGTGATGTCATCCAATCATCTCATTCTCTGTCACCCGCTTCTCCTACTTCCCTCAGTCTTTCCGAGCATCAGGGTTTTTTCAAATGAGTGAGCTCTTCTCATCAGGTGACCAAAGTATTGGAGTTTCAGCTTCAACATCAGTCCTTCCAATGAACACCCAGGGTAGATCTCATTTAGGATAAACTGGTTGGATCTCATTGCAGTCCAAGGGACTCTCAAGAGTCTTCTCCAACACCACGGTTCAAAAGCATCAATTCTTCGGTGTGCAGCTTTCTCTATAGTCCAAATCTAACATCCATACATGACCACTGGAAAAACCATAGCCTTGAATAGATGGAACTTTGTTGGCAAAGTAATGTCTCTGCTTTTTAATATGCTATCTAGGTTGGTCATAACTTTCCTTCCAAGGAGTAAGTGTCTTTTAATTTCATGACTGCAGTCACCATCTGCAGTGATTTTGGAGCCCCCAAAAATAGTCAGCCACTGTTTCCCCATCTATTTGCCATGAAGTGATGGGACCAGATGCCATGATCTTAGTTTTCTGAATTTTGAGCTTTAAGCCAGCTTTTTCAGTCTCCTCTTTCACTTTCATCAAGAACTTTAGTTCTTCTTTACTTTCTGCCATAAGGGTGGTGTCACCTGCATATCTCAGGTTACTGATATTTCTCCCGGCAATCTTGATTCCAGCTTGTGCTTCCTCCAGCCCAGCGTTTCTCATGATGTACTCTGCATATAAGTTAAATGAGCAGGGTGACAATATGCAGCCTTGATGTACTCCTTTTCCTATTTGGAACCAGTCAGTTTTTCCATGTCCAGTTCTAACTGTTGCTTCCTGACCTGCATACAGGTTTCTCAAGAGGCAGGTCAGGTGATATGGTATTCCCATCTCTTTCAGAATTTTCCACAGTTTATTGTGATCCACACAGCCAAAGGCTTTGGCATAGTCAATAAAGCAGAAATAGATTTTTTTTTCTGGAACTGTCTTGCTTTTTTGATGATCCAGCAGATGTTGGCAATCTGATCTCTGGTTCCTCTGCCTTTTCTAAAACCAGCTTGAACATCTGGAAATTCATGGCTCATATATTGCTGAAGCCTGGCTTGGATAATTTTGAGTATCACTTTACTAGCATGTGAGATGAGTGCAATTGTGCAGTAGTTTGAGCATTCTTTGGCATTTTAGTTTCATGTAATTCTACTTGTTTATTTTTCCTTTTGTTGCCTTTGCTTTTGATGTCAGATTAAAGAATATCATCATTAAATCTATGTCAGGGAGCTTACTTCCTATGTTTTCTTCTAAGAGCTTTACAATCTCAAGTCTTATGTTTAAGTCCTTAATCCATTATGATTTAATTTTTGTATATGGTGTAAGAAAATGGTCTAGTTTCATCCTTTGCTCTTGGTTATCCAGTTTTGCCAACACTACTGATTAAAGATAATGTCCTTTTACTGTTGTGTATTATTGGCTCCTTTGTCAGGATTTAGGTGACTGTATATGCTGCAGTTTCATTCTGGGCTCTCTCTCTTCTGTTTCATTGACATATGTGTCATTTTTGGTCAATGCCATGCTGTTTTAATTACTATAGCTTTGTAATATAGTTTGAAACCAGGAATTGCAATGCCTCTAGATTTGTTCTTTCTCAATATTGCTTTGGCTATTTGGGCTCTTTTTTGGCTCATACAAATTTTAATATTTTTATTTCTATGAAAAATACCATTGAAATAGGGATTCTGATTACATGGAATCTGTAGATTGGTTTTCATAGTATCAACATTTTAAGAACATTATTTCTTCCAGCTCATGAACATGGAGCATTTTTTCACTTACTTTCACAAGTATTTTTCCACAGTGTCTTCTTCAGTTACTTTCAGTATTATCTTACAGTTTTCAATGCATAGGTCTTTTGCCTCCTCAGTTAAAAATATTCTTAGGGATTTATTTTTTGTACAGTTGTAAATGGAATTGCTTTATAAATTTCTCTTTCTGATAATTCACTGTTTCGTGTAAAAAGACAACAGATTTTTGCGTATTGATTTTGAATCCTGCAACTTTGCTGAATTTATTCATTCTAAAAGTTTGCTGATGAACTGTAGGATTTTTCTGTAAGTAGTATCATGTCGTCTACAAATAATGACAGTCTTATTCATTACTTTCCAGTTTAGTTGGATTTTCTTTTCTTTTCTAATCACTTAACTAGGTACTGTGCTGAATAAAAGTGCTGCTGAGAGTGAACATCCTTGTCTTCTTCCTAGTCTTAGAGGAAGCGCTTTCAGCTTTCCACTATTAGTGATGCTAGCTGTGTTTGTTATATATGGTCTTTATAATATTGAGGTATGTTTCCCACTCTACCCACTGTGTTACTGAGAGTTTTTATCACAAATGTATGCTTGAGTTTAGCAAAAGCTTTTTCTGCATCTATTGAGATGATCATATTTTGTTAATGTGGTATATGATATTGACTGATTTGTGGGTGCTGAAACATCTTTGTATCACTCAAATAAATTCCACTTAATCATGCTTTATAATCATTTTAATTTATTGAGTTTGGTTTGTTAATAATTAGGGAGAATTTTTTTATTTATGTTCATCAGGAATATTTACTTATAATTAACTTTTTTGTGGCATCTTTGATCTCGGTATCAGAGTAATCCTGACTTCATAAAACGTATTTAGAAGAGTTCCCTACTTTTATTTTTTCCAAAAGTTTGAGAAGAATTGATACAAATTCTTTGACACCTCAATAGGATTCAGCAGTGAAGCAATATGGTCCTGAATATTTGTTTGTTGAGATGAGATGTTTTTATTACTGAGTCAGTCTCCTTGCTAGTAATCAGTCTGTTTGTATTTTCTACTTCATCCTGATCATTCTTGGTACAGTGCATACTTTTAGGAATTAATTCATCTTCCATGTTGTCCAATTTATGGGCATATATTTGTTCTCAGTCATCTCTTATGATACTTTGCATCCTGTGATACCATTTTATTTAAAATTTTTACTGAAAAGATAATACTCCATAAAGCTGTAACACAAATTTCACATGATTTTACATGTAGCAATTCCATCTGAGAAAAATTTATTTCTCTCCTATTTTGAATATATCTGTCTTCAAAGAAAAAGTAGGGAAAACAACTAGACCATTCATGTCAAACTAAATCAAATCCCTATGATTATACAGTGGAGGTGACAAATAGATTCAAGGGATTAGATGTGATAGACAGAATGCCAGAAGAACTATGGATGGAGGTTTGCAACATTGTACAGGAAACAGGGATCAAGACCATCCCCAAGAAGAAGAAATGGAAAAGGCAAAATGGTTGTCTGAGGAGGCCTTACAAAGAGCTGAGAAAAGAAGAAAAGCTAAAGGCAAAGGAGAAAAGGAAAGATATTCCCATCTGAATGCAGAGTTCTACATAATAGCAAGGAGAGATGAGAAAGCCTTCCTCAGCGATCGATGCAAATAAATAGAGGAAAACGAGAATGGGAAAGACTAGAGATCTCTTCAAGAAAATTAGAGATACCAAGGGAACATTTCATGCGAAGACGGGCTCAATAAAGCACAGAAGTGGTATGGACCTAACAGAAGCAGAAATTATTAAGAAGAGGTGGCAAGAATACACAGAAAAACTATGCAAAAAAGATCTTAATGACCCATATAACGAGGATGGAGTAATTATTCACCTAGAGTCAGGGATCCTGTGATGCAAAGTAAAGTGGGCCTTAGGAAGCATCACTATGAACAAAGTTAGTGAAGGTGATGGGATTACAGTTGAGCTATTTCAAATCCTAAAAGATGATGCTGTGAAAGTGCTGCACTCAATATGCCAGCAAATTTGGAAAACTTGGCAGTGACCACAGGACTGGAAAAGGTCAGTTTTCTTTCCAATCCCGAAGAAGGAAAATGCAAAAGAGTTTTCAAACTACTGCACAATTGCACTCATCTCACACGCTAGTAAAGTAATGCTCAAAATTCTCCAAGCCAAGCTTCAACAGTACATGAACCTTAAACTTCCAGATGTTGAACCTGGATTTAGAAAAGGCAGAGGAGCCAGACAACAAATTGCCAACATCCATTGGATCATCGAAAAAGCAAGAGTTCCAGAGAAACATCTACTTCTGCTTTATTGGCTGTGCCAAAGTCTTTGACTATGTGAATCACAACAAACTGTGGAAAATTCTGAAAGAGATGGAAATACCAGACCACCTGACCTGCCTCCTGAGAAATCTGTATGCAGGTCAAGAAGCGATAGTTAGATCTGGACATGAAACAACGGACTGGTTCCAAATAGGAAAAGGAGTAGTTCAAGGCTGTATATTGTCACCCTGCTTATTTAACTTATATGCAGAGTACATCATGAGAAACACTGGGCTGGGAGAAGCACAAGCTGGAATCAAGATTCAGGAGAAATATCAATAACCTCAGATATGCAGATGACACCACCCTTATGGAAGAGAGTGAAGAGGAACTAAAGAGCCTCTTGATGAAAGTGAAAGAGGAGAGTGAACAATTTGGCTTAGAAGTCAACATTCCAAAAACTAAGATCACTGTATCTGGTCCAATCCCTTCATGGCAAATAGATGGGGAAACAATGGAAACAGTGACAGACTTTATTTTTTTGGACTCTAAAATCACTGCAGATGGTGACTGCAGCCATGAAATTAAAAGACACTTGTCCCTTGAACGAAAAGCGATGACCAACCTAGGGAGCAAATTAAAAAGCAGAGATAATAATTTGCTGATAAAGATCCATCTAGTTAAAGCTGTGGTTTTTCCAGTAGTCATGTGGATGTGAGAGTTGGAGTATAAAGAAAGCTGAGCGCCGAAGTTTGATGCTTTTGAACTGAGGTGTTGGGAAAGATTCTTGAGAGTCCCTTAGACCACAAAGATGTCAAACCAGTCAATGTTAAAGGAAATCAGTCCCGAATATTCGCTGGAAGGAGTAATGCTGAAGCTGAAACTCCAATACTTGGCCACCTGATGCAAATAACTGACTAATAGGAAAGACCCTGATGCTGGCCAAGATTGAAGGCAGACGAAGGGGATGACAGAGTATGATTGGTTGGATGGCATCACCGACTCAATGGACATGAGTTCGAGCAAGCTCCAGGATTTGGTGATGGACAGGGATGTTTGATGTGCTGCAGTCCATGGTGTCACAAAGAGTATGACATGACTTAGCGACTAAATTGAATTAAACTGTCTTCAAATAGTTTGAGATTACAGTGCTTTGGAAATGATTACTTAGGCAATTCTTCTTCTGTGAAAATTATATTGGAAAATAATTTACACTGGAAATATTATAAACTTAATCATCAATTTTTAGAAAAATAATAATCAAAAGTGTTACTTTGATGTCAGTGCATATTGCTCTATTTTATGTGCTGCATAAAAAAGTAAATATTTTGCTTCATGTTCTTTTCTCAACACTAAACATTTTAAGAAAGTCGTTAATGTAGTACCTATGAAAATAATGCCACAAAGTCATTTGATCACAGTATAAAATCTCAAAGTATTATGCCTGAGTAGGAATGAAGTATACAAAGCCACTGACCTTACACTAAAGAAAATTGATCTGTTTGCAAATGAATAGGATGGAAACATGTAAGGTAAGTAAATGTGATATAAGGAGCCTCTCAGAAACCCAGTTAAATGTTTAGAGCATAATCAGACATGTTTCAACCAGTGATGACTAGGTGTTTCATGATTGTGCTAAGACTAGAAATTAATAGGTTCTAAGAAACTTCTAAGATCCAACCAGTCCATCCTAAAGGAGATAAGTCCTGGGTGTTCATTGGAAGGACTGATGCTGAAGCTGAAACTCCAATACTTTGGCCACCTGACGTGAAGAGTTGACTCACTGGAAAAGACCCTGATGCTTGGAGGGATTGGGGGCAGGAGGAGAAGGGGACAACAGAGGATGAGATGGCTGGATGGCATCACCGACTCGATGGACATGAGTTTGAGTAAACTCTGGGAGTTTGTGATGGACAGAGAGGCCTGGCATGCTGCGAATCATGGGGTCGCAAAGAGTTGGACATAACTGAGCGACTGAACTGAACTGAAGAAACTTCATATAGTAAGTAACTCATAAACATTTGTGCCTAACTATCTTCACCCAATGCTTAGAGTATGTCAAATTGGTCTTGCAGGAGTTAACCAACTATCACTCTCCAATAGGACCAAGAAAGGCAATTGGTGTTTATATTTGTTCCATAGAAAGGTGTTTCTGGGGAAAGGTTGAAAAGGAAAGAGAGAGGCAAGTTCACCAGTGTGAGGAGGAGTCCAGCATTTTATTCCTTCCCCTGGTTGACATCTGCGTAAGTTGTTCACTTGTTGAACTGTCCCTTTTCTTATCAGAGCAGAGAGAGATGGCAGTTTCAAAGATGCATATTGGTTTACTGTGGATCAAGTGGGCATCTAGAAAAGGAGCCGTGGTTAAGCCACCGTGCCTGTGCACTATATAATAGAAATGTTTGCTGGGCAAGAAAATCCCTGAAGTATGTGTCCCGTGGGGACGAGCTGCTGCTGCTGCTGCTGCTAAGTCGCTCAGTCGTGTCTGACTCTGTGCGACCCCATGGATGGCAGCCCACCAGGCTCCTCCGCCCGTGGGCTTTTCCAGGCGAGAGTGCTGGAGTGGGGTGCCATGGCCTTCTCCGTGGGGAGGAGCTAAGGGAGAGCAAATGGGGCTGAACACCTCTCTGACAGAGGGTGTTCTGTGGTTAATAGACATCCAGAGGTCTCATATAGACTGTAGGGACTGCAGGTAACCCGCAGAAGTTTTCAAAGCAAATAAAATAAACCCTACCAGACATAGGGTTTATCTATCAGACATATCAGATGCACCTATCAGACATTTCAGACATATCAGATGCACCTATCAGACATTTCAGACATATCAGATGTACCTATCAGACATATCAGAAATAAAACAATGATTGGTTTGAATGATACAGATCCCATTTCTTCACCCTTCTTCTTACCTCAGCAAGAAGGAGGAGCAAGGTCTCGAGGAAGAAACAAATCTCATTTTTTAAATGTTATTAATAGTAAGTTAGTGCTCTATATTAAGATGCTGAGCTAATCACAGGAAGGTTAAGTTCTGAAATTTGCAAACATCTCTGACTGCAAAGAGTAGCCAGTTGTAGGTATGTCTGTTTACTTGATTCCTGCCCTGTTCCCAGAATCCTTTCCAGAATCTCTTATTAAAATTTAAAGCCTTATTTGTGTTAAGGAGCAATAAGAAAAAGTCATGTATGCCCTCCAGAGAAGGAAACGACAGTCCACTTCAGTGTTTTGGTCTGGGAAATCCCAGGGACGGAGGAGACTGTCCACAGCCCGTGCGGTCACAAAGCGCTGGACACAGATCAGCGACTGAGCCACCACCACTGAGAAAGCTGCAGGACTGCGGGCCTCGGTGTCGACAGCAGAGCGGCTCACACCACTGATGACCGGAGTTGCTGGGTTCATAGAATGAATGTGCTTCATATAAAACCTCACCATGGAGTTAGTGCACCTGCTTACAGGAACACAAACGTGTGCCACACTTATAGAGCAATTCTCATGTGCCTGCTAAGTCGCTCAGTCGTGTCTGACTCTTTGCGAACCCGTGGACTGTGGCCCACCAGGCTCCTCTGTCCATGGGACTCTCCAAGCAAGAATACTGGAATGGGTTGCCATTCCCTTCTCCGGGGATCTTCTCGACCCAGGGATCGAACCCGAGTCTCAATGCACTGCAGGCAGATTCTTTACCACTGAGCCGGCCGAGGAAACCCCATCAGGTGGGAATATTTCAAATCTTAAAAGATATAACAGAATAAAACAATACCTAAGCAGAGGCATGTGACATAAATGATTGAGAAGCAGTTGATAGTAAATTTAATTGGCCATCAATTATTTCTAATTATATTAAGAATTATTTCCATTAATATATTTAAATTGATCATAAAACTATCATCAACACTAGATTGTTAAAGCTATCATTTGGTTTGTTAAATCACTGTAAAAATCAGTCTCTGATGCCATATAATTTCAGATTTCTGTAATCGTAGAATGTTCTTTACAAAAATATTTTCATAATTATCTTACTTATGTTTGTGTTACTGCTTTTGCTGATTTTTATACATATTCTTTCCAATTATAAATCCTGCAAAGAGGCCTGAGTTGGGAGGAAATAACTCAAACTAATTTAATTTAAGAAAATTTAATTTTCCTTTTTGAGAGAAAATTTTGAAAAGTACAAATAAAAAATAGAGTTAAGTGACAAAATCATTTGATGCTGATATTAAGCCTCCAATATGCCTCTAACAATTATTCTATCATTGTCATTTGATAGCTAAATATACAAAACTTCTGTTTCAAAATATCAGGCTGGGAAAATATGCATTTTTTCTAATCTCCTAAGATCTTTCAAAATAGGAAATAAACTTTTTCCTTGGAAGAATACCATAAAGAAACCAAAATATTTAAATACATTTTTACATGATGGAGAAATGTTGGGCAAAATATGATGTATTAAAACAGTAGAGAGAGATTAATAAAATATAAGTCAAGGGAGAGACCAAAAGTGGAATAATGAGATTTATTGGTAGAGAACTAAGGAGATTTGTGGAGATGTATTACACAAAATTTCAGTTAAAGCTACATAAAGTATTTTTATAAGTTAAAAATTTCATTTGAACACTTGAAACATCGATTTGTTGTGCTTAAATTATGGTTCAAAGGTCATTAAATCTCACTTTAATTTTAATCATAGAGAACTTAATAGAATACATAATTTAAACCACGACCATATAAAAAGAATTTAAAAAAAAGAAAAAAACAGCGGTGGTGGTGCTTCAGTCACTAAGTCGAGTTCGGCTCTTTGCGACCCCATGGACTGTAACCCTCCAGGCTGCTCTGTGCGTGGAATTCTCCAGGCAAATATACTGGAGTGGGTTGCCCTTTCCTTCTCCAAATTTAAACAGTACTTAATATTAAAATTCTTCTGAGGTTTGGGGTATTAAATACAGAATGATATATTAATAGCATGTTATTTAGGAATATACATTCTAGAGCCAGGTGGACATGGGCTGAAATCCAGCCCTCCTGTTCAATAGCTAAGGGTCACTAGAAAAGGAACTTAAACTTAGCCTCAGTTTATCTATCTGTAAAGCAGAGATTAAGATGGTACCTACTTGGTAGAGTATCTGTCATTTATGAAGAAGTAACACAAATAAATCATCTAGGTAAAACAGAATCTGGCACATTTGGTAAATGTTAGCTTTTTGCTATTGTATGTTATTTATACAGAAGGTCAACATTGCTTTATTTCTTCATCCCATACTAATTAACAAAGCAATACAGCTATGAATGAATCTGATTCTTCACTTTACATTCTGGTTGAGCAGTCAAATATCTCACTCCCAGGAATAAAGAGAAGAAACACTTTTCCAATCCTAGTTGCAGGAATATGTACTAGTCCTAATTTGATGTAAAGTTTCTGCATAGAAAACAGAAAAGAAAATCAGAGTAAATCAAATTGTTTATGAGTTTTGGGCTGCAGCTGGAATTTCACAGACCAAAAGGAGTTTAGAAAGGAGAAGAGCCATGCTTAAACTCCTTTATATAGAAGGGAGTTTATATATAAAAGATATAAACTCCTTTATATGAGAAGCAGTGTGTGAAAGAATGAGTCTCAGATTTTCTCTCCTTCTGACAAAGGGAAGAAATAAAACTCGAATTAGATAACACACAGTGTTAGGTAAAGAAAGGCCAAGCGAAAACACGACAGGGTGACTTTTTTTCTTCTTCCTTTTATGATTACAGGCTGTGTCTGCAGACCACTTATTCTGTTTCCTATGTACTTATGTATGTAAAGACATGCACTAGAGACATGGCCTCATGTTTCAATTCAGATAAACTGATATTATTAGTGTCAGGCAAGGCCACTTAACCCTTTCATTTAGCTTGACGATAATGTTTATGAGAACGTTATGTTAATGGAGCCTCTCCACAAAGCAGGAAATTGGGATTTCTTTAGGGAAAACTTTGATTCACTCAAATCAAGTTCATAACAGCCCCTTTGGGAAAGAGTAAAAAAAAAAAAAAAAAAAAATGTGTTAAAAATAGGTACTGTATTTTTAAAATTAATAATTGTTTTTATCATTCAGATTATTCCTTTCTGGCATGTTATGCATGTTACCTTATATGGTAAGCATTGAAAATGAGTTCAGTTATATAGAAATATAGTTAATACATACATATTTCACATTTATAAAATATAAATACTTGCAAACGCAATATCCATACATTTAATTTAAAGTTAGACGCCAAAATGCTTACAATGCAAAGCATTAAGCCCCACTTCCTCACTTCAAAAAGAGGTTGTTGCGTGAGATGAACTAATAAGGTACTGGAAATGCAAGCCCTAATTGCTAAGAGTGAAGTTGTTCTCCATGGAATAAAAAGCCAAAGAATACTGCTAAACAAGAAAGAGGGTAAAAGAAAAGAGAAGAAATATCCAGGAGCAGAGGTGGAAAGATATGTGGGATACTGCTGAGTATATGTGGAAATACAAGCACAATGGGACAATAAAAAATAAAAATTAAGCCCATGCCTGGACTGTTTGTCAAAGGAAAGGAGTTTTATGAGTTCATCTCTGAGTAGCGGGTCAGACTGTTATATGCAACCTATGACATGCTATAAATACCTAAAAAACTGAAAACGTTTTAACTTATCCTCCATATGGTGTTACAGTATGTGTTTTCATGGTGCTTTCTAGGTTACACACCCTTCTTAAATGCATAAACTCACAAAAACCCCCTTCATTTCTGATTCAACTCATGGAAAACTTGTCAAACTAAATCCACCTGGGTTCATTTCTTTCAGATATTCTTGCACCTGTGTGTATCTTGACATGTCAGTAGGAGAATATGCATGTCTCTATCACTTATGTTTGCCCAGATGTATTTGTGCTATAGCTAACTTCTGTATTACATTGCCCTTGTGGGTAAGAAATATATCTTCCCCGTCATTTTAATTCCTTGTGGCAATTTAAAATTGAGCAACTTGTGTTCTGTAAAGATGCATGCTGCTCTGCCTTTGGATAGTGTTCTGTATCGTTTTGTCATTTATCAAAAATTCTTTGAGCATCAAATATTCAAAGGCTTTTAGATAGATGATGAGGATTCAATAATGAGTAAGTTTTCATAGAACTTAGCTGGCAAATGGTAACAGCAAGTAAATTATTTCTGTGTATCAGAAGTAGTACATGGAGAAGTATAGTGTGTGCATGTGCGTGGCTTAGTCGCCTCAGTTGTGTCCGACTCTTTGCGACCCCATGGACTGTAGCCCATCAGACTCCTCTGTCCATGGACTGGGTTACCCTGCCCTCCTCCAGGGGATCTTCCCGACCCAGGGATTGAACTCGCGTCTCTTATGGCCCCTGCATTGGCAAGCAGTTTCTTTACCACTAGCTTCACAGTAAAGCGAAGACGGCCTGGCATGCTGTAAAGTTTGTCCCTTTCAGTTGCTAACTGCTGAGCATAATTAACACCCCAGTTACCTCAATTTTCTCACCTCTAAAGTGGGGATAATAATCATGCTTACCTTACAGCATTATGTGAGAATTCAATGCTTTAACATATGCAAAGTACTTAGAAGGTATCTATCAAGTGTTAGATACTGTATGTGTTTGATGTTGTTATTATGCTTTGAAGTCACATAAAGGGCATCAAATAAAGACTGATACTCAGAGAGATTTCTAGGAGGTAGTACTATCTTGGTGAAAAGGAAAATGTTCTAGAGCAAAACTGTTGGAATGTAAGGGGGTGAGGTAGGGGGTGAGGTAGGGGGAGAGGAGAGGAAAGAACCGACTGAGGAGTTAATGCAAAAATCTACAGTTGGAAAAGATTATAGCATTGAGGGGACTGAAATTACTTTGATGGTTCTGGAGGATGATACAGATAGTAGAGAAAGTGAACAATTTGGAGAAAAATAATGAGTAGACATGAAATATCTGAAAAAAAAAAAATGTGGTACCAAACTAAAATTGCAAGAATTAGCAATAGTTAAACGGATCAAAGCATCAGGGTAGGAGTGAATCTCAGAACAGTAGGAGCACAGGCAGGAGCTGACAGCACCGCAGTGACGCCAGGAGTCCACACGCCTTGGCTTTACCGACACGTGTAGTGTGAGGAAAGGAGCAAAGACAGATGAGGCTTTATAATCATATAAAGACCAGGTTTCAGATACAAGGGCTAGAACAAAGATACCATTCACTGCCATGAAAAGCCTCTTGTGACCTACGCTGTGAATAATGGGGAAAACTGAAGGATTATCCAATGAGTGATGGCGAACACCTGAAGAATTTTGAGTAGAAGATGTTTGTGTTTCAGTGTGAGGCATGGATTTAAGCAGAGTGACCCTCCTTGTTAGGATGCTGTTGAAATAGTGCAGGAGAGTTGAATGAAGTCTGAACTTAGGTATCAAAAGGTGGGGTGAAATAACTGAGAAATATTTAGGATTAATACTTGATCATAGTAATGTGGGTTGCACTGAATTGAAGTAACTAATGTGCTTCCCAGTTCTGGTTTTTTTTTTTTTTGGTTTGTTTGTTTGTTTGTTTTTTGGATGACTTGGGAAATATAGAGGAAAAGGATAGATATATCTCAGATTAATTTTGGACATGGTGAATTTTGTGGTGGAACGTTTAAACAATGGGTTATGCCAATAAGTACCACATAAGCCATCGAGAAAGATTTCAGAAAGGAAATGTCAGTGTTCAATCATCTCCTTTTTATATTTTGTGAAAAATGTGAGTTGCTGAGATCTCATATGGCAAGTATTCAGAGAAAATACATACCACTTATTGGGAGAATTCTGATACACCAACGATGGACCTAAAGAGAAGGCCATTCACAACACTGTAAATCACCTATGTTGTTGTTCAGTCACCCTGTTGTGTCTGACTCTTTGCAACCCTGTAGACTGCAGCACGCCAGGTCTCCCTGTCCCTCACCATCTCCTGAAGGTTACCAGAGTTCCTGCCCATTGCATCAGTGATGCCATCCAGCCATCTCATCCTCTGATGCCCTCTTCTTCTGCCCTCAATCTTTCCTAGCATCAGGGACTTTTCCAGTGAGTCAGCTGTTTGCCTCAGTTCAGTTCAGTCACTCAGTCTTATCCGATTCTTTGCAACTTCACGGACTGCAGCACACCAGGCCTCCCTGTCCATCACAAACTCCCAGAGTTTGCTCAAACTCATGTCCATCGAGTCAGTGACGCCATCCAACCATCTCATTCTCTGTCGTCCCTTCTCCTCCTGCCTTTAATCTTGCCCCGCTTCAGGGTCTTTTCTAATGAGTCAGTTATTTGCATCAGGTGGCCAAATATTGGAGCTTCAGTTTCATCTCTTCCAATCAAGAACTCTTCAGCTCTTCAGTTCTTTGAACAAATATTCAGGACTGATCTCCTTTAGGATTGACTGGTTTGACCTCCTTGCAGTCCAAGGGTCTCTCAAGGGTCTTCTCCAACACCACAGTTCTAGAGCATCTATTCCTCAGTGCTCAGTTTCCATTATGGACCAACTCTCACATCCATACATGACTCTTGGAAAAATCATAGCTTTGAGAAGACAGACCTTTGTCAGCAAAGTCATGTCTTTGTGTAATGCCTTTGCCTTTTATTATGCTGTCTAGGTTTTTCACAGTTTTTCTTCCAAGGAGCAAGTGTCTTTTAATTTCATGGCTGCAGTCACCACCTGCAGTGAGTTTGGAGCCCAAGAAAATAGAGTCTCTCTCTGTTTTCATTGTTTCCCCATCTATTTCCCCATCTGTTCACATCAGGTGACCAAAATACTTCAAGATTAGCCCCTCCAATGAGAATTCAGGGTTGATCTCCCCTAAGATTGACTGGTTTGATCTCCTTGCTGTCCAAGTTACTCTCAGGAGTCTTCTCCAGCACCACAGTTCGAAGGGATCCATTCTTTGGCGCTCTGACGTCTTTATGGTCCAGCTCTCACAACTGTATGTGACCACTGGGAAGACCATAGCCTTCACTATACAGATCTTTATCAGCAGAGTAATGCCTCGGGTTTTCAACACACTAGGTTTGTCATAGCTTTCCTGCCAAGAAGCAGTCATCTGATTTCATGGCTATATTCACCATCTGCAGCCCAAGAAGAGGAAATCTGCCACTATTCCACCTTTTCCCCTGCTATTTGCCATGAAGTAACAGGGCTGTATAGGGCTTCCCTGGTGGCCCAGCAGTAAAGACTCTGCCTGCAGTGCAGGAGACCCAGGGTCGGGAAGATCCCCTCGAGGAGGACATGGCAACCACTCTAGGACTCTTGCCTGGAGAACCTCATGGACAGAGGAGCCTGGTAGGCTACACTCCATGGGGTCGCACAGAGTCAGCCACAACTAAAGCAGCAGGAACCACAATGGGGCTGTATAGGTGAAGTGTAGGTACAGTAATCCCCGATACTTCAGTGAAATATTTTTAAAAAGAAGGCCATCAATGAATGGTTTCAGAAGCATTCAGAGAATTTAGAGTCAGAATTTACATAGAATCTGACAATTTTAAGTGGATTTTTCTAAAATAATAAACACTAACAGGGTTAAATTAGTCTAGGTTAAATTAGAAAGATATTTTCTCCCCTATTTTTCAAAGCCAACTCTTCCATAGTAGTTCTTAATTCCATTTGCTACAATGTCTTCTTCCTTCATCATCATTTCTCTCCTCTTCCTCTGTCACTGTGGTTAACTTTCAAATCTCATTTCTCTATTCACTTTTTCTCTTTAGCCCAATAAAAATAACTATGTCTCATATAATAAAAAAAGTTCCTTCCTCTTGATCTTCCATCCCTCATAACTACAATCACTCTCTCTCTGACTCATGCTCCATTCAATTATTAGCCCCCTGTGGTCTTTATTAATGCTACAAAATGAAGTAGAGATGGAAAGAAAGCCCCTGCTTTTTAGATTCAAAGGGACACATGAAACTGATGCCACCTATTTCCCGTTTTCTATTTCCTCCTGCCTTGACTGTTAATATGATGCCTGGAGCAGGAGCTGAAGCTGTTTTCTGTGGCCATGAAAAAGCCCGATAGAGGATGGGGAATACGTGTAAATCTATGGCTGATTCATATCAATGTATGACAAAACCCACTGAAATGTTGTGAAGTAATTAGCCTCCAACTAATAAAAAAATTAAAAAAAAAAAGAAAAAAAAAAAGTTACATTAAAAAAAAGAAAAAGCCCGATAGACTTACGAGAATGTTGACTGTGATGACCATGGGCTCTTAAACCAATTCCAACAGACTCCACTCTCCAAGGTCATAATAATTCAAAATTTAGACGTTTTTATGTGTATTGTTCTATATCAAATGTTTTATTCTTATGGCCACATAAATCGTAAATGTTCCGTTCTTTGAAAAAAAGAAACCTGAAAGATAGGAGAGAGAAATAACTTTTTTAAAAAGTGTTGAAGTGTTTTAATGATAACAGTGTTTATCTGGTACTATATAGGGGGACATAGCTCAGTTGGTAAAGAATCTGCTTGCCATGCAGGAGCCCCGGGTTCAGTTCCTGGGTCAGGAAGATCCCCTGGAGAAGGAAATGGCTCCCCACTTCAGTATTCTTGCCTGGAGAATGCCATGGACAGAGGGACCTGGCAGGCTACGGCCTGTGGGGTCGCAAGAGTCAGACACAGCTGAGAGAGTAAGCACATGTAGGGGAACAGAGTGTAGATTTGGGGTTGGTCTGGGCTCTGGCTTGGTAATTATAAGAGAAGGTGTGGAGCATGAGTTTTGAAGGGATGCGTCATGCCTGGCCCCAGGTCCAGAATGAAGTTGAGTGCGTAAGTGACAAAGCAGAGTAAGACAAAGATCACTGATATTGAACATGCAAGTATCTGTGAAGACAAGGAGTTTTGTGAATTGTCTATATTAGTACTGGATTCACCAAAACAATGGCATACATTGGGACTTAGATGAATACTTCAAACTATATTGTATTACAATAGATAACGTATCTGACTTTATGGATTCAGATGCCATTTTATAGGCAGATAAATTCCAAGTCTTTATTTCTAGTATTCCCTGTCCCTACCTGTCTTAATTTTCCAGTCGTATAAGCTGCCTCATTATCTTGAATTGGATAGCATATTGGCATCTAGAAGTTAGTGTGTCCAAAACAGATTCTTGATTTGTCTCTCCCAGATATGCTCTGCATGCTGTGTGCCTGAGTGCTAAGTCACTTCAGTCATGTCTGACTCTTTGCAGCCCTATGGCCTGTAGCCCACCAGGCTCCTCTGCCCAAGGGGATTCTCCAGGAGTGGGTTGCATGCCCTCCTCCGGGGGATCTTCCTGATGCAGGAATTGAACCCACATCTGTTATATCCCCTGTACTGGCAGGTGGGCTCTTTACCACTCACACCACCCCGTCTACCTTCAGTCTTCTTCACCCCAGAAAAATGTGCACAACTCATATTTTTGAGCCAAAAATCTCCTCTGCCTAGGCCTAGGTCAAATCCATTAACTCTTCGTCTATCTTCAAAAACATTCCTCACACCATATTAAAAAGCAAACACAAAATTTATTAAAGACCTAAATGTAAGACTTGAAGTCATAAAACTTCTAGAAGAAAACATAGAAAGAACACACTTTAACATAAATGGTAGCAATATTTTGAGTTATCTGTCTCCTAAAGCAAAAGAAATGAAAGCAACAATAAACAAATGGGATCTAATTGAACATAGAAGCTTTTGTACAGCAAAGGTAACTATCAACATATGGAAGAGACAGCCTACTAAGTGGGAGAAAATGGCTTAATATCTAATATATATAAACAGCTCCTACAACTCAGGATCAAAACAACAACAACAGCAACAAAGTACCTGATGAAAAAATGAGCAGACCTGAATACAAGACATTTTTTTTTTTCAGAGAAGATATACAAATGGTCAAGAGACACATGAAATAATGCTGAGTATCACTAATCATCAGAGAAATGCAAATCAAAAACACAATGAGATATTACCTCATACTCATCAAAAATAGCTACCACCAAAAAGTTTACAAATAAAAAAAATGTTAGTGAAAATATGGAAAAAATTTAACCCTAGTACACTATGGGTGAGATTGCAAATTGGTACTGCCAGTAAAGAAAACAGTATGGAGTTTCCTTAAAAAAACTAAAAATAAAACTACACATGACTCAGCAATTCCACTCCTGAATATATATCCAAAGAAAATGAAAACACCAGTTTGAAAAGATACATGTACCCCAGTATTCACAGCAGTATTATGTACAATAGCCAAGACATGGAAGCAACCTAAATGCTCATCAACAGATGAATGTATAAAGAAGGAATGGTGTGTGTGTGTATATATATGTATATATACAACAGAATATTATTGAGACATAAAAAGAAGAAAAATAAAAGGAAGAAAATTATGTCACTTGCAACAATATAGATGGACCTAGAGAGTATTACACTTAGTGTAATAATCTGGACAAAGAAAGAAAAATGCTCTAAATTATCACTTATATGTGAAAACCAAAAAATAAATGTTTATAACAAAACACTAACAGACTCGCAGATATAGAGAACAAACCAGTAGTTACCAGTGGAAGGGAGAATGGGGGAAGGGTGAAATACAAGGAAGGGATTAAGAGACAAAGTACTGTGTACAAAATAAACAACAATCTTATATAGTATAGCACAGAGAAATATAGCCATTAATTTGTAATAACTTTAAATGGAATATAATCTATAAAAATCTTGAATAACTATGAAGTACACCTCAAAATAATAATCTAGTGTACATCAACGGTAACTCAATTAAAAACAAAATAAAACATGTGTCATCTCTGTCCTCGTCTCTCTATCCACACTGCTGCAACTCAAGTCCAAGTCATCATCTTTTTCGTGTTTGTTGTCTTCTGCAGGTGGTAAATATCCCCACCTCTGCTCTTGAGTTCTTATGAACCGAGAAATTTAAATTGTAGTGCTAGCTTTCATATCATGCAACCGACCTCTCTAAAGCATCCTGATGGATTCGTCATACAAACAGAATGAAATTTAAATTCTCATTATGCTTTGTTGCTGTTCAGTTGCTAAGTCGTGTCTGACTCTCAGTTCGGTTCAGTTCAGTTGCTCAGTTGTGTCTGACTCTTTGCAACCCCATACCGCAGCGTGGCAGGCTTCCCTACGATCATAGTTTTGTTCATTTATATCGTATTCTCTCTTTTCCTTTATAATCTATTTTCCATATTTTCTCTTTGCTTTACCAAGATTCAGTCATATGGACCTTCTTTATATCCCTTGAACACACCAACCTGGTCCCTCCTTTAAAACATTTGCAAGACCTCCTTCCTGTGTCTGAAAGGCTTGTCCTTCTGGTCTTCACAAGGCTGACTCCTTCAGGATGTTGAGAATTCAGACTGAGCATCACCTCTTCCTTTGATGTTGTCTCTGAATATACAGTCTTAAGTAACCATCTTGTTAACTTTATCAATTTTCCTAATTCTAAATAACACTATAGTACTTACCACTATCTGATTTTTTCAGCTTATTTTTTGTTTATCCCTTGTCTTCTCCCCTCCCCTAACCAAGCATTGATAACTCCATGAGAAAAGAGGTTTTGATGTCACATACACAACTGTATTTCCTTTGTCTACAACTCTCTAAGGCACGTTAGGTATTTATTAAACTTCTACTTCATAATATATTATGAAATAATATGTTTATGCCTATCCTAGGTTAGATTCCTAGTAGGGGTAGTTAAAAATTATGGAAAGCTGAGAACCAGAGTCTGGGAATAAAAACAGAGCATTGAAGAAATTTTGGGATGGCATATGGATGAGTGGCTAGCTTATGTGTTTAAAGGAGACCATCATCCATAGATTACAGGACACTTACAAAAGCTAACTTATATGAATCAGTTTTCTTACCCAAGATAGAACAGAACTTGAGAACACTGTAATGAAGAGAGTGCATGAAAAAAACATGCTCAAGCATAGAAGTCCACATCAATAGAATATTGTAAAGAACACAAAAATTTATATAACTCACATATTAGCTTAGCCCCTACTGAATCTATGCAGACTCTCAGTGGAGGCCATCAAAGACTTTGAAAGTTCCTTCATAGAGGTCTACAGTTTTAAAAACACAAATTTACCTGGACAGTAACTACAAAACCTTTGAAGGCAACAATTTAACATAGATGTCAGTATTATAGATCATGTTATCTTACAAAATAAATATGGAAAATGAAGCAGTGATAGACATTAAAACAATTTATATTGAAGTTGTGAAGATATTGACAAGTAGATACATTAAATGGACAAGTATTATTGTTGTGATTGAATACTTTAAAATTTTTAAGTAGTATTGTGAGGATTTACTTATTACTTGGTGAATTACTCATGCTATAATATGAAGCTATTAAAAGTAAGTACAATGTAATACATACAACATATAATCTACAAATTTGGAAAAAATAACTATTAAGCATCAAAAATTTTATAGTGGATATGAGTGGGTAGTGTAATTATAAATAGCTGTTATTTTTTTCTTTAAACTTTGCCTTATTATCCAAATGAACATATGCTATATTTAAAATCATAAAAAATACTTAATAATGAAATGCCTCAAAAATAAATAATCCATAGCATTAGACAAATGAGAAACACATTATCAGTTGATACAGTATTAATTCTCTGGATATGTGTGGTACACTTTTCAGAGCTTTCATACTTTTAGGGGCAAGAGTTGAAGAGAAATAACTAATTTCTCCATCCCCAAAGTGGCTCTAACTTCAGATCTCAATTCATTGACAATCTGGTCAGATCATTTATTATATCACAGTTAGTTGGCCAGAAGCTTCCCTTTGCCAAGGAATTTTGGCAGGCCAACTGGCCCAATGAACAACGTATTTCATTGTGTCTTGAAAAGATGGAAACCACTCTGCATTTCTGTAGCCAAATGTGAGGTCTTAGAAAAAAACTGAGAATGACAAAAATAGTTAATTTTAAGGCTTTCCATTTATGACAAGTCATTTTTTGCTCTTTTATTTTACTCTAACATTTGATAAATATGGGGAAGACAAAGAAAGTCATTCTGGACTCCATCCAAAAACAATTTTGGGTGGAGAAAGTACACTGATTAAAACATCTCAATAGACATTCCCATCCTGTCCTCTGCTGACCAGCTTGGGAGATAAATGTAGAATTACTGCTTTCAGGTCAATTATATTAAGTCGTGGATTTTGCATGGCACTGTACATTTTAGAATTGTTATTCACTATACACAATGTGCCTGAATATACACAGTAAAACACATATTTAAATAAATTCAAGCTATTCAACATAAGCCCCAGGCATATGTTAAACAAGCCAAAACTATATCCAATGTGAAAAATAATTCTTCAACCAGTGTTAAATAGTTCATATTTTATTTGATGATACTGTATTGGGCCTGAATATTCAGAATGTGCATTTCATGCTGTAAATCTGAAATAAAAAATATATAACAGCACAATCTCTTGCCAATATTTAAATCTTTTCTCTTCTATTATAGCCAATATCAAATAGACAATTTGCATTTTGAAAGTCATAGATAATTTGTTGCTTTCAATAAGATAGTTTCATTTTCAGTTACCAGAGAGCTGTATCAGTGCTTTGGGTCAACCCATCATGTTGTTAGAAAACTTTTCAAGTTATTCAAAATAAATTCTGTGTTTCAACTCATTTTACTTTTATTTTTCCAGCTCATTCATTCTTTGTAGGCTTTAGCTTTCAAATCATGCATTCGCCAAAGTAAAGACCAAAAGGAAAAACTGGTCATCAGTAGACTCTGTTTTGCCTTACATGTTCTACTTTAACTATGTATAGAATATTATCTTCATCTAGCATAGAGGCATATATATATGCATCCACATATATATATGATAATATATATGCAAGTGAGATATGTTCATGGAAATGCTGTATGTACCTTCCAAGTTAAAAAAAAAATCAATAGTCTGGGGAAAAGCAAGAGATATTCTTGTCACAAACAAAGACTTCTTTCCTCACCAAAAAACAGAGTAAGGTATATATTTTGTCCAGGAATTCTAGAAATAATCGACTTCTTTAGTCTAATCAAAAGTTTCCAAAAATAATGTTTTGGAAAACATTATTTGGAAGATCAAATAATATTTGGCAAAAAATATTTGGAAGATCAACATAATAACACTAACCAGGAACTAGAAATATGGTATCATTTGAAAGAGATGATGATTAAAGTTCATCAATTGCTCAATTACTGGATAAATTCTGAGAGGATTCAAGTGTTTATATCAGGGATCAGTAAGCAATGGTCAGTGGAAACAAATGGCTAAGAACACAGATTATGCCTGCCTCATGCCTGTGTGTAGTCTCTAAGTTAAAAATGGTTTTCACATTTTACAAGGTTTAAAAAAACTCAAAAACAAAAAAATAAATAAATAAACCTCAAAAGCAGAATAATATTTGTGACACATGAGAATTATATGAAATTCAAATTTTAGTGTATAAAAGTGTTTTATTAAGGCATTGTTTTTCTTCAGTCGCTAAGTCATGTCCAACTCCTTGTGACCCCATGGACTGCAGCACACCAGGCTTCCCTGTCCTTCACTATGTCCCGGAGCTTGCTCAAACTTATGTCCATTGAGTCAGTGATGCCATCCAACCATCACATCCTTTGCCACTCCCTTCTCCTCCTGCCCTCAATCTTTCCCAGCATCAGGCATAGCTACATCCATTAAACTGTGTATTATTCTATGGGTTCTTTCAGGCTACAATGGCAGAATTGAGTTTTTGTGAGAGATGGTATGGCCCACAAAGCCTAAAATATTTACAATATGGCCCTTTATAGAAAACTTGCCAACCCCTGTTTTACAGTTCTTTTATTAATCACATCTTCACTCCATTGCTTGGAGACTGTGCAAATCCCTTAAAGGCACCCTAGCTTCAGACAAAAATGCCATTGGGTAATTTTTGGAGGCTGGGGTGACAGATAGAGCTCCTGTGTCTGTGAAGAATTAACCTCCTGTAGGGAACAATTCCTGGTTCCCTACAATTCTCAGGTTGTTGGGTAATTGTTAACATAGGAAAAAGTTATAAAGTTTTGATATGTAGAAAACAATGGAACTTCAAGACTATTCTGATTACATTCACTTGATGTGACTGCTACTTATAAACCTTCATATAGAATATATCATAATATTTATACAAGCTTTAAAATAATCTGTTTCTTTAGGAAGATGAACTTTTAAAGTTTATTCATGGATCAGCATTAAGAGTAGAATTAAGCAGCAATCAATTGTGATAAGTCTACATTGTCAAAAAAAAAATCCTGCCTACTTCCCATTTATACTTCAGATTCTTCTTCTGCAATATTAAAAATTTCCGTTAAGTGTAAAGTAATCTTGTTGGTATAGCCTCCTTCAGCCAGGTGGTAACTGCAAATCAACAGTCATTCAATAACATAATGACCAAGTCAGCAATAATTAGTACCTTTTATTACAACATATATACTTAATGTTATCTATTCTTCCACACTTTAAACCATCAGAAACTAAAATTTCTTTGGGAAAAAAGATAGATGTGTTTCATAAAAATCTGTAGAATCATCATGCCTTTACTTGACCTCTTTCTAAGGGAGAAACAAACAGATAATACAAACTCAGTTTTTAAATAAAAACCATATTTAACAATCTATTTAAGAAATCTATATACAGTCAAATGATACCTTTAACTTATGTCAAGAAGTTGTCTGATGGACACTCATGTTCATTGCTGAGAAACCAGTGCAGAGGCAGGCTCCTCACCCACCCAGGACCCAGCCCTGCTGCTCTGCTCTGTCAGCCCCATGCAAAGGCCTTGGATTGATTTTTTTTCCCCTCATAAAATAGTCAGATAAGCTAATTTTTAAGAAAGAAATGCCTTTGAGCATGTGCATTGTGATTTAAAATTATTAATGAGTTCTGGGGAAAAAAAGTAATATTTGATTTTGAATCTTACATCTTTTTAAAAATTAGATTTGAATGGGCAAATAAATGGATAAAGTATTTTGTTTCTTTGGGGAGGACATGTGGAAAGGGTGTGAGGGTTTGGGATGGGAGAAGTATTTTGCAGAGCTATCAATGTCCAAATAATTTTCAAAAAGTAATCAAGTTATTTAAGCATTGGAAGAAATAAAGAAGAAGTTGTATATTTAACTACGTTTTTAGGGGAAAATATCAGAAACTGTACAATTTCATTTAAAAATCTGGTAAACCTGTCTGATGTCCTGTACTTGCTTTATCACTGTGTTTCACGAAATACACATTCGGATAACAAGGCATCCTTTCTTATTACAAAGAAAGATAAACTTAATGATTATAAATAGTTATTTTTAAATATATGAAATATGTAGAAACATACTGATGAAAACCAATGTGTGGTTTAGGACTGTTCAGTTCAGTTCAGTCCCTAAGTCGTGTCCAACTCTTCCCGACCCCATGGACCACAGCATGCCAGGCCTCCCCGCCAATCACCAGCTCCTGGAGTCTACTCAAACTCATCTCCATCGAGTCAGTGATAGCATCCAACCATCTCAGTCATAAGGACTGTAAGGACGGCAATAAAGTTTTTGTGGTATCAATTTACCTGGATTAGGTCCTCTTCATTTTGACACTTTTTCTTCCAGGGTGACATCTTAAAATTCCCGATATATTATCAGAATTACATTTGGAGTATCCATTGTTGCATAAATCCCAATTTTTTAACCATAGACTGACAAGATTCTGGTATTCGTACCAGATAGGAATGCCAGACCACCTTAACTGCCTCCTGAGAAATCTGTGTACAGGTCAAGAAGCAACAGTTAGAACTGGACATGGAACAATGGACTAGTTCCAAATTGGGAAAGGAGTACATCAAGGTTGTATATTGTCACCCTGCTTATTTAACTTATATGCAGAGTACATCATGTGAAACGATGGTCTAGATGAAGCACAATCTGGAATCAAGATTGCCGGGAGAAATATCAATAACCTCTGATATGCAGATGATACCACCCTTATGGCAGAAAGTGAAGAGGAACTAAAGAGCCTCTTGATGAAAGTGAAAGAGGAGAGTGAAAAAGCTGGCTGAAAACTCAACATTCAATAAACAAAGATCATGGCATCTGGTCCCATCACTTCATGGCAAATAGATGGGGAAACAGTGACACTTTATTTTCTTGGGCTCCAAAATCACTGCAGATGGTCACGGCATCCATGAAATTAAAAAATGCTTGCTCCTTGGAAGAAAGCTATGTGACAAACTTGGACAGCATATTAAAAAAGACCCTGATGCTGGAAAGGATTGAAGGTAGGAGGAGAAGGGGATGGCACAGGATGAGATGGTTGGATGGCATCACCGACTCAATGGACATGAGTTTGAGTAAGCTCCGGGAGTTGGTGATGGACAGGGAGGCCTGGCGTGCTGCGATTCATGGGGTCGAAAAGTGTCAGACACGACTTAGTGAGTGAACTGAACTGACAAGATTCTATCACTGAATCAAGGATTACTTTCATTTTAGAATCTTCTTTTTAGTAAAGTTCAGTTCAGTTCGCAGCATGCCAGGCCTCCCGGTTCACCACCAAATCCCGGAGTTTACCCAAACCCACATCCATCGAGTCAGTGATGCCATCCAGCCATCTCATCGTCTGTCGTCCCCTTCTCCACCTGCCCCCCAATACTTCTCAGCATCAGGGTCTTTTCCAATGAATCAGCTCTTCGCATCAGGTGGCAAAGTATTGGAGTTTCAGCTTCAACATCAGTCCTTCCAATGAACACCCAGGACTGATCTCCTTTCGGATGGACTGGTTGGATCTCCTTTAGTCCAAGGGACTCTCAAGAGTCTTCTCTAACACCACAGTTCAAAAGCATCAATTCTTTGGCGCTCAGCTTTCTTCACAGTCCAACTTTCACATCCATACATGACCACTGGATAAACCATAGCCTTGACTAGACGGACCATCGTTGGCAAAGTAATGTCTCTTCTTTTTAATATGCTGTCTAGGTTGGTCATAGCTTTTCTTCCAAGGAGTAAGCATCTTTTAATATCATGGCTGCAACCACTATCTGCAGTGATTTGGGAGCCCAAAAAAATAAAATCAGCCACTGTTTCCCCATGTATTTGCCATGAAGTGATGGGACCGGATGCCATGATCTTTGTTTTTTGAATGTTGAGCTTTAAGCCAACTTTTTCACTCTCCTCTTTCACTTTCATCAAGAGGCCCTTTAGTTCCTCTTCACTTTCTGCCATAAGCGTGGTGTCATCTGCATATCTGAGGTTATTGATATCTCTCCCAGCAATCTTGATTCCAGCTTATGCTTCCTCCAGCCCAGCGTTTCTCATGATGTACTCTGCATATAAGTTAAATAAACAGGGTGACAATATACAGCTTTGACGTACTCCTTTTCCTATTTGGAACCAGTCTGTTGTTCCATGTCCAGTTCTAATTGTTGCTTCCTGACCTGCATACAGGTTCTCAAGAGACAGGTCAGAGGGTCTGGTATTCCCATCTCTTGAAGAATTTTCCACAGTTTATCGTGATCCACAGTTTTGTGATCCAGTGTTCTTTTTAGTAAAACTGAAGCACAAATCAGAAAACAGTCTCACTCTTGTATTTAATATTTCATAGAAGTTTTGTCACCATAAATAAATATATGTTATAAAATAGGAAGCAAAAGCTAAAAGTAGTTTACAAAATTATGATTATTTAGTCAAAGAATAACATTGAAAGTGTATTAGAACATTTAAGTTTAATAAATTTTCATTTATGAATTAAATATAACAATGACCAGTTATATAAATGGAAGAAAAGAACCAATCACAATAGCCATACAATTATTTAACTAGAGGAAACTTAACAAGGAAAATTTTGAGTGAATACGAAGAAAAATATAAGCTTTTCTTACTTGAAATAACATCAACATGCATCTGGGATGTATAAGCAAAAGTACACAAAAATTATTGACAAATGAGTGAATGAGAGATATTTGAGCCCTAGTGCCCAAATCTTGGTTTTTAATAAATGTTATTTGATTAGAGGAACCAGAGTCCTCTTGGATAAAGAACTGTTCTTGGACTAGGGTAGAAACTACATACATACACACACATGCACATATATATATGATCAGCCTAAAACATTTTCAGTGGCAGAAAATAAGATAGTGCTCAAAAAACCCTAAAACACAGTCATGGGATATGTCAAAAGGAAGTAGGAACCGGTAGAACATGCTCCAGTGGTCAAAGCTACAACAATTTGAGCATTAAAATAAGCAAAGCAGCATAAAATAAATATCCAAGCATTTGTACTTACATAAATAAATGATAGGGTAAGTAAACTAATGTGAGAGAATAGGCAAGGCTCACATGCATAAGAATTCCAAACAATTTACATATATACTCCACCCTCAAGTAAGAGGGGCACAGCTCTCTAATTGTTCAGTATGAGCTGAAAAGTGAATTTCTTCCAAAGCAGATAGTATGGAAAGAGGGAAGAAAAAGAGGATCTTTACTTGGAGAAACCTAACAGACACAGGGAGTGCCTGATGAACTATGGATGGAGGTTCGTGACGTTGTACAGGAGACAGGGAAAGACCATCCCTGAGAAAAATAAATGCAAAAAAGCAAAATGGCTGTCTGGGGAGGCCTTACAAATAGCTGTAAAAAGAAGAGAAGGAAAAAGCAAAGAGGAAAAGGAAAGATAGTCCCATTTGAATGCAGAATTCCAAAGAATAGCAAAGAGAGATAAGAAAGTCTTCCTCAGTGATCAGTGCAAAGAAATAGAGGAAAATAATAGAATGGGAAAGACTAGAGATCTCTTCAAGAAAATTAGAGATACCAAGGGAACATTTCATGAACAGATGGTCTCAATAAAGGACAGAAATGGTACGGACCTAGCAGAAGCAGAAGATATTAAGAAGAGGTAGCAAGAATACACAGAAGAACTGTAAAAAAAAGATCTTCATGACCCAGATAATCACAGTGGTGTGATCACTCACCTAGAGCCAGACATCCTGGAATGTGAAGTCAAGTGGGCCTTAGAAATCATCACTACAAACAAAGCTAGTGGAGGTGATGGAATTCCAGTTGAGCTATTTCAGATCCTGAAAGGTGACGCTGTGAAAGTGCTGCACTCAATATGCCAGCAAATTTGGAAAACTTGGCAGTGGCCACAGGACTGGAAAAGGTCAGTTTTCCTTCCAGTCCCAAAGAAAGGCAATGCCAAAGAGTGCTCAAACTACCGCACAATTGCACTCATATCACATGCTGGCAAAGTAATGCTCAAAATTCTCCAAGCCAGACTTCAACAGTACATGAACCATGAACTTCCAGATGTTCAAGCTTGTTTTAGAAAAGGCAGAGGAACCAGGGATCAAATTGCCAACATCTGCTGGGTCATCAAAAAAGCAAGAGAGTTCCAGAAAAACATCTATTTCTGTTTTATTGGCTATGCCAAAGTCTTTGACTGCGTGGACCACAATAAACTGTGGAAAATTCTTCAAGAGATGGGAATACCAGACCACCTGACCTGCATGTTGAGAAATCTGTATGCAGGTCAGGAAGCAACAGTTAGAACTGGATATGGAATAACAGACTGGTTCCAAATAGGGACAGGAGTACTTCAAGACTGTATACTGTCACCCTGCTTATTTAACTTATATGCAGAGTACATCATGAGAAACGCTGGGCTGGAGGAAGCACAAGCTGGAATCAAGATTGCTGGGAGAAATATCAATAACCTCAGATACGCAGACGACACCACCCTTATGGTAGAAAGTGAAGAAGAACTGAAGGACCTCTTGATGAAAGTGAAAGAGGAGAGTGAAAAAGTTGGCTTAAAGCTCAACATTCAAAAAACTAAGATTATGGCATCCAGTCCCATCACTTCATAGCAAATAGATGGAGAAACAGTGGAAACAGTGTCAGACTTTATTTATTTGGGCTCCAAAGTCACTGCAGATGGTGACTGCAGCCATGATATTAAAAGATGCTTACTCCTTGGAAGAAAAGTTATGACCAACCTAGACAGCATATTAAAAAGGAGAGACATTACTTTGCCAACAAAGTCCTGTCTAGTCAAGGCTATGGTTTTTCCAGTGGTCATGTATGGATGTGAGAGTTGACTATAAAGAAAGCTGAGTGCCGAAGAACTGATGCTTTGCAATGGTGGTGTTGAAGATGATTCTTGAGAGTCCCTTGGACTGCAAGGAGATCCAACCAGTCCATCCTAAATGAAATCAGTCCTGAATATTCATTGGAAGGACTGATGCTGAAGCTGTTACTCCAATACTCTGGCTATCTGATTCGAGGGGCTGACTCATTTGAAAAGACCCTGATGCTGGGAGGGATTGGGGGCAGGAGGAGAAGGGGACAACAGAGGATGAGATCATTGGATGGCATCACTGACTCAATGGACATGAGTTTGAATAAACTCCGGGAGTTGTTGATGGAGAGGGAGGCCTGGCGTGCTGTGGTCCATGGGGTCGCAAAGAGTCAGAGAGGACTGACTGACTGAACTGAACTGAAGTGTACAAACACCACCTCAGCCAAGTGATCAAGACTGATGTTCAGGAGTGATGTCATACGAATATTGGAGCCCCTTGGTATATAAGGAGAAGAACACTTTTCCTGCATGGCTTTTCTTCTGAAAACTCAACTCCAGTCTAATCATGAGAAAAACATCAAAACAGTTTTAAATAGAGAAAAATTCTGCAAAGTACCAGACCAACATTCCTCAAAAATGTGAAGTTCACTGTCTTAATGCATCTCCAGCCACTGTAATAAAAATACTGTTGACTGCTAGCTTGTAAACAACGGAAATTTCTCGTGGTTATAGAGGCTGGGATGTCCAAGATCAAGACTCCAGTAGATTTAGTATCTAATGAGAGTTCACTTCCTGGCTCATGGATTGTTCTCTTTTCACTGTGTCCTTACAAGGCTTAAGGGATCCTAGGTTTCTTTTACAAGGCATTAATTCCACTCATGAGAGTACATTAAAATGATAATCACTTTCAAAATACCCCACTTCTTAATACTATCCCAGTGGAGGTTAGGAGTTCAAAATGTGAATTTGAGGGAACACAAACATTCAGTTCACTATATTCATGAAAAAAAAAAAAAGTCTGTGTAACTTACATAGCCAAGAAGAGCCTAAGGAGACAAGATAAATGCAATGTGGTATCATGGAGAGATTCCTAGTTCAAAAAATTAAAAAGACATTAGATAAAAACTAAGGACATCTGAATAAAATATGGACTTTAGATAATAATAACATAAATATTGATTCATTCACTGTGCAACAATTCTATACCAATGTAAAAGTATTAATATCATTAAGCTGAAAGTAGGATGTTTAGCAACCCTAATGCACTAACTTCACAATTGTTCTGTAAATCTAAAATTATTCTAAAATAAAAGTTTATTTTTAAAAGGATGTTTGAAATTCCAAATTTTAAAGTCCACTACAGAGATACAGTAATTTATAAACCACAGCGCTGTTACAAATTTGGACAGGTAAATCATTGCATAGAACATAAAGTCTAAAAACACAGCTATAATTAAATACTGAGCTTTTTAATCATTAAACAAATATTTATTAAGAATCTTCTTATTGCAGTCCATCATTCTGAACAATGAAGATAAAGCCCTCAACAAGATATACTGAAACAAACAGACAAATCCCTCGTTAAACTCATATTCTAATTGGGGAGACAGGCAATAAGCAAATAAATAAGTAAAATCCGCCTCTCAGTGCAGGAGACACAAGAGAAAAGGGTTCAGTCCCTGGGTGGGGAAGATCCCCTGGAGAAGGAAATGCAACCCACTGCAGTATTCTTGCCGTATCCCATGGGCAGAGGATCCTGGCAAGGATACTGTCCATGAGGTTGCCAAGGGTTGTACATGACTTGGCAACTGAACAAAAACTGATTCCGCTGCACCTACAACCACACGGCAGAGGCGCAGAATCCTGGCTCCCACTCAAGGACATTTGTGGCTTTCTGATCTCAGGGTAATATTCTGTCATCATTTCTATTCCTCTAGCATGCCTCTCTCATTTTGGTTCTTTCAGAGGTTCCAAAACTTTATATTGTATCTCGTGTATGAAATTCTTTTAGTTTGAAATAGCCGATGCGGTTTCTGTTTCTTGACTGGAGTCTGACTGATTCAGAAAGCCAAAGTTTTGATGCCCTCAATATTTAAACCAAATAAATACAAAGTTTATGTACGATTAGAAAATGAACAAAGAAATGAACACATTTCTAAAATCAAAAATGTCCGATATATATGTGTATGTGCATATGTAAATATAGATAGAATCATACACTAGTAAAACAAATAAAGTCTCAGTGAAATTTACTTTGTATTCATCAACTGCAAAAGACTAAAGAAATTACATGAGTTTTTGTCAAGTGTAAATTAAACAGGAACTTTAACACACTGCTGCTGAGACAAAGTTTCCAGAGGACAATTTGGAAGTGTATACCAAAATTCTTAAAATTGTGCATACATTTGATTCAGCAATTCTTTGTAAGAATTTATCCTTAGGAAATAAACATGACTGTTTTCATTAAGAGCTTCTGTTAGCAGTAGCCTGTTAGTAGTAGTAAAATTTGAAGGGAAATAATTATAGGCAGTTTGTCCAAAGTAGGGAATATTTTATATAAAATATGGTGCATTCATAGAAAGGAATAATCTACACCTATTAAAATTTTATGAAAGAAAGATATTTATTGGCATGAGGATATGATTATAATATATATTTAAGGAAATAAAGAGTAGGTACTATATTAAAACAATATTTATAGCTGTTATACACACATATATGCAATAGAATACTATATTAAGTATTCATGATATAATAGATGTTCCATACAAGTAAGACAGCCGATCAAATTAAATATTTGAGAATGGTTTTATGACATAAAGACCTTTCTCACTGGGACTCCTGACCCAGATAGATGGTAGAAACAGACCATCAATGAAAGCTTGTGAAGAAGTTTGTGTTTTGTTTTGCTTTCTGATTTGGAGAGTGTGTTTCTAGGCTGTGACTCTCACCTCTCTGCAAATCACACAGGACCTCCAGCAGGATCCGTCAGAGAGCTTGAGATACGTTCCCAGTTTTTCACTGTTGCCGTGTGACACACGCACATTTTGCTGCCATCTGGGACACTTCAGAAAAGATAGAGCCGGGGGCCACGCTACTGCCTTGAGGCAGCTAGCGGCAGGAGGCAGATCCTGGGGAGTCCACCGTAGACACGCTTAGACGCAGGAGCGTTTGGAGACCGCAGGAAGGAGAACCTAGAGCCGTGAGAAAGACGGCCCATGAAGACCGCCTGCAAAGTGCTGTGGGATATGGACCGCAGGAAAGCCTGGGGCTGTGGGAAGAAGGCTCAGCGGGAGAAGCAGGTGCGTCGCAGCTTTGCAGGCGTCGCCGCAGGAACAGGCCGGGGACAGGGGCCTCTGAAGGACCAGGACTGCGTGAGAGGCAGTCAGGAATCACACACAGTCCCCGCCTCCGGAGCCGGCCCCTGCTCTGCGCGGCCTCTCCCTGCGCGCGGACGTGGGGAGGCGAGCACCAGGCAGGTCCAGAAAGGGGAGAGAAAGGGAAGGAAGCATCTTCCGCGCTGTGACGGGAGCAAGGGACCAGATGTTAAAGCAAGTTCACGGCTTTGATCGTTTTCTGGGACCGTAAACTTTGAGCCTTCATATTGAGACGGTGTTTATAGCTTAAAGTACTGAAAATATTTTAATATCCACGTGACCAGAAAGATATGATTGTGGAGAGTCTGGAGTCCCAGGTTTTATCAAGGGACAAGGGAAAAATCTAAATTTCCCTCACCAAATACATTTTAGCGGTACAAGGAGACAAAACAAAGTTCCCTTTTTGTTGTATCCCAGAAGAAAGATGAATTTATATAATAAGCTGTATGCTAATATATAGAGAGAGATGGCAAATGAGTCAATTCCCTTCATGGTAATTGTGACTTGAGCTTTTTCAGTATACAATGAATACTGTAATTAAATGCTTATTAAAATGGAAATATGTTAACTACTGTTTCTTATAATTCAGCTCATTTGATAATTCCTGAACAATCAGTTAAAACTGGTTTAAAGGTTAAGGTTTCAGAAAACTTAACTTTGCTATTATTCAAGTTTAGTCCATAGTGGCTGGTCATTGACTCATACAAGAATTAGAGCAGGAAGCAGGTAAACATATTAAAATAGAGTTTGCCTCCAAAATTACCTGCAGATAGAAGGTTGCATGGTATTTCAAAATAAGTAGACTGGGATCCCCTATCTTGGGCAGATGGTGAACTACCTCTGAAAACTGAATTCACTACTGAGTGAAGTACCAGCTATCTGCTTGAGTCAGGGCAGCCTTTGTGATGTAGCATAGATCTGGATCATCCTCACTATTCTTCCTGTGACTAAGGCTTGGTCCTTGAGCAAAAAAAAAAAAAAAAAAAGATTAGAAAAGTTTAGCTGGTTAAAAGATTTGGAAGGATAATTAGGTTGCTTATAATTGCTAATCTAATAGCTAAAAACAAAATAAGCTTTAACTTATTTTGATATCAGCTTTCTTTTGTTTGTTTGTTTAAGTGATTCATTTCTAGCAATAGCTGACTCACACCATTTGAGTATTTTACTGTGTGTACCTATCTCAAATCGCTTTAAGCTGGATGTCAACCCAGGTGCCCTATCTTTTTAGATTTGCTCAGTATAATTGACTGAAAATCTATCCCAGCTGTGGTGGAATAGGGTCTTACATAATAACTGCTAGTTATATTTGCTCATTTATGGCTTGTCACACAATCCTTGCTTTGCTGGCCCGATGTTCTACTACATCATCCCAGGTGTGGGTCTCAGTTCCTGCCCGCCGAGAGGCTCCCCGCACATCACTCACCCAAGTGTGGACATACATAATCTGTGTTCTAGTGTGACAGAAGACTTCACATACCCACACAGCTCTCCTCTCTCCCCGCCTCAAGATTTCTCCCTCCCCCTTCAGTTTTTCTTTCTTCCTCTCATGCAATTCCTAGGTCTTCCCCTCTGCATGTTTAAAGACTATAATATCTGCCAAAACAAACAAAAAAGCCAACCTTCTAAAACCCACTCTTTATTACAGCAAATCCAACTGTTTTTGTCTTACTTACATCTCACCATCACTTTCCAGAAAGGGTCAACAGTGCCATAAATTGACTTATGCTTTGATTTGAATTGTGCAAACCCTCTTTCCAAAGGCTAGTTGGCCACCTACGGTAGTTCTACATGAAAAGAGAAAAGGCTTCTTTCCTTATTTTTGCCATTTTTCTACTACTTCATCGTCTCCACATCTTTGCTTCGATCATGCCTTTGTCCTGAACTCTCTCGCTAATTTTTCCTCCCTTTTTCCTCCAATTGATTTTTTGCATCAAACTCCCCTCATTGCTTCTTGGTATGCCTTTCTTCTGTACTCCATCTTCATTCTCTTATATGTCAAACTTAAAAAATTTGATTTGAACCTGAATCATCCTTACTTCAATGGTAATTTTCTGTCTGCTTTATCAAGCTGTCTATATATGTGTACTGGCACCAACTATATTTTTAAAGCAGTTTTCTATCATGTTTTTAAATGCTTAAAGTTATCAAATAACAGAGTGAATCATTTTAATATATGATGCTAAATGTATTTAATTGTAATCATATGACAGTACTAAACCTAAGTAGTATTTTCATTTTTATTTGTGTGCCAGTTTTATACTTCATTTAAATACAAATATATTCAGATATAGAAATTTTTTATGTTTGCACCTTTATAGTCAATATAAAACAATATTGTTCATATTTGATTTATATATATAAACAGATTAACATTGCTTCACACCTTATTATTCATTTGTTTAGCAGATATTTCAATTCACCTCTATTATGGTCCATATTTATTCCAGAGAGAAGGGAGAGACATAGTAATAAGATAAGAATTAAACTAGAGATATGTACAAAGTGTTTTAGAATAATGAGGAGGAAAAAATTAGCACATACTGTAATAATAATAATGTAATGGCAATAATTTCTATATGGAGGATTTTTGGCAAAGTGGTAACCCAGTAAGTCTCTGTTGACAGATAATGGAAGAAAGCAGTATTGATAATTTAAATGCTAATTCTAGATTTATGTCTAGGTTCATGTACTAAAAATGTCATTTAAGGGCAAGATTTGAACACTTGCCTCTCTGACTACAAATTCTATTCACGGGATTATATCGCCTTCATCTATAAATTGTACCATTCTTAAGTACTTGAATATATGCACTCATAAATGTAAGCATACATCATTTTAGAAGTAATTCTGAAAGAAAATTTTATTGGAAAAACATGCTTTCATTCCTCTGTTTGTTCAGTGTATATATCATGATATGATCATTGATCATTTCTACCTATTGTGGCAATTAAGATTTCTACCAAATGATTGCCTTTGTAGTATGTTCAGTGAATATTTAGATTGTGGAGTAGGAAAGAAAAGAATGAAAATCTGGCTGAACTATGTATAACATTGTCATAAGTGGCAGTGAAAAACAGGAAAACGTTAGTAGTTAAAGGTGGCATTCCGCAGATCAGTGGAAGGCTGACAGTTAGAGACACTTTGCCTAGGGGAATTATAGAAATCTCTTAACTGTGCAACTTCCTATCTTATACAATTTGATTAATTTAAAAGTACCCTGTATATACTTTTCCTTTGCAGGTTAGCCCATTCTTGGCTTAACCTGGGAAATACTCCTCAATAAATCAATGGATTATGGAATTTTAAAAACTTTACCTTATATGAATTACATTTGTCATTATTATAAAATATGAAATAATTAAGTATTCAACCAGAAACTTGCTTTTGTTTTTTATGAATTGAACAAACTAACAAATTTATGAGCTAAGAACTTATATCCCTTTGGTAGAAAACAAGAGGAAGACATTATTTATGTCATACAAAAGCAAGCATCATAAGCACAGACATCATCATTGACCACCAAAACGTTAACCTTTGCTGACACAAAGGTTAACAATTGATGGTAGATTCAAGACTATAATAAATTACCTACAAGTTAGTTTTTGGTGATGGTTTAGTTGCTAAGTCGTGTCTGACTCTTAAGACCCCATGGACTGTAGCCTGCCTGGCTCCTCTGTCCATGGGATTCTCCAGGCAAGAATATTGGAGTGGGTTGCCATTTCCTTCTCCAGAGAATCTTCCTGACCCAGAAATCGAACCCTGGTCTCCTGCATTGTAGGCAGATTCTTTACTGACTGAGCTACAAGGGAAACCTGAAGTTATTTCTTAAAAGATGCATTTTTTTTTTTTTTATTGTATTACTCCTATCAGTGAGATCTCTCCCCAAAACTTGAAAGACATTGCAAACCTTGGTAACAGGGTGTTTCAGATAAACATGTGTATGTCTATTATTTCCTGTCACTGAAGAATGAATAGCAGCTTTTTTAGAAACCGTTGTACACGTTCTTACTGTAAGCAATAATTTGTAAGCAAAAATTTTTATTTCAGCTAAAGAAATATGTTGGTAGTCAGCCATTTTGAATTTGTTAGCTCACAATTCTAAGTGTTCTCTTGAGCCCTTAGTCACATTTGGAAAGTCCATTACATTTTTCTCCACTCATAAGATCTTTACTCACATCTTGCTCAAAGTTCACTGCTACATAAACTGCTAAATAATATATCTTCGGATCTAATTGTCATGTTTACAGTTTCTCTTAACACTTATTTTAAAAGTTCTTAGAATCTTATTTATTTGTTAGTAATTTTTCCTGTAATATTTTATATTTTCCCACATGCATTTATTTCACAACACATTAAATGAGAACTTGTACATTTTCTAGCCTTGTAGCTCCCCAGAGCATATTTCAAAATTATTGCTTTAACTAAACTTTCTTCACAACCTTCTCCCCCAAAAGACTATACAACTAGAAGGAGAAAATACCCTGCCTATTGACAAACCCTGTAGAACACCTCTGAGAAAAATTTGTTCTGTAATACCAACAATAAAGGTACTAAAATATTATTTTTATTAAGCTGTATAGTATATGTCAGAGACTATAAAGCTCTTTAAATATTTAATTGAGAGCAACAATGATGTTCAGATTTGCCTTCATTTCACAAAGAAACTGAGGCATTATTAACTAATGTGGTCAGGTCACACAAATAGTACATGGGACGATCAACATTCTAGTCAAGGTTTGCCTGAACCTAAAGCACTTTCTAATTATTATGTGTGAATGGTTTTCCTGCCAACATGTGAGTTATCAAAGCAGACAGTTCAAGCAAATGTTACCTGTACTGTAACTGTGTATTAAGGGTTCTATCCATATGCTCTACACTCTGTGCCTATGATCAGACTTAGGACAAACCAAAGATTTTTCTCTCCCTGGCTGAAGCTTCATGAATTGTGTCATTAAATTTTCTCTGATAACAGTATTAAACCTAAATACATTTTAATATAACATGTTAATTTTGATTCAAATTGTCTTGAATATGACTATTTCTTATCAAGGCTGTATCTTGGGCTGAATCACAAAATTATGGTGCCTAATATATGAAGCTACTTTTTTTAAACCCACCATGTGTATGTTATGGAACAAAGATAAGTGGCCCAGGAGCCACCCTGCTGAGCTCTTATCCTTATTCCCTTACTGAAGAATTTTGTAGCCACAAACAAGTTGTACAGAATTTCTGGACCTAAGACTTTTCTTGTTTATAAAGAATTGAATTGATTACCTCTGAGATATAATCTGGTTATTAGAGGACAAAAGGTTACCATCTAGTTGGATATCTAGTGTGTGTATATCTATTTTATTTACTTGTATAAATAAAATTAATTAAAGCCTACAAATGAAAAAAAAAAATGACAGCAGTATTGTGGAGTGCCTTAGTTTATTTTTTAAAAACTAGAATACCATAAAAGAGATCTGTCTAAACCATACCTGACTACATACAGCAGCACATCAGTCTCCTTGAACCCATATTTTATAAAGGTCTATTTATAGCAACTCCATAAGGCAAAAATGAAATAGTGTTGGAAAAACTAACCTTCTCTGCAACCCATCACTGAGCCCTCAGAGAGCAGGCATCTTCTCTAAGGTGAAAGTGGTAGACGGCAGTGAGTTTTCTTGGAACATGGGTAATTGCTATTAGAGCCCAATTTCAGATGCTGTTTGGTAGGTATTTAATGAAATAAACTCTGGTGCCAGATAGCCTGGTTTTAAGTTTTGGCCACACACTCAATGTGTGATCTTTGTTTATCATCTTATACTTTGGTTTCCTTGTCTTTGTATATTAATGTTTTTACTTCACAGAGTTGCTACGAAGTTTAACTTAGTTCATATAGGCAAAGAATTCAAGAAGTGTTTGCCCATATTAATTATTCAATTAAATAACCCATTAATTGAGATTATAACCTTCAGTTCATGAACTAAGCACCAGTCTGTGCCCAGGGGCATTCTTCTTCATGCTGAATATTACATAGTCAGACCTAGCTCCTTTACTAAGACTGACTACCTTAGAAGTCTCTCCTTATCAGTTCTCTTTTACCCAAGATAAAATGTTATTAGTAATATCTTTCCACCCAAATAAAGGTTCATGACCTATGTACATAGATGATAAGGCAACTGATAATTAGAATTATCAAATACAGTTTGGAGCACCTCTAAAAGATTTGATAGAGGGATTGAACTTTAGGAAAACAAGGAAATGATAAAAATAGATGGAGAAGGTATTTCAGAGTTATGACATGATGAACTCAAAAGTAAGACTGAATTCATTGAACAATATATAGACTTATGATAAGGAAAAGACAACCTCTTAAATATGGAAAAAAAACACTTTTTTGGTAGGTTTAATTTCGGGAGATCTATTTTGTTTCATTATTCAGAGCAAACCTCTAATCTAGACAAATCTCTCATTGATTTTAAATATATTAGATCTATAAAGCATATCACCAAAATGATAAACTGGTTGGTAGTGCATAAAGAATGGGCAAGCAAATGTAAGCTAGTAAAATCTGCTGCACTAAATGGAACTATTAATACAATATATTGAAGCCTGCCTAACCTGAGACAAAACCAAATCCTCTTAGCCACCTGCAATAATTTCAGGGTAATCTGCTGCTCAAGAAATGAAACCAACTTGGATCTATCAAAATAAGAAAAAGGCAGTGCAAAAATAGGCCTTTTAGCCAAAGTGAAAATGAAAACTGAGAAATACCACATCAGGAAGCTTTCTCCAACACCCTGTTTCAAAGTCCGGAGAAGAGAAATCCTTTCTGGAAAGCTTTTGAGAAATAATTACTTAAACTTTGTTTATAGTGGCACAATGAAGTCTTTTCTGTTCTTACCTTGCCAAAAAGTAAAACCCTAATGGATTAGGAACATCAACAACTAAAATACTGAAAACCTTAGAGTAGAAGGATGCCAAGAAGTATGAAATGTTTCTAACTCTGCTTCCTCCTTTGTGTTAGCAGCTGGCCTCCACATTACTTTCTTCCAAATTTATCCATGTTCCCTCTTTTTTAAAGTCACTTTTGTCCGTTGCTTTCAAGTTTTCCACTCTGCATTGAATTAACAGTATTATGGAATATGCTGTCTTGAGTTATTCTATTTCTTTTTTATTTCCATCACCAACCTACTTTTCTCAAAATATGTAATATTTATCACAATTACTAACAAACTTTATAGTCTTGAGCTGCTTCACAAACTAATTTTCTGTATATTCAATTCACTTAAAGTAATTAGACTTCTACTTGACCTGTAAACATAAATTGTGAGATATTTTACATCTTATTTTTAATGATATGGTTTTATATTTCTCTATTTACTTTCCATGAAAATAATTTCTTTCTCATTAACAAATTATTGAAAAAACAAAACCAAGTATATATTTTGCACCAGTGCAGTTTTATTCCATCTCATGTATGTCTCTACTAATAGCAAGTAATTATATATGCCAGTTACTTGCCCGCAAACTGATTTACACATGGGGAACTCTGAATAATGATTCTGGCAGACTCCAGATTTATGAAGCTCAGCAGTTTTAATGACCATGGGTATGTTGCCAAACCTCTTTTATTTGTCTCCAAGCCTCTCCCTGAAGCCGCAGTCCTCCTTTTCAGCCCGACTTGGTTACCCCAGCTGTGTACTGTCCTCATTTTTAACCAACACATGTAGACTTTTTTCCTTATAAAGACTGACACCTTACCTGCCCCCTTCCCCTTTCTGGACCAGGCTGAGTGGTCTGGATGCAGGTGTATTTTATCCCCTGCTCAAATCTTGATTTGCACTCCCCAACCTCAGCTTTTCCTCTGGAGATCAGACTGCCCTGCTTTCCCAATTATGCAATTCCAAATGCCACAAAGAAGTCCAATCTTACCACTTCTGATATATATATATATATATATGTATATATATATGTATATATTTAAATATATATGTATATATTTAAATATATATATGTATATATTTGTGTTGTATTTTGTGCTTGCATTAAGCACCAGACATAAAATATCCTCGTCTCTTATCCCCAGCCAGTAATGATGAAGAAGCTAAACTATTCTATGAAGACTTACAACACCGTCTAGAATTAAGACCAAAAAAACATGTCTTTTTCATTATAGGGGACTGAAATGCGAAAGTAGAAAGGCAAGAGATACCTGGAGTAACAGGCAAGTTTGCCCTTGGAGTATGAAATGAGGCAGAGACAAATCTAACAGAGTTTTGCCAAGAGAACACACTGGTCATAGCAAACACCCTCTTCCAACAGACAAGAGAAGACACTACACGTGAACATAACCAGATGGTAAAACCAAAATCAGATTGATTATATTCTTTGCAGCCAAAGATGTAGAAGCTATAGAGTCAGAAAAACCAAGACTGGGAGCTGACTGTGGCTCTGATCATGAACTCCTCATTGCCAAATTTAGGCTTAAATTGAAGAAAATAGGAAAAACCACTTGACCATTCAGGTATGACCTAAATCAAATCCATTAGGATTATGCAATGGAAGTGACAAATAGATTCAAGGGATTAAATGTGATAGACAGAGTGCCTGAAGAACTATGGTCAGAGGTTCGTGACATTGTATAGGATACAGGGATCAAGACCATCCCCCAAAAAAAGCAATGCAAAAAGGAAAAATGGTTTTCAGATGAGGCCTTACAAATAGCTTAGAAAAGAATTGAAGCTAAAAGCAAAGGAGAAAAGGAAAGAAATGCCCATTTGAATATAGAGTTCCAAAAATTAGCAAGGAGAGACAAGAAAGCCTTCCTCAGTGATCAATGCAAACAAATAGAGGAAAACAATAGAATGGGACAGACTAGAGATCTCTTCAGGAAAATTAGAGATAGCAAGGAATGATTTCGTGTAAAAATGGGCACAATAAAAGGCAGAAATGGTATGGACTTAACAGATGCATAAGATATTAAGAAGAGGTGGCAAGAATACACACAAGAACTGTATGAAATAGATCTTCACAACCCAGATGATCACGATGGTGTGATCACTCACCTAGAGCCAGACATCCTGGAATGTGAAGTCAAGTGGGCCTTAGGATGCATCACTACGAACAAAGCTAGTGGAGGTGATGGAATTCCAGTTGAGCTATTTTAAAGCCTAAAAGATGATGCTGTGAAAGTGCTACACTCAATATGCCAGCAAATTTGGAAAACTCAGCAGTGGCCCCAGGACTGTGAAAGGTAAATTTTCACTCCAGTCCCGAAGAAAGGCAATGCCAAAGAATGTTCAAACTACCGCACAATTGCACTCATCTCACACACTAGTAAAGTAATGTCACGCTAGCTAGTAAAGTCTGTCTCCAAGCCGGACTTCAACAGTATGTGAACCGTGAACTTCTAGATGTTCAAGCTGGATTTAGAAAAGTCAGAGGAACCAGAGAACAAATTGCCAACATCTGCTGGATCATTGAAAAAGCAAGAAAGTTCCAGTAAAAAAATCTACTTCTGCCTTACTGACTATGCCAAAAACTTTTACTGTATGGATCACAACAAACTGCAGAAAATTCTTAAAAAGAGGGGAATACCAGATCACCTGACCTGCTTCCCGAGAAATCTGTATGCAGGTCAGGAAGCAACAGCTAGAACTGGACATGGAACAAAAGACTGGTTCCAAATTTGGAAAGGAGTATGCCAACACTGTATATTGTCACCCTGCTTATATAACTTATATGCAGAATACATCATGCAAAATACCAGGCTGGATGAAGGACAAGCTGGAATCAAGATTGCTGGGTTAAATATCAATAACCTCAGATACGGAAATGACACCACCCTTATGGAAGAAAGTGAAGAAGAACTAAAGAGCCTCTTGATGAAACTGAAAGAGGAGAGTGAAAAAGCTGGCTTAAAGCTCAACATTCAGAAAACTAAGATCATGGCATCTGGTCCCATCATCTCATGGGAAATAGATGGGGAGACAGAGGAAACAGTGGCTGACTTTATTTTTTGGGGCTCCCAAATCACTACAGATGGTGACTGCAGCCATGAAATTAAAAGACACTTACTCCTTGGAAGAAAAGTTATGACCAACCTAGACAGCATATTAAAAAGCAGAGACATTACTTTGCCAACAAAGGTCTGTCTAGTCAAAGCTATGTTTTTTCCAGTAGTCATGTATGGATATGAGAGTTGGACTATAAAGAAAGTTGAGGGCTAAAGAATTGATGATTTTGAACTGTGGTGTTGGAGAAGACTCTTGAGAGTCCCGTGGACTGCAAGGAGATCCAACCAGTCCATCCTAAAGGAAATCAGTCCTGGGTGTTCATTGGAGGGACTGATGTTGAAGCTGAAACTCCAATACTTTTGGCCACCTGATGCAAAGAGCTTACTCATTGGAAAAGACCCTGATGCTGGGACAGATTGATTGAGGGCAGGAGGAGAAGAGGACGACAGAGGATGAGATGGTTGGATGGCATCACTGACTCAATGAACATGAGTCTGAGTAAACTCCAGGAGTTGTTGATGGACAGGGAGGCCTGGTGTGCTGCGGTCCATGGGGTCGCAAAGAGTCGGACATGACTGAGTGACTGATCATGACCTACTTGCCCGAAATGAATTTTAATTATTATGATCTGGCATTACAAACATGGTGACCATGTATATTATTTCATACTTGTGAGTGTTTTAGAAGCAAAGCGTTATAGTTTAAAAGAGAGCTAATACTATCTAAGCAACTGTTTCTCAAACTTGGTGTATCCATAACCCAATTTTTGAACTAATAACTTGACAGAAATGGTGTTGCTATTAAACACTGACATTCCTCATTACCAAATAAAATTTATACCAGGTTCTAAGGCAGTCAGTTTCATTATAAAACAGTAATGGGACTCTGAACTGGTTACACAATGACTAATTTTTTTTATGTCAAAGTAGTCCTGACTTTTATTAAAACTACATTGAATGCTAAAAAATACAACTTATGTCTAATGTTACTAATATCCAAAATAAATATTTTATATATTCATTTCAAATATATTTATAATAGACTTTATTTGAAAAATAATATATGTTGGTTTTGATAAATTTAGAAAAGATAGAGAAGTTAAACCTGAACATAAATTTCCCATAATTCTTAAACATGGGAATAATGCTGATAATAGCTTGATTGTATCCTTCCAGTCCTGATATGGGTAGGGATAACTCATACCCAACAATAAAATATGTAAGGGGCATATTTTATATATAACATAGCCTATTTTTCCTACTTAAAAGGCTACCTAACTTATCTTACGCAGTTACGTCATTCTATACTATGACATCTAGGTACAGCCTCACAGTCTCCCAACCACTTAACATGTTGTCTTTATTAATACTTTCTAGATAGCAGATAACTTATAATGGAATTATTTATTTGAAACACATTTTTTTTTTTTACCATTTTAACCCCGTTTGGAACATTTACTTAGCTTCTAATATGGAAAACTTGTTTCAGTGTTCATTGCCAGTTCTTTTCTAGTTTAAGTTTTCTGTTCATAAGTATTCATGTTTTGTTAATTTATAATTATCACAAAATTAATATTTAAATTATATATTCTGAATATCTAAACATTTGATTATGTACTTTATTGGCTTGTACATCTGGAAATCAAGTTGGGTCAATATAAAAATATGACAAGCCTTTTTATATTTCAAAGTTCCCCAGTTTTAATCTCAGCTTATCATTGTAGAAGAGAAGCCGATTGCCATAGTGGTATATGCAACATGTCTCTTCAACCTGGTTATTTTTGTAGTATTTTCCCTTTTGAGTGTGTTTGTATGTGTGTGGAATTTAAAAATTCAGTGTGTTCTTCTTAAAACTAGTGAATTCTAGTATTTTTAATCTGAAAAAAAGGTCAATTTACTCATCTCTAAAAAAATTTCTGATGTCACATCTTTGATTAATTTTTTTCAAAAACATTTGTTCTAATATTTTTATGCTGAATATTTCTTCATTTTCGTATGTGTAATATTTCCATGTGCCTTCATAGAGCTACTTTTATTACTTCAATTACAGTATGTTTTCAGGATTCTATTTTTCTTATTAACATTTAAATAAGATCTCTTTAGATTTAATATTTGCCAAAGGGTGTATACATATGTAGGAAAATTCTGCTTTATCTCACTTTTTAACCAAGAGGTCAGCAAACTTGTCTAGCAGGGAGTCAGACAGTAATATTTGAGACTTTGCAGATCATACAGTCTCTGTCCCAATTACTCAGCTCCAACATTTCAGCCAAAGACAATATGTAAACAAGTGATCATGGCTGTTTTATAATGAAACTGTATTTGCAAAAATAGAGAAGAGGCCACATTTAGACTGCAAAGTATAGTTTGCCAACCTCAGTTCTAAGCTATAAGGTGCTATTGGCTCTCTTCCCCTACTGGTAACTGGAAAACAAGTTTACATGCACAGATTCCAACACAATGACCTGTCTCTAACAAATAATGATCATCAAGAGTAGCAATTCTATGTTAATCAAGGAATCTCTTCCACTTCGAGTGCATTATTCTGATATTTGAACTTACCCATGGAGTGGCTCAGACAGTAAGGAATCCACTTGCAATACAAGAGACCTGGGTTTGACTCCTGGGTTGGGAAGTTCCCCTGGAGAAGGGAATGGCAACCCACTCCAGTATTCTTGCCTGGAGAATTCCATGGACAGAAGAGCCTGGTGGGCTACAGTCCATGGGATCGCGAGTCAGACATGACTGAATGACTAACACTTTCACTTCTTTCATGAATCAAAAAACTCATGCCCAGGCATTCTCTGCTATCCTAGATGTTCTTCAACCCCTTTACCTGTCCCACCTAGAGTACTACTTAGGACTATTAATATAGCATGTAGAAGTACAAGGCTTCCTAATCTTCTAGTCACCATCTCTATTAGTTGCCTGTTGCTTAATTACAAATTGCCACAAATTTGGCAGCTTAAAACAACACACATTTATTGCCTCAAAATTCCCACCAAGAATCTGGGCATGGCTTATCTGTGTCCTCTGCTTAAGTCCCCGGACATGGTCAGTCAAGATATTGGCTACACCAGTGTTCTCATCTGAAAACTTGCTTGGGGAAGAATCCACTTCTGAGTTCACTCAGTTTCTGGCAGCATTTGTTTTCTTACGGTTGTGGGACAGTGGGCACCTCCTTCCTGTTGGCTCTTGGCTAGGAGTAACCCTCAGCTCCTCCGCTGTTTGTAGTTCTTTACTGTAGGGCTTTCCTAAAATGAGGGGGCTTACTTTTTCAAGTCAACAAGGAGAGTTTCTAAAGAAAGTTTGCTAGCAAGACAAAGTCTTATATAAGGGAATTTGATCATGGGAGTAATATTCCATCACTTTGGTCACATCATATTGCTTAGCAACGATCATAAATACTATGAGGCAAGGATAACATGGGCCACCTTAGATGTATCTGCAGTACTACTGACTCTAAGTCTCTGATTTAGGAAACAAGGAACAATAAATTTACAAACTATTTTCTGTCTTTTGAATTTTAGTCTTTTATAAGAAGCATATGCATACCATAATTATAGGTCATGAAGTTTTAGAGTGAATTCCCTGGTTTAGAAAATAGGTTTTTAACCAGTAACCATTTAGACTATCATAAGATTTTGCATTTTTCTAAACCTCAAAATTGTTGATGGTGGGAGTTGTTAAAGGTTGCATCAGATATATTTGTAGCCAGGTGGCATTTTAAAGCAGAAATCTCCAATACCAGTCAATTCTAAACGTAATATTTCATTTCAATCATCTTGTGAAGAAGGCAGAAATTTTCTGATTCAATTTAATAGAGGTAAATTCCTATTAGGCAGCAACTGCTCAAGCATAATGGTTTGAAATCAAGGGTGCCATCAAGATCCTGTAACAGAATCGCTTGACGAAATGACCTGTGCTTACCAAGGTTTGCCAAAGCATGTTCGTTATGTTTAAAAGTTACCTTGACAAGGATAGTTCATGTATGCTCATATTTCTAGCGATTTTAGCTTTGATACTTACTTGAAAGACAAAGGACAAATCAGAATGGTGTAGCTAAATTAAGTTCAAGGATAGGTAACTGGCTGTTATTGAAACTTGAGTCAATCATCTCTTGATCTCATGTTCTTGAATCATCATTATATTCTTTCAATTGTCTAGCCTACCAGTCTCTAAAAAAATAGAAGTCTTCTGATGAATATAACATATACCTTTTGCTTTCTCACTTTAGAAATTGAAGGTATAACATAACTTTTACAAATTCACATTTATATAACATTCCATTCATCCTCTCATCTACTGTTTGGGGACTATAATCGGTCCTAAGTTTTCTCTTAAAGAATTAATTCTTCCTTTAAAAATACTTATGGATTATTCAGGTTTGATATTCAGTAATAACCATCAAAATATTTGTTATGACTTAAAAACAATGTTTCCTAAAAATTAGTTTATCCTACATACAAACCCATACATTTATATATATATTTATATCAGCAGGTAAATGTTTATTAAATACTAGTAATCACAGTGTGCTAAGAACTTTATATGTTTTCTCATTAAATTCTTCCAACAATCCTATGACATAAACGTCAGTATTAACCCACCTTTTTTATATTACTTTATTTTATTCTGATTTTTTATTTTTATCTTTTTTTTTTTGGAATATAATTGCTTTAAAATGTTGTGTTAGTTTCTGCTGTGCAACATCATGAATCAGGCATCAGTTCAGTTCAGTTCAGTTCAGTTCAGTCGCTCAGTCATGTCTGACTCCTGGTGACCCCATGAATCGCAGCACGCCAGGCCTCCCTGTCCATCACCAATTCCCCGACTCCACTCAAACTCATGTCCATCGAGTCAGTGATGCCATCCAGCCATCTCATCCTCTGCCTTCCCCTGCTCCTCTTGCCCCCAATCCCTCCCAGCATCAGGGTCTTTTCCAATGAGTCAACTCTTCGCATGAGGTGGCTGAAGTATTGGAATTTCAGCTTCAGCATCAGTCTTTCCAGTGAACACCCAGGACTGATCTCCTTTAGGATGGACTGGTTGGATCTTCTTGCAGTCCAAGGGACTCTCAAGAGTCTTCTCCAACACCACAGTTCAAAAGCATCAATTCTTCAGCACTCAGCTTTCCTCACAGTCCAACTCTCACATTCATATATGACCATTGGAAAAACCATAGCCTTGACCAGACGGACCTTTGTTGGCAAAGTAATGTCTCTGCTTTTTAATATGCTATCTAGGTTGGTCATAACTTTCCTTCCAAGGAGTAAGCATCTTTTAATTTCATGGCTGTAGTCACCATCTGCAGTGATTTTGGAGCCCAAAAAAATAGTCTGACACTGTTTCCACTGTCTCCCCATCTATTTCCCATGAGGTGATGGGACCAGATGCCATGATCTTAGTTTTCTGAATGTTAAGCTTTAAGCCAACTTTTTCACTGTCCTCTTTCACTTTCATCAAGAGGCTTTTTAGTTCCTCTTCACTTTCTACCATAAGGGTGGTGTCGTCTGCATATCTGAGATTATTGATATTTCTCCCAGCAATCTTGATTCCAGCTTGTGCTTCTTCCAGCCCAGCGTTTCTCATGATGTACTCTGCATATAAGTTAAATAAGCAGGGTGACAATATACAGCCTGAACATACTCCTTTTCCTATTTGGAACCAGTCTGTTGTTCCATGTCCAGTTCTAACTGAATCAGGCATAGGTGCATAGATATCCCCTCCCTCTTGAGCCTGCAGCCCTTGCCCACCAGCCATCCAACCCCGCTAGGTTCTCACAGAGCACTGAGCTGAGCTCCCTACACTATACAGCATCTTCCTGCTAGCTGTTTATTTTACACGTGGTAGTGTGTATGTGGCAACGCTGCTATCTCAGTTCATCCCCTCCTCCTTCCCCCTCTGTGTACAAAAGTCCATTCTCTATGTCTGCACCTCTTATCTTGCCCTGAAAATAGATTCATCAGTACCATTTTTCTAGATTCCATACATCAGCATTAATATGACGTATTCTAGGCTCATTCACAGCACTACAGCCAACTCAATTTCATCTCTTTTTATGGCTGCATAATATTCCATTGTATACACCACATCTTTATCCATGCAATGGACATCTAGGTTGCTTCCATGACATGGTTATTGTAAATAATGTTTCAGTGAACCCTGGATACGTGTGTCTTTTTAAGTTGTGGTTTTCTCATGGTTTATATCCGGTAGTGAGAATGCTGAGATTAATTGTTGATATTTTTAATTTATTCTTTAATTGTGGGAACATTGTTTTACAATGTTCTATTGGTTTCTGCCATACAGCAATGTGAATCAGTCATAATTATATATACAGCCCCTCCACCTTGAACCTCCCTCCCTCCCCCACCCCCTAGGTCATCACAGAGCAGCAGGCTGCATTCCCTGTTTTTTATAGCAGCTTCCCACCAGCTGTCTGTTTCACACATGGCAGTGTAGGTATGCCAATGCTACTTTTTCCATTTGTCCCAGCCTCTCCTTCCCCCACTGGATCAGCAAGTCCATTCTCTACATCTGCACCTCCATTCCTTCCCTGAAAATAGGTTCATCAATACTATTTTTCTACATTCCCATAGATAATATGTTAATATATGACATTTGTTTTCCTGTTTTTGAAATTTCTCTCTGTATAAGAGGCTCTAGGTTCAACCACTTCACTACCACTGACTCAAATCCATTCCTTTTTATGATTGAGAAATATTCCACTCTGTGTATGTATGATGTACCATATCTTCTTTATCCATTCATCTGTTGAAACTTGGAGTACATGTGTCTTTTAGAATTGTGATTGTCTCAGGGTATATGCCTAGTAGTGGGATTACTGGGTCACATGGTAGATATATTACTATCTTTTTCTTTTTTAAGAATCTCTGTACTGTTCTCCATAATGGCTATTTTAGTTTATTTTCCCACCAACAGCGTAGGAGGGATTCATATTCTCCAGCATTTATTGTTTGTAGAGGATTTTTTTTATGGTGACCATTCTGACTGGTGTGAGGTGATACATCATTGTAATGTTGATTTGCATTTCTCTGATAATTACTGATGGTGAGCATCTTTTCATGTGTTTATTGGCTATCTGTATGTCTTCTTTAGAGAAATGTCTGTTTAGGTCTTCTGCTTAATTTTTGATTGGGCTGTTTTTTCTGATATCAAGCTGTATGAGCTGATTATATATTTTGGAGATTAGCCCTTTGTCAGTTGTTTTCTCTCATTCTGACAGTTGTCTTTTAATCTCATTTGTTGTTTCCTTTGCTGTTCAAAAAAAGCTTTTATATTTAATTCAGTTCAGTTCAGTTCAGTCACTCAGTCATGTCCGACTCTTTGCGACCCCATGGACCACAGCACGCCAGGCCTCCCTGTCCATCATCAACTCCCAGAGTTTACTCAAACTCATGTCCATCGAGTCAGTGATGCCATCCAGCCATCTCATCCTCTTTCGTCCCCTTCTCCTCCTGCCCCCAATCCCTCCCAGAATTAGGTCTTTTCTAGTGAGTCAGCTCTTCACATGAGGTGGCCAAAGTACTGGGGTTTCAGCTTCAGCATCAGTCCTTCCAATGAACACCCAGGACTGATCTCCTTTAGGATGGACTGGTGGGATCTCCTTGCAGACCAAGGGGCTCTCAAGAGTCTTCTCCAACACCACAGTTCAAAAGCAGCAATTCTTCGGTGCTCAGCTTTAGGATGTGGGTCAAAGAGGATGTTGCTGTGATTTATGTCAAAGAGTGTACTGCCTATGTTTTCCTTTAAGAGTCTTATAGTCTCCGGTCTTAAATTTAAGTCTTTGATCCATTTTGAGTTTATGTTTGTCTGTGGTGTTATGAAGCATTCTAATTTCATTCAGTCACAGGTAGCTGTCCAGTTTTCCCAGCACCACTTATTGAAGAGACTGTCTTTTCTCCATTTGTATATTCTTGCCTGCTTTGTCAAAAATAAGGTGCCCCTAGGTGTGTGGGTTTATCTCTGGGCTTTCTATCTTGTTCCATTGGTCTATATTTATGTTTTTGTGCAGTGTCAAAATGTATCAATGACTGTGGCTTTGTAGTAAAGGCTGAAGTCGGGAAGGTTGATTCTTCCAGCTCCATTTTTCTTTCTCAAGATCACTTGGGCTATTTGGGGTCTTTTGTATTTCATACCAATTGTGAAAATTTTTGTTTTAGTTCTGTGAAAAATACCATTGGTAGTTTGATAGGAATCACATGCAATCTGTAGATTGCTTTGCATAGTATAGTGATTTTCACAATATTAAATCTTCTAATCCAAGAATATAGTATATCTCTCCATTTGCTTGTGTTGTCTTTGATTTCTTTCATCAGTGTCTTATAGTTTTCTACACACAAGTCTTTTGTTTCTTCAAATAGGTTTATTCCTAGGTATTTTATTCCTTTTGTTGAAAGGGTGAATGTAATTGTTTCCTTAATTTCTCTCTCTGATTTTTCATTGTTAATGTATAGGAATGCAGGCGATTTCTGTGTATTTATTTTATATCCTGAAACTTTGCTGTATTCATTGATTAGCTCTAGTAATTTCCTGGTGGCATCTTTAGGATTTTCTGTGTGTAGTATCCAGTCATGTGCAAAAGATGAGTTTTACTCTTTCTTTTCCAATCTAGATTCATTTTACTTCTTTTTTCTTCTTTGATTGCCATGGATAGGACTTCCAAAACCTTTAAATAATCGTGGTGAGAGTGGGCACCCCTGTCTTGTTTCTGGTCTTAAAAGAAATGTTTTCATAGTAGTTCAGTTCAGTTCAGTCACTCAGTCATGTCTGACTCTTTGCGACCCCATGAACCACAGCACGCCAGGCCTCCCTGTCCATCACCAACTACCAGAGTTTACTCAAACCCATGTCCATTGAGTTGGTGATGCCATTCAGCCATCTCATCCTCTGTTGTCCCCTTCTCCTCCTGCCCTCAATCATTCCCAGAATCAGGGTCTTTTCCAATGAGTTAACTCTTTGCATCTGGTGGCCAAAGTATTGGAGTTTCAGCTTCAACATCAGGCCTTCCAATGAACACCCAGGACTGATCTCCTTTAGGATGGACTGGTTGGAGCTTGGACCTCCTTGCTGTCCAAGGGACTCTCAAGAGTCTTCTCAAACACCACAGTTCAAAAGCATCAATTCTTTGGTGCTCAGCTTTCTTCACAGTTCAACTCTCACATCCATACATGACTACTGGAAAAACCATAGCCTTGACTAGACAGACCTTTGTTGACAAAGTAATGTTTCTGCTTTTTAATATGCTTTCTAGGTTGGTCATAACTTTCTTTCAAAGGAGTAAGCGTCTTTTAATTTCATGGCTGCAATCACCATCTGCAGTGATTTTGGAGCCAAAAAAAATAAAAATAAAAATAAATAAAGTCAGCCACTGTTTCCACTGTTTCCCCATGTATTTGCCACGAAGTGATGGGAGAGGATGACATGATCTTAGTTTTCTGAATGTTGAGCTTTAAGCCAACTTTTTCACTCTCCTCTTTCACTTTCATCAAGAGGCTCTTTAGTTCTTCTTCACTTTCTGTTTTCTGTATGTTTGCCACATATGGTCTTTATTATGTTAAGATATGTTCCTTCTATGTCTACTTTCTGGTGAGTTTTTAATCATAAATGAGTGTTAAATTTTTTTAAAAGCTTTTTCTGCTTCTATTGAGATGATCATATGATTTTTGTCCTTCAGTTTGTTAATATAGTTTATCACATTGATTGATTTTCATATATTGAAGAATTCTTGCATCCCTGGGATAAATCCCACTTGATCATGGTATACGATCCCTTTAATGTGTTGTTGGATTCTGTTCACTAGAATTTTGTTGAGGATATTTGCATCTGTTTTCGTCAGTGATATTGGTCTGTAATTTTCTTTTTTGGTGCTGTCTTTGTGTGGTTTTGGTATCAGGGTGATTGTGGCCTCATCGATTGAGTTTGGGAGTTTTCCTTCCTCTGCAATTTTCTGAGAGTTGGAGTAGGATAGGTATTAGCTCTTCTCTAAACATTTGGTAGAATCTGCTCTTGAAGCTCTCTGGCCCTGGGATTTTGTTTGTTGGAAGACTTTTGATCATAGTTTTGATTTCAGTGCTTATGATTTTTCTGTTCATATTTTCTATTTTTTCCTGGTGCAGTTTTGAAATGTTATACTTTTCTAAGAATTCGCCCATTTCTTCCAGGTTGTCCATTTTATTGGCTTATAGTCACTCATGGTAGTCTCTTATGATCCATCGTATTTCTATTTTATCTGTTGTAACTTCTCCTTTTTCATTTCTAATTTTATTTATTTGTGTATTCTCCCTTTTCTTCTTGATAAGTCTGGCTAATGGTTTGTCAATTTTTTTTAAATCTTTTCAACAAACCATGTCAATGTATGGCAAAAACCACTACAATATTGTAAAGTAGTTAGCCTCCAACTAATAAAAATAAATGGAAAAAAAAGAAGCAGCTTTTAGTTTTACTAACTTTTGCTATTTTCTCTGTTTATTTTTCATTCATTTCATCTCTGATCTTGGTGATTCTTTCCCTTCTTCTAACTTTGGAAGTCCTTTTGTTCCTCTTTTTTTTTTATTTGCTTTTTGTGCCAGGTTAGGTTGTTTTTTTCATGTTTTTTCTTATTTCTTGATGTAGGCTTGTATTGCTATAAACTTGCCTCTTAGCACTACTTTTTCTGCATCCCATAGATTTTGAGTTATCATGCTCTCATTGTTATTTTTTTCTAGGTACTTTTTCATTTGTCTTTAAGTTCTTCAATGACCACTCCATTAGTCTGAAGTGTATTGTTCAGGCTCCTTGTGTTTGTGTTGTTAACTGTTTTTTTTTTTTCCTCTCCTTTTGTTGATATATGATCTTATAGCATTGTGGTTGGAAAAAATGCTTGATACAATTTCAATATTTTTCAATCTACCAAGGTTGATTTGTGACTAAGATGTGATCAATCCTCTGCCTTGTCTGCATCTATCTTGAACATCTGGAAGTTCTCAGTTCATGCACTGTTGAAGCATAGCATGGAGAATTTTGAGCATTACTTTGCTTGAGTAAGTGAGTGAGTGAGATAAGTGCAATTGTGCAGTAATTTGAACATTCTTTGGCATTGCCTTTCTTTGGGATTAGAATGAGAAAGGACATTTTCCAGTCCTCTGGCCACTGCTGTTTTCCAAATTTGCTGGCATATTGAGTTCAGCATTTTCACAGCATCATCTTTTAGGTTTTAAAATAGCTCAGCTGGAATTCCATCACCCACACTAGCTTTGTTTGAAGTGATGTTTCCTAAGGCTAACCTGTCTTCACAATACCAAGATGTCTGACTGTAGGTGAGTGATCACACCATCATGATTATCTGGGTTGTGAAGATCTTTTTTGTATAGTTCTTCTGTGTATTCTTGCCACCACTTCTTGATATCTTCTGCCTTTGTTGGGTCTATACTATTCCTATCCTTTATTGGGCCCATTTTGCATGAAATGTTCCCTTGGAATCTCTAATTTTCTTGAAGAGATCTCTAGTCTTTCCCATTCTATTGTTTGCCTCTATTTCTTTGCACTGATCACTGAGGAAGACTTTCTTATCTCTCCTTGCTATTCTTTGGAATTCTGCATTCAGATGGGTATATCTTTCCTTTGCTCCTTTGTGTTTCACTTTTCTTCTTTTCTTGGCTATGTGTAAGTCCCCCTCAGAAAACCATTTTGCCTTTTTGCATTTCTTTTTTTGGGGGGATGGTTTTGATCACTGCCTCCTGAACAGTGTTACAAATCTTTATCCATAGTTCTTCAGGCACTCTATCAGATATAATCTCTTACATCTATTCCACTGTATAATTACAAAGGATTTGATTTAGGTCATACCTGAATGGTCTAGTGGTTTTCCCTACTTTCTTTAATTTAAGTCTGAGTTAGACAATAAGGAGTTCATGATCTGAGCCACAGTCAGCTCCTGGACTTCTTTTTGCTGAGTATAAAGAGCTTCTCCATCTTTGGCTGCAAAGAATATAATCAATCTGATTTCAGTATTGACCATCTGGTGATGTCCATGTGTAGAGTCTTCTCTTGTGTTGTTGGAAGAGGTTTCTGCTATGACCAGTGCATTCTCTTGGCAAAACTCTGTTAGCCTTTGCCCTGCTTCAATTTGTACTCCAAGGCCCAGCTTGCCTGTTACTGTTACTCCAGGTATCTCTTGACTTCCTACTTTTGTACTCCAAACCCCTATGATGAAGATGACATCTTTTTGTTGTTATTTCTAGACCATCTTGTAGGTCTTCACGGAAATGTTCAGTTTCACCTCTTCAGCATTAGTACTTGGGACATAGACTTGGATTACTGTGATATTGAATGGTTTGCCTTGGAAACAAACAGAGATCATTCTGTTGTTTTTGAGAGTGCACCCAAGCACTGCATTTCAGACTCTTTTGTTGACCGTGAGGGGTAGTCCATTTCTTCTAATGGATTCTTACCCACAGTAATAGATATAATAGTCATCTGAATTAAATTTACCCATTCTGGTCCATTTTAGTTAACTGATTCCTGAAACGTTGATGTTTACTTTGCTATCTCCTTATATCTCCTTATTTCCTTACCACTTACACTGTACCTTGATTCATGGAAGTAACATTCCAGCTTCCTATGCAATATTGTACTTGACAGCATCAGACCTTACTTCTACCACCAGACACATCCACAGCTGGGTGGTGTTTTCACTTTGACTCGGTGTCTTTATTCTTTCTGGAGCTCTTTCCCCTCATGTCCAGTACAAATTGGGCATCCGGCAGACCTGGGGAGTTCATCTTTCAGTGTCATATCTTTTTGCGTTGTCATACTGCCAAGGGTCCTCAGGGCCAGAATGCTGAACTGGTTTTCCATTTCCTTCTCCAGTTGCCACTTTTTGTTAGAACTCTCCACCATGACCTGTTCGTTTTGGCTAACCCTATACTGCGTGGCTCATAGTTTCATCGAGTTAGACAAGGCTGTGATCTATGGTGATCAGTTTGGTTAGCTTTCTGTGATTATGGTTTTCATTCTGTCTGCTCTCTGATGGATGAGGATAAGAAGCTTGTGGAAGCTTCCTCGTGGGAGGGACTGGCTGTGGGGAAGAGTGGGTCTTGCTCTGGTGGTCAGGGCCATGCTTGGTAAATCTTTAATCCAATTTTCTGCTGGTATGTGGGGGCTGTGTTCCCTCCCTGTAGTCTGACCTCAGACCAAACTATGGTCAGGGTAATGGCAGTGGGCTGACAACCTCCTCAGAATGGCTCACGCCAGCCTTCTGCGGCTCTCGTGACTTGTATCTAGTGCCCCTGAGCCCGCGCAGGCCACTGTCTGCCCATGCCTCCTCTGGGACTCCCAGACACTCGCAGGGAAGTCTGGCTCGGTCACTTGCGGGGTCGCTGCTCCTTCCCCTGGGCCCTGGTGCGCACAAGGTTTTGCCGTGTCCTCCACGAGCCTGTTTCCCCACTCCTGTGGAAGTTCCGTGATCAAATTCCACTGGCCTCCAAAGTCAAATCCCTTGGGGCTTCTTCATCGCAGTCTGTCGTGGGCCCTAGGACTTCGGCAACAGTGAGAGGACTTGGCATGATTGTCTTCCAGTTTTGGGCCGTCTGCTCAGGGGCCTTATGGTGGGGCTAGAGGCAGCCTCCTCCAAGAGCACTTATGCCACGCGCCGCACCTCCCAGGTCTGGGGCAGCCCGAGCCCCTGTGCCCCCGGCAGGCCGCTGCTGCCCTGTGCCTCCGCAGGGGACGCTCAGACACTCGCGGGCACGTCCGCCTCAGTCTCTTCTGGGGTCTCCGCTCCATTCCGTGGGTCCTGGGGCGCACAAGGTTTTATTTGCACCCTCCGAGTGTCTCTGAAGAGTATGATGTTTGATTCAAAATGCAATTTCGCTCCTACTACCGTCTTACTGGGGCTTCTCCTTTGCCCTTGGATGTGGGATATTGTTTTTTTTTTTGTTTTTTTTTTTTTGGTATCCAACGTTCTCTTGTCTATGGTTGTTCAGCAGCTAGTTGCAATTTTGGTGTTCTCACGGAAGAAGGTGAGCGCACATCCTTCTACTCTGCATCTTAGTTACTCTTAATTAATTTTTGATAGTTTGATTAATATGTGTCTTGGCATATTTCTCTTTGGGTTTATCCTGTATGGGACACTCAGGGCTCCCTAGATTGGGCAGCTATTTCCTTTCTCATGTTAGGGAAGTTTTCAACTTACAATCTCCTCAAATATTTTCTCATATCCTTTCTTTTTTTTTTTCTTCTGATGAAACCCCTATATAAATGTTGGTGTTCTTAATGTTTTCCCAGCGGTCTCTGAGGCTGTTCTCATTTCTTTTCATTCTTTTCTCTTTATTCTGCTCTGCCTCAGTTATTTTCAGTGTCCTAATCTTCCAACTTCCTTATCAATTCTTCTGCCTAAATTATTCTGTTCTTTGTTCCCTTTATTATTTTTTTAAATCTCAGTTATTGTGTTATTCATGGCTGATAGCCTATTCTTTATTTTTCTAGGTCCTTGTTAAATATTTCTTGTAACTTCTCGATCCTTGGCTTCATTCTGTTTATCTGTGCCTCCATTTTATTTCCAGAGTTTTGAATCATCTTTTCTATCCTCACTCTGAGTTCTTTTTTGGGGAAATTGCCTCTTTCCTCTTAATTTGCTGTATTCTTGGGCTTCCCTTGTGGCTCAGCTGGTAAAGAATCCACCTGCAATGAGGAAAACCTGGGTTTGATCCTTGGGTTGGGAAGATCCTCTGGAGAAGGTAGAGGCTACCCACTCCAGTATTCTGGCCTGGAGAATTCCATGGACTGTACAGTCCACGGGGTCACAAAGAGTCGGACATGACTGAGTGACTTTCCCTTTCAGTTTGTAGGCTTTTACCATGTTCCTTCTTCTGCTGCATGTTTCTCTTTCTCTTCATTTTGTTTGATTTTCTGTATGTGGGGTGTCCTTTCTGCAGGTTGAAGGCTGTAGTTCCTCTTATTTGTGGGCTCTGCCCCCAGTGGGTGGGGATGGACTAGTGTCCGTGACTGTTCCTGGTTTGCAGGGACTCCTGCCTGTGTTCTGCTGGGTGTAGCTGGATCTTGTCTCTCTGAAGGGCAGTGTTGCACCCAGTGGTGTGTTTCTGGGTGTCTGTGGGCTAGGTATGGCTCTGCGCAGTCTGTGTGCTAATAGACAGTGTTGTTTGACTGTTTGATGATTTGGCGTGTGTCTTCCAGCCCTGGAAGCTTGCTTGCCTTTGAGTGGGGCCAGGCCCTAGTGTTGTGATGGAGGCCTTTGGGAGGCCTCTCATCAATTAACGTTCCATGGGGCTGGGAGTTCTCTGGTGATCCAACATCTTGGATGTGGGTCTTCCATCTCAGAGTTTCAGGTCTGACCCCTTTTTGTAGCATCAGGACTCCACAAGCCATACAGCGCAGAAGAGAGAAAGAAAGAAAGAGATAGAGGAAAGAAAGGAAAAACAAAAACACACACGGAAGTCATACAAAGAAAAAAAGTATGGACAGAAAAAAAAACCCCAAGACAAATGGAAGCAGCACTCAAAAGACAAGAACATCCAAGAAATTCACATACTGATTCTATGGAGATTAACTTGCCTTTTTGGAGGCCTATGATCTTCTGCCATTATTTTCAGGAGGTGTTCTGTAGGACTTGTTCCACATGCAGATGTGTTTTTGATGTACTTGTGGAGAGGTGGAGAGGGAGGTTGATGCCCTCAGCTCGTTCCTCTTCCACCTTGAAAGTGCCCCCTCAAAACATGTTTAGGTTTTTAAAGAAACCTGTATGCTGTTCTCCACAGTAGCTGTACCAATTTACATTCTCACCAACAGTGTAAGAGGGTTCCCCTGCTCTATACCCTCTCCAGGACTTACTGTTTGTAGATTTTTTGATGATGTCTGTTCTGGAAGTTGTGAGATGACACATCGTTGTTTTGATTTGCATTTCTCTCATAATTTCTCTCATAAGTGATGCTGAGCATCTTAGCATTATATATATATATATATGTATATATTCTTAAAAGTTATTAAGTTGGATAGTTGAATTTTTCATATTTAATGAATATTAAACATTGAAAATTCTCTTTAAAAATATTATGAACTACATCAGACATGCTTAAAGATTAAAAATTAGTGTGTATCCCCAATCCAGCTTACACAAAATGTTGAAACCATCAATGCTGCAGTCACAGATCTTCTTTTCCCCTTGTAATATTTAACCATTTTCCAAAATTTTGGTGTTATCGTTCCCATCTATTTCTTTTTACATTTTTACCTGAGATCATGTATATGAAAATTTTCAGTATTATTATTTTATTAAAATATCTTTTATAAAATCAATACTTATATGTACCAATATACAACTTTTTTCAAGGTTACATTTCTGAGAATAATTTATATTATTATATAAACAATAAGTAATTTATTTTCACTTCTCTGTATAAATCCACTGTATGAATAACTATGGTTTATATATATCCATTTCCCTGCTGATGGACATTGGACACTTAAGTTATTTCCATTTTTTTTCACTATTTTAAAACAAAACTACTGGAAACATTCTTGTCTGTGTCTCTCAATACACATATGTAAAAGATTTTCTATTTCTGTAACTTCACATGTAATTTTCATATCATAAGATGAGTTCATCTTAAAGATTTTGGTTTATCTTACTAAATATTGCCAAGATGCTCTCCAATTTGTACCCAATTAATGAATTAGAATTACCCATTTTTATGGTATTTATTTTGCATCTTGTTTACAATATCCTTATATACCAAAGCAATATATTATTTTATATATTTTTATTAATTCTGTAAAGCTTGCTATTTACTGAAGTTGAAATTTTATTGTTTTTAATTATAGAAAATTAATCAACACAAAACTGTTTTTGCCTAAGTTACTATTGACTTGCTCAAGCTGTGTATCACAAAATATTTGCTTGCTTATGCCTCACAGAATTGTTCTACAAAATTTTCTTGGCTGTTTTTATACATTTGCTTTTCCATATAATGGTGAGAATCCACTTGCCAAATTTTTAAAAACTGAATTTTTATTAGAATTGTGAAAAAATGTATGAATTAATATGAGGCTAATTACTATATAATTCAGATGTTTATCTTCTAACACATAGGCTATATATTTCTTTATAGTAATTATATTTAATGTCTTTCAACAAAGTTTTTAATATTCTTCATAAAGATTATTGCACAGTTATTTTAGAGATATTCTGAGATACTTTATAATGCTGTTTTTTTAAATGATATTTTATACATTTTAAGTGGCTATTGATAGTATATTAAAATGCAATTTTATTTTTTAAATTGCATTATGTTCAGAAAATTTGCTTATCACTTTTATTAGTATCAATTTGTCAGTAGGATCTCTTGTTCTTGTTATAAAAACCATAGTAATTGTGAATGTCAAAAGATTTTTTAATGTATTTTAGGGTCTTTGACAGTTTTATACATTTCATTCCTTCTTGTCATCCAACGTTACCTAGGTCCACCATTACTGTGTTAAATATAAACATGATAGTGTCTTTCTGTTTGCATTTGGACAAGATAGCTTTATCTTATACTTTCATTTCTTTTGGTTATTTGTTTTATAAATGTCATATCACATTTAATCTAATCTAAGAATTTTTGTATTTTAAATGAAGTGTTGACTCATTATATTTATATATTAAGATATTTGTAATAATTTTGTACTAAGTCAGTGCCATACATTTTGTTGATTTACAAAAGTACCTCACTTCTGACATCAATTTTCCTCCATATTAATCAAAATAATAAGATGATTAAGTAGTGATAACAAACAATCGTAAATTTTCACTGGTTTAAACAAAAATGTTTGCTCTACTATAATCTGCCTTATTTTACTGTCTTATTTTACTCCCACAAATTCTGCTATGTCTAAATAATTTACAGAATAGCTCTATTCATTAATATAACTCAGTGATCCAGATTGCTCCAATCTTTAGGCCCACCATCTCAGCAAGAATCCTCTTCCAAGACTGTCACGAAATGGAAGAGACAAATAGACACACCCACTGGCTTTTTAGTGGCTTAGACTGGAAGGGACACAAGCAGGTTTTGTATTTCATGGTCCACGATGACTCAGATGACCCTGTACTTGCGAGGGGCTGAGAAGGGCAGTCTCCTGTGGGTCTGAAGTGGGTGATGAAGTTAGTAGGGAACTGTATGCAGCAGCTCCCCACTAGCTCTCTATTTGAGATGTGCATAGCTCGGGGAACTCAGCGCTGTGCTCTTGGATGACCTAGAAGGGAATGATGGGTTGGGCTAGGGGAGCAGAAGCGCAAGAGTGAGGGGATACATGTGTACACAGAACTGATTCCCGTTACTGTACAGCCGAAACTAACACAGCGTTGTAAAGCAATTATACTCCAGCAATAAGTAAATATTTTAAAATAATAAAAAAGTAGTCAAAAGATAATGAACGGTAATTTCAGCTAATTACTGGTAAAATCCTGGTGGCATTTTTAAGTAGCATAACATTAAATATGGGAAATAACGGGAGGAATGGGCAAGAAGATGATACTGAGACTTTTCCAAGAAAATGGAGAGCTTTTCCATTTGTTTACAACTTTTGTGTCATTCAGAAACATTTTAAGAGATTTTGAATGTATGTTTGAAAATTTCCTGCAAAGTTTGTTTTACATCCAATTTATCTTATTCATTACTAATATTAATGGAATATTTCCTCCATCATTTTTCTTCTGGCTTGTAGTTATTGGAGTACATGAAGGTTATTGATGTTTTATATAATTAGCTATTATTATATGCTAATTTTTGTCTTATACCATAGTAAGTTATTTTCTCTTGATTCTGTTTCACTTTCCTAGTGCAAAATCAAGTCATCTGCAAATGTTAGTTAACCTCCTTCAGTATTTACTTGTTTTATCTATTTTTCCTCATGTTATTGCCTCATGTAATGGCAACAGTTTTTGAATAATTGTGGTAGTAGAATATATCCTTATCTTATTCCTGATCTTGGTGGAAAAGTTTGTAGTATCTACCCATTTTGTGTAATAAGTAGCTTTTGTGTTGAACTTAATATATCATCATGGTAAGAAAACTATTATCTGTACTGATTTTTTTTTTCAATGTTTGAGTTTTTTTAATGATTCAGAGAATTGAATTTTGTCAAAAGAATTTTCAGCATCTACAGAAATGCTCAGATGATATTTTGGTACTTTCTAAAGAAGGTAAATTATGTTAATATATAACCTTAATATTGAACTAATTTGTTCCTGGAGTAAACCCCACTAAAAAGTGAAGTCACTCAGTCATGTCCGACTGTTTGCTACCCCATGGATTGTAGCCTGCCAGGCTCTTCCATCCATGGGATTTTCCAGGCAAGAACACTGGGTTGGGTTGCCATTTCCTTCTCCAGGGGATATTCCCAGTTCAGGGATCGAACCTGGGCCTCCCACATTGCAGGCAGACTCTACCATCTGAGCTACCTGCTAATCCTTATTGGATATTATTGCATCAAAACCCATTACTTACTTATTTAGAGTTTTATTGAAGTATAATAAACAATTATAATTGTTTATATTTGATTTATATTTGGTGATTTGATATACATGGTAACATAATCACCACAACCAAGCTAATTAACAGTCATTTCCTTATATACTTAAGATATTTTTGTGTGTATGGTGAGAAGACTTAAGATCTAACCTCTTAGAAAATTTCCAGTATAAAATTCAATATTGTTGACTATAATCTTACTCATCTTGCAAAGTAGAAATGTATTCCTTGAGCAACACCTTTTCATTTTCCCCTTCCTTCTGCCCCTGGCAACCACCATTCTACTCTGCTTCTATTAATTTGACTATTTTAGATTACTAAAGTAAGTAAAGTAATGCAATCTCACATTAAAGTAAGATCATGCAGTATTTTTTTTTTCTACATCTGAATTATTTCACTTAGCAAAATGCCCTTCAGGTTTGTGTTGCAAATGGCAAAATGTCCTTCTTTTTAAGGGTTAGTAATATTCCATTACACATATAACTACTGTTCTTTGACCATTCATCCAATAACAGACATTTAGATTGTTTCTTTATTACCCATATACTTGTCTTTTTAAACTTTTTAAAATTAAAATAAAAATAATTATTAAGCTTATGCTTGAAGCATGAGAAGAATTTAGAAATTTTCTTTATTTCCTGTGTTCTAAAAAGTCTTTTGGGTCTTTAACATTTCACAGTATTTCTTGTGAAACCATATGTAATTAGAGTTTTTTTGTGCAAGCAATGGTTATTTCTTTGTAAATGTTTTGCAGTGGAAATTGCTTCTCTGTTGCTCTCTCGCTCTCTCTTTCCAGACACACACACATATGCACACTTCTTCTCTGACTCTAGCGGTAATCTGCTATAAAACATGGAATTTCTGTACAGTTGACCCTCCTAAGACCTTATCTTGTTAAGAGGGCTCTTCCATAATCCTGTATCTCTCTGGTTTCTTGAGTGCTAAATATAGGGATGACAGCATTAGTTTTCCTTGGTGATGCATTCATTGTTCAGGGTTTATTTTGCTGTTACCCTCTGACATCTGCCATCTCTGGACCATCGCTAGTCTTTTACCATGCCCATTTTGCTCAGAGTAGCTCCTGGTTAGAGTGGATCTCCCTTCTAAGAGAGAATATTTGCTGGAGATTTCTGAGCTGTACCATTAGAAGGTACACTAACCTTGCTCTTTCCCAAAGAAGTGTTATCAAGGCTTCCACAAATAGTTCCTTTGGTCTCAGATGCTTTAGGTATCACTCAGTGGTAATTAGGCTCTTCCCAGATAGCACAGTAGTGAAGAATCTGCTTGCCAGTGCAAGAGATGCAGGTCCAATCCCTGGGCTGGGAAGATCCTCTAGAGTAGGAAAAGGCAACCCACTCCAGTATTCTTGCCTGGAAAACCCCATGGACAGAGGAGCCTGGTGGGCTACAGTCTCTGGGGTCACAGAGTCTGACATGACTGAGTGGCTGAGCAGGCACACATGCAGTGGTAATTAGAATCCCGAGGTTTTATCACACTTCTCATTGCACTGAAAATGTACTCAGTATTTGCTTTTGTTTTTCAAAGAGAGTTTTTAGAAGAGCTTTAGGGTCACAGCAAAATTGACAGAAAGGTACAGAGATTTCCTATATACCTCCAGCCCTACACATTAATAGCTTCCACCATTACTAACAGCCCCCACCAGATTTACACATTTGTGACAATTGATGAGCCCACACTGGCGCACTATAACCACCCCAAATCCAATGGTTCACATTAGCATTCACTCTTGGTGTTGCACATTCCACAGATTTGGATAAACATATAATGATTGAATTCATTGTTACAGCATCATGCATAGTATTTTCTTTGCTCTAAAGATATTCTTTGTTCCACTTATTCAACTCTCCCTTGCCTCCCCAACCACTGGCAACCACTGATCTTTTTACTATCTCCATCATATCATTTTCTTTTCCAGAATGTCATATAGCTGAAATCACACAGTATGTGGTTTTCTCAGTTTGTCTTCTTTTACTTAAAGGTCCTACCTAGCTTTTCATGGCTTGATAGCTGGATTTATGAAAATGCTATCTTGCAGTTTCTGGGCACACATATTTGATATATTAAAAATGAAGAATATTCTTCATTTCCACAGTAAAGTGCTCACTCTGATTTCTTTGAAACCTTCTCTTTTATGTTCCACTTTTGTTTGTCCAAGGAGAAGAAAAGCAACAGAGGAAACACAAGGTTACATGTGAACTAAGACTTGGTCTCATGCCTGGGAGTCATTACAGATTGACAAGGAAGGTGGCAAGCTAAAAAGTGCTCTGCAATCCAGCTTGGGTCCAATGTGCCAGTTATTCAGATTGTTCTAGAAAACTCAGAAGTTTGGAACTGGATATGAAATACCCTTCATTTTAATTGATAGCATATTTTAAAAAGCATATTCAAGTCAAACTACACTTTGTGAGCTCTTTCTGAGCAGCAGACTTTCTACATACAAAGTTTTACTGAACTCTTAAACTTCAGTATTATTATTACATCTGATCATCTGGATTTCTCTGTGTCTGGAAGTGAGCACATGGATGGCATATTACATTTTTTACTTTTATATCTAAAAATCTCACTGGAAAGGATAGACTTTATTTTTTTTTAATTGATGAGGTATGATCTACTTCTTTATCAGTAAAATCTCTTTGTCATTTCTCATTTAAACACCTGTTGGTTAAATTATGTGGGTTTTTTTTTTTTTTTTCCATTCCATGCTTTTGGTTTATTTTAGACCTTGACAAATTGAACACTTTTACTTTTTCCTCTCAGATATTCTATGCCTGATGCTTCTTTTACTACACCAACATAAAGGATGGATTAATGATTTTACTAGAAAGACAGGGACATCCATCTACAAAGTCCTCACGGGCATCGCAGGCCTGTATAGTGCTCTAGATAATTACGAGAGCAAATGCCCAAAGGAAACATGATAAAATGGCAGAATGGGAGGAATGAAGTAGAATCAGACTGTATTATTTTAAACAAAATATTTGTGTAACTCATAAGATATATGTGTTTACAATGCATTTAGGAACAAAAATAAAAAAATAAAAAGGAAAGAAATGAAATTAATCAGACAATTCAAACAAACAAAAAAACCTGGTCTTTTTTTGTTGTTTGTTTGTTTCTAAGTATGTCTTTTAATAAACTTTCAGCATACAGTAAACCTCTCCTGCCCATGCTCAGCTGTTTCACTCCTGTCCAACTCTTTGAGACCCCCGTGGACTATAGCCTGCCAGGCTCCTCTGTCCGTGGGATTTTCCCAGCAAGAAATCCTGCCATGGATTGCCATGCTCTCCTCCAGGGGATCTTCCAAACCCAGGGACTGAACCAGCATCTCCTGTGTCTCCTGCATTGCAGACTGATTCTTTACCATTTAGTCACTGGAGAAGCCCAGGAAACTTCTAACTCTTCCTAAATCACAGTGTACTAAAAGCCTTCCTTCCTTACTACTTTTCAACTTGGAAAATTTGAAGTATGTTTTAAGTTATCTTTATTGTAACCACCACCTACCAGAACACAGTAGGTACTCAACCACTATTTTTAAAAATAATTCTGAACTAATTCTGTAAAATCAGTGTTGTTTGTCACATGTGGACACTGAAATGTCTGCTTGATTAGCTAAGTTGTCAGATAATGAATGGACAGAGATTTCCTTAGATAAGTCTCCCAGTCTTTACAAAGGAGATCTGTTTTCATTCTGAGGCACAAGCTTGACACTCAACCAACCAGTTGATATCCATTTCTCCTTTTGACTTCACTTGCTTGTATAGCTCCTCAGAGTAAGCCAGAGATGAGAGCTGATGGCCTTCTCATTAAGAACATTATCTAGAGTTTAAAATGATGACTATATAAATGCTATTCACCACTGAGCCATGGAGCATAATTTTATTTATTTCTTTTATTTCCTTAGCTTATTTATTATTTCTTTTATTTCCTTAACTTCTTATTTTCCTCAGAGTGAATTTTATCTTATTTCCTCTTGCTTTTTTTTTTTTTTTTTAGATATTTTTCTATTATGCAACTTTACATATCCAGCCAAATCTCCTTGAAGTACATTCTGACTTAGCAGGTGTATTGTCAGTTGAATCTTCTTAAAGAGTCTCTACATGCTTCCTCTCACCAGCTTCAATTTGGACTTTGTTCTACTTGTAGAATACAAGAATTCAAGATTCTTGCTTCGTCATCATCCTGGAGTCTCCCTTTGCCACTCTGCCGTATTTTAATTCCTTGATTTCTGGGTCCTATCACATGTATTCCCCCTTTAAAATTTTTTGTTTGATTTCTCATTTTGGTTGAGGAGTCTACAGTCTTTGCTTCCTGTCCGAAGTTTTCTTTATCCTAAACTTTGTGCCCCCTTCATGGATCACAGCCTTGTCATGGTGAAGGGGCTTGTGTAAATCAATGAAGCTATGAGCCATGCCATAAAAGACACTTGTTCCTTAGAAGGAAAGCTATGACAAACATAGACAGTGTATTAAAATACAGAGACATCACTGCAGAGACATCACTATACAGACCAGTCAACAAAGGTCTGTACAGTCAAAACTATGTTTTTTCCAGTAGCTATGTACAGATGTAAGAGTTAGACCATAGAGAAGGCTGAGCACCAAAGAAATGATGCTTTCAAATTGTGGTGTTGGAAAGGACTCTTGAGAGTTCCTTGGATGGCAAGGAGATCAAACCAGTCGATTCTAAAGGAAATCAACCCTGAATATTCATTGGAAGGGTTGAAGTTGAAGGCTCCAAAACTTTGGCCACCTGATGGCAAGAGCTGAATCTTTGAAAAAGACCCTGATGCTGGGAAGGATTGAAGGCAAAAGGAGAAGGGAGTGGCAGGGTGTGAGATGGTTGGATAGCGTCACCAATCCATTGGACATGAATATAAGCAAACCCTGGGAGATAGTGAAAGACGGAGGAGCCTGGTGTGCTGTAGTCCACAGCGCCACAAAGAGTCAGACACAACTTAGTGACTGAACAACAATGCCAAAATCTTTGTACAAGAGTTTAACTAGATGTAGAAATCTGGATTGGATATCATTTTTGCTAAGTAACTTGATGTTACTGTTCTTTTTACCTTCAAGTGTTCCACCTTAAAATTAAAACAGTAAAAATTATTCTTTTCTTTGAGCTTTTCTTCTGAGACGAGTTGCTTTTAGAGGAAACTTTTAAAATACTATTTTTGTGTTCATGATTTGAAATTTAATGGTGATATATCCTGGTGTGCATAAGTCTTCACCCATGGTCAAGTACTTTCAAATAGGAAACACATTAACTTTAACTCTTGGAAGTATTAATGAATTATTTTTCTTTTCTTTTTTTTTTTTTTTTTACTCAGTTTTCTCTGCTGTCTCTTTTTGGACTTTCTACTGCTAGGATTTTGAACAACTAGACTAGCAGTTTAATTTTTTAAAATTTTATGTCCTATATTTTATTCCATTTTGTTTTGTCCTTGTTTGGGGGAGCAGAATCTTTCCAAAAATTCTCTGGCATTTTTCTATTCCAGTTTCATCATTTTAATTCTGGAAAGCTTGACTTTGGTTTCTGATTTTTCTTTATTGTAAATATGGAATCCTCTTTTTATGGACCTAATAGTTGTAGTATATCTCAGAGACAGTCAAGGTTAATGTTGTATTTTTTGAGTTAGCCAATTTAAATGGTAGAAAATTCTTCCACCGTGGTGGTGGTGTAGCCACGCATTCTGGGAAACCAACTCACTCAGAAGGACAATGCAGATAGTGGAGTGCAGCTTATTACACCGGCGGGCCCAAGGCAGAGTCTCCTCTTAGCCAAGGACCCCAACCAGCATTTGTGAAAATCTTTTATACCCCATGTGTACGTGTCCAAACCCACCACCCCAAATTCCTTGAGACTTACATAAACTAAGGAAGGGTAAATACAGTGCCAATAACCCCATCACTCATGTGCCACGTGCTCAGACAGTTAAACAATTAGCCAATAATCAATAAGCCCGAGGTTACACTCCGACAAGTACAGAAAAATTGATGGCCTGTCTGGAGGAAGGGGTGGTTAGTGTATGTGTTCTCTTAGGCGAGGAGTAACCTGGACACGATCTTCAAGGGTCCCCTGTCCGGAGGGGGTCTTATCCTTCTGTTGTCGTTTCCACAGGCACTAAACACAGAGTTCACAGTCTATTGGAGAGGTGGCCGAGCGTGGTCAGCGTGGACAGGCCCGAGGTGGAGCCCAGGCCCTGTGAACTCCTTCTTCAGTGGGTTTCACGGTACTAACAGCAGTTTAGGGTTACCAACACGTAGGCGCTGAATGAGGAGTAGGGAGAAGATACTAGCAGTTGGCTCTTGTCCCAAAGCTAGTTGGCCCCAGTGTACTATTGGATGACAGTTTACCGAAAGGTACTTCTTTCTTTGATTTATTCGATGTTTGCTTTCCTTAGCTAAATCAGCTGGAAACTCCCAATGTCAATGTCTATAGTGTTTTCTCTTAGGTTTCTGTGTTTTTCAAAAAATGATCTTCTAGTACCCTGTCTAAAGAATAACTGTTAGCGTTTCCAAAGCAGAGGCAGGAAGGACTTGTACTCATTCCAGAATGTATTTGCTGATTCCTTTGTTTTCTGTAGAGTATGTGCAATTCATACTATTCAGATATGAATGGCCTCCTTTGGATAGATACCCTCTTTTACCTCTTTAGAAAATAAGTCTTCTGCATTTTATGGCACTCAGAATTTGCATAATGAAGGCCTGTGGGCCCTTGGTAGCAATTGGCTGTAAAGACAGAGTTTTTGTTTGTTTGTTTGTTTTGTTTTAATATGTATGATTTTGGCTCACATTGTTTAGAAATGAAAGTAAGACAATAACAAAAATAAATATTTTCATGGTATCCCATCAAAACTCTGTACTGCTAAGGCTCTCTTTACAGAAGATTTTATTTAAATTTCTTTCTATAGGAAAAAAAAAAAGTTTCTCTGTATAGCCACGAGTTCTTAATTTAAGTCAAAGCATCAAGAGTTCTTACAACAACTATAAATGTCACTTAGTCCCCATTGCATTGACCTCCATTGAAGTCATGAAAGCTTCTGTGGAGCATAGTAATTTTTAGTCACTGTCATTGAAGACTTGTTAAATTCCTAGGATCTTATTCAATATTTGGGGACTTCAGTTTTTCTTACTCTTATTTGGGGTATATATTTTCTTTAGTTTAATAATGTAAAAGTGGGCTTTGGACTATAGCTGAGCAATGACATATTACTCCTCTTAAATCCAATGATATTCTGGTTATATCTATTGCATTTTCTGAGAAATTATGTTCATATATTCTTGAGAACACAATAAAATTTATAACTTTTTTTTCCATTTTCAATCCTTTTTATGCTTTAGTATATTTGATAAATTACTTGCATATCTCTTCATCTGTAGAAGTATCATTAATGATGATCAATGAATAAAAATAGTGAAGGGCTATATTTCTGACAAATATATAATAAATGGTATGCATACAAATGTTTAATAACATTTTCAATAATTTTTTTGATACTCTAGACCCTTTGGCAGAATTAATTCTTTTTACATTAATGAGAGATTTGAGAGTTTTTGACACAAGGAAGAACTATATATAATTCTACATTGAAATTTGTCTCATGTAGAAAAGTTAAATAAAGTACAACTGAGAATCATTTTAGTAAAACTCTGTTAATAAATCATCACTGAATTTCAGGAATTTGTGATATCATTGTGAGAAAATTATGCTTCTTTATTTCAAACTGATGCCAGCTCTATTGGGTAAATAATTTTTATCTGTGCATGCTATCATCTGAATTAGGAAGTATGTGTATATATTTTGAGCTACTTACATTATAAGCTTTAGTGGTAATTTGAAAGGTATACAAAAATGTTCTTTTGTACATTAGAATAAGCACCTTTTTATTTATTTTTTTATTTTAACTTCAATTAAAGAAGTTAGTATTAAATTTAGTGATGCTTGATTTCTTGAGAAAAGTTTGCTACAGAGGTGTTGACTTAGATTTTCATTTTAATATGAAATTAAGACTTCTGAAATGCTAGCATATAATTTATTTATCAGTGTTCTTCATAAGCAAAGTGCAGGCTCTCAGATAGTGCAAACCAAGAAATTAGATGTCACCCAGTGTATATACAGAGAATGAACCTGATTTCATAATTGTTGATTTGTTATCTTTGGTCTTTGTATTTTATTAAGAAATATATTTTAATATTTATTTACAAATTAACAACATAATAAATATAAACCAAATGACACTATAAAACTATTAGTTAAAGCCTTATTGCTTATACCATCCTTTTGGAGAATAATATGGCAAATTTTTTTTTAAGTAATGATTGTTTCATACCTTTCAAAAATGTCATCAGATTCTAAATAATTGAGCCCAAATAAATAATTCAAGCAAAGATATACACTCTGAGTTTTTTTTTGTAGTGCTCGGGATACATAACAAGTTGAAAACAGTATAAAAGTCTTATAAGAGTAAGATATCATTCAAGTAAAATATAAAAAATGTTGACTCAGTGGCATTTTAAGAGGTTGTTTAAATTATAATACAGTGGTTACATAAAAATACAGATCAGTGTTTATGAACTAGTAATAAGTGAATAAGTGGCACACACAGTACAGGTACATAATTAATATAACTGCCAAAATATTGATGCTCATGCACAGAAATGGAGAGCTTCCCTGGAGGCTCAGACAGTGAAAAATCTGCCTTCTCTGTGGGAGATGCAGGTTCAGTCCCTTGGTCTAGAAGATTCCCTGGAGTAGGAAATGACAACCCACTCCAGTCGTCCTACCTGGAGAATTCCATGGATAGAGGAGCCTGGCGGGCTACAGTCCATGGGGTCACAAAGAGTCGGACACAACTGAATAACTAAAACACAGACACACACACACACACAGATGGAAAGGTAATACACAAATGCAAAGACTTATCAGTAAGGTCATGAAACGGGATAGTTTTAGAAGGCTTCTTATCTCATTAGCAAAAGAGTAACACAAATATTCGATTCAAAAATCTCAATTTTTTAATATTGCAGACATGTTCTGCTATTGATTTTAAACTAATATAATTTTTATAGTAGAAGCTAATTATTTTAATTATTCATTGAATAGGTTAAATGTACAACTTGGCATAGTACAGAATCTTATAGCCCATAGATTCCAGATTCAATATTGCTGAATTAAATGTTAAATTGTGAATAAAATGTTATCTTCATTGACCCTTAGAAAGGTTTTACTCTAGTTGTTTTAGATGTAAGGTTGCATTGTTTATTTGAGATTTTCTTGTTTCCTGAGGTAAAATCGTTGCTGTCAACTTCCTTCATAGAAGTGCTTTTACTATGCCGCATAAATTTTGGATCATTGTATTTTCATTTTCATTTGTCTCCAAGTATTTTTTGACTTCTTTGATTTCTTTAGTAATCCATTGGTTGGTTAGCCCTCATGCGTTTTTTTCTGTTTTTTGTTTTTTTTCCCTTGTAGTTGATTTCTAGCCTCATAGCAGTGGCTGTAAAGATGCTTGATGTGATTTTAGTTTTCTTAATTAATTTAGGCTAGCTTTGCGGTCCGAGAAGGCAATGGCACCCCACTCCAGTGCTCTTGCCTGGAAAATCCCATGGACGGAGGAGCCTGGCAGGCTGCAGTCCATGAGGTCGCTAAGAGTAGGACACGACTTAGCGACTTGACTTTCACTTTTCACTTTCATGCATTGGAGAAGGCAATGGCAACCCACTCCAGTGTTCTTGCCTGGAGAATCCCAGGGACGGGGGAGCCTGGTGGGCTGCCGTCTACGGGGTCGCACAGAGGCGGACACGACTGGAGCGACTTAGCAGCAGCAGCAGCTTTGCGGTCCAGCCTCTGCTCTATCCTGAAGAATGTTCCATGTGTACCTAAAAGGATTATGTATTCTTTTGCTTTCAGATGGAATGCTCTCTATATATCTGTTAAGATCATTCAGTGTAATATGTATACAATTCTGTGTTTCCTTACTGATTTTCCGTCTGGATGCTCTATCCACTGATGTTCCCCACTAATATTGTCAAGTCCTATCAATTTCTCCTTTGTCTTTGTGTTATATATTGAGATGCTTCTGTGTCGTTACATATGTATTTACAATTATAAGCACATCTTGGATTAACCCCTTCACCATTATGTAGTGTCCTTTTTTGTCCCTTTTAACAGGATTTTAAAACTAATTTTTTTTTTCTTATATAAGTATTGCTATCCTGGATTTCTCTTGATTTCCATTTGCATGGAATACTTTTTTCCATATCTTCACTTTCAGTCTATTTATGTCTATAGATCTGAAGTGAGCCTCTTGTAGGCAGCATATGCATGAGTCTTATTTTTGAATCTACTCAGCCACTGTATGTCTTTGGGTTGGAGCATTTAGTCTCTTTTACATTTAAGGTAATTATCCATATGTATGTTCATATTGCCATTTTGTTAATTGTTTTGGATTTGTTTTTGCAGATCTTTATTCTCCTTTTTTTCTCTTGTTCTTTTCTGTTGTGATTTGATTACTATTTCTAGTTTTATGTTTGGCTTCCTTTTTGTCTATATATCTGTTATATGTTTTTGGTTTGTGGTTACCATGAGGTTTTGGATAGCAGTAACATATATATATATATAGATAGATAGATAGATAGATATATTGGAGAAGGCAATGGCAACCCACTCCAGTACTCTTGCCTGGAAAATCCCATGGACAGAGGAGCCTGGTAGGCTTCGGTCCATGGGGTCGCTAAGAGTGGGACACGACTGAGCGACTTCACTTTCACTTTTCACTTTCCTGCACTGGAGAAGGCAATGGCAACCCACTCCAGTGTTCTTGCCTGGAGAATCCCGGGGATGGGGGAGCCTGGAGGGCTGACGTCTATGGGGTCACACAGAGTCGGACACGACTGAAGCGACTTAGCAGCAGCAGCAGCATGTATATATTTAATATACATATGTATTACACTTTGTGCATCCCTGAAGTGCTTTTTTAAACGTTGACTGTCTGGGTCTTTATGGCTCCATGGGCTCTCTCCGTAGTTGTGGAGAGGGGGCCACCCTCCACCTGCGGTGTGCAGGCTTCTCACTGCCGTGGCTTCTCTCGGGAAGCATGGGCTCCAAGGTGCTCAGGCTTCAGGAACTGTGGCACGTGGGCTCGGCAGCTGTGGGTCCTGGACTCTAGAGCCCAGGCTCAACTGTGGTTAGCTGCAGACAGGCTTAGCTGCTCCATGGCATGTGGGATCCTCCCAGAGCAGGGCTCCATCCTGTGTCTCCTGTATTGGTAGGCAGGTCCTTTAGCTCCAAGCCACCATGGAGGCTGCTCCCTTAGCTTCTTATCGAGGATTCGCATGACTTCACTATTTTGTGTTTTACCCTTCCTGATAGCGTGGAGTGTGAATGCTTCCCTACCCTTATGGTGTGTTTGCCTTTACCAGTGAGCTTTTCATTTTATAATTTTCTTGTTACTAGTTACGACTTTTTCTTTTCTGCCTAGAGAAGCCCCTTAGCATTTGCTGTAAAGCTGATGTGGTGGTGCTGGATTCTTTCGCCTTTTGCTTGTCTGTGAAACATTTGACTTCTCCATCAAATCTGAACAAAAACCTTGCTGTGTAGAATTTTCCTCACTGTATGTTTTTCTCTTTCATCACTTTAAGTATATCATGCCGCTCCTTTCTGGCCTGCAGAGTTTCTGCTAAAAAAGTAAAAAAAGAATCAGTTGATAGTCAATGGGAGTTCCTTTGTATGTTATTTGTTGCTTTTCATATTGTCTCTTTATAATTTTTGTCATGATTACAATGTGTCTTGGTGTGTTCCTCTCTGAGTTCATTTTGTGTGGGACTCTTTCTGCTTCCTGGAGTTTGGTAATTGTTTGCCTCCTAAGATAAGGAAATTTGAAGCCATTATCTCTTCAGATATGTTCTTAGGCCCTCTATCTCCCTCTTCTACTTTTGGGGACCCCTATAATGTGAATATTAGTGATGCACTTGTTCTACCAGAGGTCTCTTGTTTCTTCTTTTCATTCTTTTCTTTTTTTTTTTTTTTTGCTGTTCTCTATTCAGTGGTAGTGATTTCCACCACTCTGCCTTGCACTTCCCTGATCCAGTCTTCTGTATCATTTAGTCTGCTATTGATTCCTTCTAGTGTATTTTTCATCTCAGTTATTGTATTCTTCATCTATGTTTGGCAGATCCTTATATTTTCTAATTCTTATTGAAAAAGAAAAAACAAACAAACTCACAACTTCGCATCTCAGTCATCTCACTCTGAGCACCCAGTTCTTTGATCACATTTTCAATCCTAACTCTGAACCCTATCTCCTCTTCACTTAGTTCTTCTTCTGGGATCTTAACTGTCTCTTTGTCCGGAACACATTGCTCTGCTACTTCATTTTATCTAACTTGCTCTTTGTATTTTTATGCCTGTGATAGGTCAGGTACATTCCTTGACCTTGCAGACATGGCCTTCTGTAGGAGACGTCCGCTGCATGCTAGCAGTGCAGTCCACATCACTCAGGCTGTGTGCTCTCGAGGTCTCTGCTGAGAGACTTCATGGGTCTTCCTGCTGTGACTGGCTCTGCGGGTGATCAGGGAGGCTTGGATGTCCCCTCGTCCAGTTGGTTGCCAGGCCCTGCCTTGTGACGCTGCTTCTGGCTCTTGTTTAGCAAGGCCTGGCCACAAGGTGAATGGCTGCAGAACCCCAGGGCTCGTTCTGTTCTACTGGTGAGTGGATTCAGGGCCCCGAAGAATCTGAGGCTATTGTGCACGAACTGGCAGGTGAAGCCAGATCCTCTGGTTAAGGCCAGACTACTGGCAGGAAGAGCTGGTTGCCGGAGTCTGACTGCAGACTCCAGGAACCCCAGAGCTCCTTTCAGATTGTTGGGGGTGGGGGGGTGCTAGTTCCTGACACAGTTGAGTACGACGCCTGAGGCATCTTGAAAGCTTCACTGGCCCAATAATGGGCAGGTCCAGGACCCAGCTGGCCTCAGAGCAGGGTCTAGCCTGCTGTGGGTGCGTGTGGCTCACAGGCCACAGGATCCTAATTGTCTTGCTTCTGGTATTTGCCCCCACCCCGGTGGATGAGACTAGTCCAGCAGGTCTCCTGGTGGGAGTGGTCAGTGCTGCCCCCTGGTGGGCAGAGCTGAGTCTTGGCCCTCTGGAGTCACGGCCATGTCCAGGGGCACCTCTGGCGGTGGCTGAAGGCTCAGCAAGTCCCTAGGCAGCCTGCCCTCTGGTGGGCGGGCTGTGTCACTGCCCTCTGAGCTGCTGGGTGGCGCCAGGTTCCGGCTCTAATGAGTTAAGGGGGCACCGCCAGCAGCAGCGTCCGTGTGGCTAGACGTGTCTGCCACCAGTGTCTGTGCTCCCAGGGTGAGCTGCCGCTGACCCCTGCCTCTCCCGGAGGCTTTCCAAGACCAGCAGGTGGCTCTCACCCGACCTCCTCTCAAGTCATCACTTTTGCCCTGGGTTCCAGGGCACAAGCTATTTTGTGTGTGCCCTTTCAGAATGAAGTCTCCTTTCTCCCACTTGTGTGTAGCTCCTGAAATTAAGCCTTGCTGGCCTTAGAAATCAAATGCTCTAGGTTGCCAGAGTGTCGTTTTCCTGGCCCCGGACCCTTGAAAGAGGGAGCCTGACGTGAGACCCAGAATTCTCATTCCCATGGAAAAGCCTCAGTAAAATTATTCTCTGGTCTGTGGGTAGCCCCCTGCAGGAGGATGGAACCTGATTATGTAACGAGTCTGCTTCTCCTACCCACCTTGCTGCGGCTCCTTCTCTATGTCTTTCATCGTTGAGGATCTTTTCTGGTTTCTTCATCTTTTTCATCAGCGGTTGTTCTGCAGATAGTTGTGATTTTGGTGGACTCGTGAGAGAAAGTGAACTCAGGGTCTTTCTGCTTCCCCATCTTGGCCACTCTCTAGCCTTATCTTATCAACATACAATTCATTTCATTGATTATCAGTAGTATTGCATACGATTCAGTGAAACTATTCTCTGAATTGATGACCAGATCATTAGACAAAATAAGTGATTTTTTTTCCTTTTTATGTTCAATTTATTATTCTTAAATAATTTTTGCAGTTATACAAATTAAATTCTGCTACTTAAGCTTTTAAGTAATTGCCTTTGATGAATACAAATTCATGTATTAGAACTGTCCCATAAAATTGAGGCATATAATTTAATTATAGTTATCACTATTGTATTTCCACTTCAAAATATATTTCCATAAAAATTCATACAGACACAGTGATCCACAGTTTCAATACTAGAATATTAAAAAAAAATTGTTGAAAGCTCACACTAATTGAACACTTACTATGTGCAAGTTTGTTTATAGCAATTATTTCATTTAATTATCCTGCTCATAATAATATTTACACATTTTCAAAATAACTATGTTGTATAACTGTGTAGCTAATAAAGGGTAAAAGCACAGTTGAATCCTAAACAGATATGCTTAAGAGCTTATGTGATTAGCCACTACCACATACAGCTTCCCATGAAATTATAAAAATATCTGTTACATCATTAAGAACTTACAATGTTTACTGGTGATATATCCATACATTTGTCTGTATGTATGTATGCATGCACCTCCATGGATTCCTGTATATGTATGTATGTATATATTTCTATATGCATGTTTGTATGTGCATAGCTATTTATACCTGTGTAAGTGGATATAAATATAAAAATATATAAACATTTATGTATATAGTCTATAAGCCTTAGCATATATACAGCAAATAATCAGGGACAATTTTTAAGAGTCTCTTGTGAAAGTTAGTTCGAATAGCATATGTGTCAAATTTATTATCAGACAGCTGTTTCAGAGTTTTTACTTAAAGCAATGCAGATTGAAGTGTCTTAGACTCAATGGTCTTGGTGTTACTTCACCTTTTCCAAAAAAGTTTTAAGAAGGAAAGAAAAAGCAAGACATCTACACTAAAGCCTGATTGAACTTAAGTTTACACAGAGTTTTCAATCTGAGCGTATAGATCAGATTTCACTTGCGTAAGGAGGTCCGTAGTCATCAGAGAGCTGAGTGCAGTAGTAAGGGGTGTAGCCGGTTCTGTGATAAATAGGAGAGAAATGGCTTAACAGCAAAAGCCGTGATTATCCACAGCTCTCAGTTTACAATTAGTTTTCTTTGACAGTTATAGTCATAAATGCCAGCTTTAATCATGTGTTCAGGCTGAATTAGGCTCTGCCAATGCTGGAAGAGATCTAATACGCTTTCTTTCCTACTCATAATGAAATAATAATGCAAATTCACTACATTGATGGGACGACCCATGTGAATTTATTATAGTCCTGGAGAAGTCTCTTGAAAGAGATAAATTCTTTCTGGGTACAGACTTGAGGTAATTCAAACCAGACAAGGAAAAAAATGGAGCTGTCATCAGAGGCCAGGATATGGAATGGATTTAATTTGTATGAATAGGCTTTTTAATAAGTATAACAGGGCTAAGCTCCAGCTTTAGCCGGGGAATATTACCGCTGTCAGTTTCCAAATTTGGATGCACCAACTTTATTTTGGAGGATAAAGACCATTTCCAAAACGCATAACAGCACAGGTCACTGTAGCTAAAAGCACTCTATGCGGCAGCCATGGCGAACAGTTCTAATTGTGGGAGTTAAGTCAATAGGACAAAGGTCTTCATCAATTGGCCAGTGTCAAATGCAGTGGGCATTTCCAGCTTCTGTGTAAATGTACATTTTGGGCTCCAGAAGACATGTAAATAAAATAGAATATAGTTTAGTGGCTTGCTTTTTATTTGAGTAAGAAGCATGTTAATTTAATACCACCTAAAGGATGAGTAATCATTTTTGAAACAAACAGAGGAAGCATAAGTAAAGCACAGTTTGAAAACAATACAAAAAACACAGACTTCCATCATATCAACACTCAAGGAACCAAAATTTGACCACCATAAATATTTTAGACTGCTAAAAATTCATGTAAATTGGCTAGTATATATATATATATATATATATATACATATATACAGGGCTAAACTAATATATATATTTTCTCCAGAGGCTATATGACAAACTCAAGCTGTTTCCTCAACATTTTAAACTGTGTCAGTATCAGTGAAATAGAACAAGGGAAACATTAGCCTTTTGGTTTAATATCATTGATTAGAAATATAATAAAATAACTCAGGATAGATGAGAGTACAACAGAGCAAAGCAAAACATTTCAAAAAAATCTGAAACAAATTTCAACATTTTAAGTGAAAGATACTCATTTTCTCAATTTATTGTTTGGATCCATTGAATAGGGCTTCCCAGGTGGTGCTGATAGTAAAGAATTGCCTGCCAATGCAAGAGACACAAGAGTCGTGGATTCAATCCCGGGTCAAGAAGATCCTCTGGAGAAGGGACTGGCAACCCACTCCAGTGTTCTCACCTATAAAACCCCATGGACAAAGGAGCCTGACAGCCTACAGACCATGGGGTTGCAAAGAATCGGACACGAGCATGCGTACACAGACACACACACCCACGCACGCACACACACACATGCACACACACACGCACGCACTCACACTCACGCACGCATGCGCACACACCCCCACGCCCCCATACACACATTGCATACGTTATTTTGCCTTTTGCATTAACCTGAAGTGTGTGTGCGCTCAGTTGCTCAATGGTGTCTGACTCTGCAGCCCTAGGACCTACAACCCGCCAGACTCCTCTGTCCATAGGGTTTTCCCAGCAAGAACACTGGAATGGATTGCCATTACCTCTTACAGGGGATGGTCCAGACCTAGGCATTGAACCAGTGTTTCCCTTGTCTCCTGAGTTGCAGACAAATTCTTTATTGCTGCACCACTGGGGAAGAATACTGCTTATTAATTTTAGGAACCTATTAGACTTCAAGTCATTGTTATTTCTCAGATTATATTAATTTTTATGAATAAAATTCCAAGTGCATTTTTATCTGAAATTATTACAACATGACTCTTAAATTTGTTTTACATGTGAATTGAGCAGTCTTTATATAGTGAAAAGTATCATTCATTTTATACAATGCAGGGTCCACTATTCATGAAACACTAAAAATAAGGTCACTTAATAGATTATCAGGAAATTCCCTGGTGGTTCAGTGATTGAGACTCGTCCTCCCAGTCCAGAAAAGCAGTTTGGATCCCTGGTTGGGTAACTAATATTCTGCATACCACATGGTGCAGTCAAAAAAAAAAAATCATCAAAGAATAAGCTACAGATAAATTCAATTATTTCTCCAGAAACCCTTGTGAGGATTTTAACTACATCAAAATAATGTATTTCTATTGTTTTCTGGTTAGCCCTATTCATGTGGACTCCTTTGTTACAAGTTATCATTTAATTTTTTTTTTCATTCAACAAACCTCCAAATCATGTCTACACACTTACTGTGCTGAAAGAGTCCGTTTTACCTGGCAACGGCTGCACTCTTCACATTACAGTTATAACTGTAGGACTATCAGTAATCACTGCATCCTAAAACAAAGAATGAATGTACATCACTACAGGGATTCTTAGAATAGAGACCTACCCTATAAGTTATGTAGTATGTAATGCCATGTGGGAAAAATGTGTGAAACTGTGGGAGAAAGCAAAAGGTGAATAAGAGGACTTTTGTTCTTGCAAAGACTGTATGATGTTGAATTTAAAAATTTTGAGTTTGATAGTAAATAGGGTAAGTACTACAAGGTGAAATTTATGGTAAATTGTATGTCTGATAGGTTAAATGTACTTGATAAAAAATCAGTAGCAATGTAAAAGTTCGATAAATTTTTCAGATAGTGAAAATTACTGAAATGTTGTTTAATGAATAATCAAATAGTTAGAATAAAACAGTGAAATCAATATATATTTTCAGTGGAACTGGTGTGGAAGAAAAGTTGAAGTGTTTAATTTATATTGTAAAAGGAACAGCAAATGTGTTCTTCAATACATACTTCAGGAGCAGTTTGACAATCGTTAGTTAATAAACAGATATCACGTATTTTTAATGCCCCATATAAACAGTCAGTACTTGAATATACCCCAATTATACTAAAATAAAGGCATATATTTTTATGTTTCAGTTCAGTTCAGTCCCTCAGTCATGTTCAACTCTTTGTGACCCCATGAATCGCAGCACACCAGGCCTCCCTGTCCATCACCAACTCCCAGAGTTTACTCAAACTCATGTCCATCGAGTCGGTGATGCCACCCAACCATCTCATCCTCTGTCGTCCCCTTCTCCTGCCTTCAATCTTTCCCAACATCAGGGCCTTTTCCAATGAGTCAGCTCTTCGCATGAGGTGGCCAAATTATTGGAGTTTCAGCCCCAGCATCAGTCCTTCCAATGAACACCCAGGACTGGTCTCCTTTAGGATGGACTGGTTGGATCTCCTTGCAGTCCAAGGGACTCTTAAGAGTCTTCTCCAACACCACACTTCAAAAGCATCAATTCTTTGGCACTTAGCTTTCTTCACAGTCCAACTCTCACATCCATACATGACCACTGGAAAAACCATAGCCTTGACTAGACGGACCTTTGTTGGAAAAGTAATGTCTCTTCTTTTTAATATGCTGTCTAGGCTGGTCATAACTTTCCTTCCAAGGAGTAAGTGTCTTTTAATTTCATGGCTGCAATTACCATCTGCAGTGATTTTGGAGCCCCAAAAATAAAGTCTGACACTGTTTCCACTGTTTCCCCATCTATTTCCCATGAAGTGGTGGGACCAGATGCCATGATCTTAGTTACATTTGTTGATCTTAGTTACATGACCTTAGTTGCATGATCTTAGTTACATTGTTACATTTACACAAGTATTAATAAACTATCAAAATCATTAAATTTTTATGCTGTGAATTCCATGGGTATGCAGTTTAGTTTCTTAATTACTTTAAAATAAGCTCTTAAATATTATCTATTAATGTTCTTATTATTTTTTTGTATCTATTAGGTGAGTTGAATAAGGATAAGAGGCTTATGGAAGCTTCCTGATGGGAGAGACTGACTGTGGGAGAAACTGGGTCTTGTTCTGAAGGGCGGAGCCATGCTTAGTAAACCTTTAATCCTATTTTCTCTTCATGGGTGGGGCTGTGCTGGGAGAAATATCAATAACCACAGATTTGCAGATGACACCACCCTTATGGCAGAAAGAGAAGAACTAAAGAGCCTCTTGATGAAAGTGAGAGAGGAGAGTGAAAAAGCTGGCTTAAAACTCAACATTCAAAAAAGTAAGATCATGGCATCCAGTTCCATCACTTCATGGCAAATAGAAGGGGAAACACTGGAAACAGTGACAGAGTATTTTCTTGGGCTCCCAAATCACTGAAGATGGTGACTGCAGCCATGAATTAAAAGACACTTAGTCCTTGGAAGAAAAGCTGTGACAAACCTGGAGAGTGTATTAAAAGGCAGAGATATTGCTTTGTCCACAAAGGTCCATCTAATCAAAGCTATGGTTTTTCCAGTAGTCATGTATGGATGTGAGAGTTGGACTATAAAGAAAGCTGAGTGCCGAAGAATTGATGCTTTTGAACTGTGGTGTTTGGAGAAGACTCTTGAGAGTCCCTTGGACTGCAAGGAGATCCAACCAGTCCATCCTAAAGGAGATCAGTCCTGAATATTCATTGGAAGGACAGATCCTGAAACTGAAGCTCCAATACTTCGGCACCTGATGCAAAGAACTGACTCATCAGAAAAGACCCTGATGTTGGGAAAGAGTGAAGGCGGGAGGAGAAGGGGACGACAGAGGATGAGATGATTGGATGGCATCACCAACTTAAT